>NW_026712249.1:41013193-41541743 GCF_030504385.1 Musca domestica
TTTCAGAACGTTTGGAGTCGATCGACGAGTGTGCGTCCATCTGTCTGGTTGGGAGTTTCCAATTTGAAGCAAACTTGGAACATTGTAATGTTATTGTCAAGCATAGATCAAGTTCGGAGATGGTCAACATCGGTCTACTCCTTCTGGTACCTCCCCCACAAAATTTCCAAATATTCATAGAAAATAGCTTACCTCATAGAAAAAGAAAACATCTTTCGATTTTGTCCGAACTTTGAAAATTCGAATATTTTCGTCAGTGCTAGGTAAGTTTCGAAAATGGAGAATATCCGTTCATTCTATCAAGTACCTCCCCCACAGAGGGCAAAATTTAGATTAATTATAAGTCTTATAAAATGAGAAATAAGAGTCCGATTGTCTTCAAACTTCACACATTCTAATATTTTTATTAACACAAGATCTGATGTTAAGGTGGGATATATCGGTTCAATCCTTCAGGTACCTCTCCCACAAAAATTTGAATACCCAAACTCGACAAATCACAATATTTCCATCAACATAAGACCCGTTTTGAAAATGGAATATGTCGGAAAACTCCTTCTGGTACTTCCTCAAAACGGGTCAAATTTTTCAATAATTTAACTCTTATAGAACGAGAAGTAAGAGTCCGGTTGTCTTCAAATTTCATACATTCCAATATATTTATTAACACCAGATCTGGTGTGAAGAGCGGATATATCGGTCCACTTATTCAGGTACCTCCCCCACAACGGGTCAACATTTTGAATAGCGATGAAGCTCACAAGACGTGAAATGTCCATCCGATTCCCTTCAATTTTTTTTAGTGATATCGTACCGGTATAGTACACTATATTTGTGTACTGTTTATTTTCGAAGCTGGTTGCTAGATATCGGCCCACCCCTTCTGGTACATCTGCCACAAAGTTTAAACTTTTTCATTACTTGTTTCTCTTCTAACTTGCGAAACAAGTCGGCGATTCTTTTCAAACTTTGGTATATCTACATATTTTTCTCAATCAAAGATATGGTGTGAATATGGCTCAATCCTTCTGTTACCTCCCCAAAAGGATAAAATTATGATGAACAATTATTCCTAAAAATCGGGCACGTTGTAATATATATCAGAGTTTTTCCAGATGAGAAGTGGATAATATTGCTACACTCCTTCGATATCTCCTCCATAAAGGATCAACTTTTTATGCAATCATAATGTAAGTCAAAAAAAAAAACCAGGGGCAGGGCCCACCGCTAAAATGGAAAATTTTTAGATTTTTTGGGAGATTTTGCTTGAAAATGTCGATTTTCCGTTTGGCCCCCTCCGAAATGCTTTTTTGGTTACGTCGGTAATTCAAATATTTTTTTTTTTAATTTAATAGGCTGAGACTATGGATAGATGCCTAAGTCAGTTAAACAAAAACCTTAACTTGTTTTATTTTGGGATCGAAAAAATAAGACCTCTCATGTATCCGTATTTGAAGAACAAACTCACATACCCAAAAAAATGTCGGGAATAATTAAGTAAATTTGACATAAACTTTTTTTTAGCCAAAATCCAGGCTCTCAAGCCACGTATTCCTAACACAACTTCACTAAATCAATGTCAGTTGGTTTTCTCCTTTTTTCCAAACAATTTAAGTGTGCAAACTTGTCCCATTTTCCTTAATAATAATTTTTCTTTACTCATCCTTCTACACACATATGTTGATGAGGAAAAAAATACATGAAATGTAAATCAACAACAATGAGACAATAAATTTTTCAAAAAATTGTTCCTGTTAGGGTATCATAGCAGCCTCAGAGACTCCTCCTCCATCACACAAGCTACCCTCTCTAATGTAACTGTTTTAGTCTAGATAAATAATTGAATGTACTGAGATTGTGTATGTGTAATTTTCTACCAGCCTCTGACTAGTCTTTTAACCCAATTCCAGCCAGATGACATTATCATAGCTCATCCTTAGAGAAGAAGCAGAAGAAAAACAAGAAAATCATGTTTTTGACTATGTGTCTCAGGAAAATTGTAAATGTTTGGGCCAAGAAATCCCGACAAAACACTTTATTAATGTTTACCGTCATTATTTGCATGTGTGTGTGTGTGTGCGCGCGGTAGTATTTTGAATTTTTTTCCTTTATAGTTTATGGCGACACAACAAAAGCCAAATGGAAATAGCAGCGTGGTTGATGATGACGACGTTGACAACCGGCATCATGGCAATACTCACGATGACGGACCAAGATCTATACGATTTCAAACTGAATTTAATGGTGTGTTGGAAGTTGTCGCCTCGATGGTTTCCGTTAGTTTTTTTTTTGGTTTTCAATGTTTGTATGGTCTGGAATTTATGGTTGGGAAAGATTGTAAGCCGTTGTTGTGTGGTGGTTTTTCTTTTCATGATTTTTTTGCCCTTTTTTGTCATGTCCTTCTACGCCAGATATAAATATTTAAGGCTATTTTAAAAATTATAGTTTCAAATAGATATATATATATATATATATATATATATATATATATATATATATATATATATATATATATATATATATATATATATATATATATATATATATATATTTGAAAAAAGAAATAATAAATAAGGGAAGAATGGAAGGTAGTTGATGAACGTGACACAGTGGACATATTTGACAATTCGCATAGGACTCTGTTCTTCTTAAGATTGACAGTTTTTTAAAGAGGTTTAGTTGACGTTTTACGCATGGAAGAGTTTTTTTTAAAGTGCGTTTGTAGGTAAATTATTTTTCGGAATTGTATTCTTTGTAGAGAAAACCTATGAATTAAAATCCTATAATTAAGGCCCTGTGAAGGTGGTTTTCTTGGATATAATTATTTTCCTGCTATAGATAGAATAAATGATCTTCTGTGGTCAGGCTACCTTCAAGGGCTCCCCAGGCTGAGGAGATTTGTACACACTCGTATTTATAAAAAAAAAATCTATTTTAAAAGCTTTTACCACACTCGCATTTATGAAAAGCCCTCCACTGACCTTTACTAGAAAGGAGCCAATTAAAATGAAAAAAAAAAATTTTGGATGGTTTTGTATGTATAGAAATTCTGAAAGAAATGCAAAGGAAGACCTCCCGGAATATTTCAAGTTAAAGACCAGTAGAAAAGAAAACGTTGTACGCAGCATTGCTTAACAAAAGTATTTCCAGGGGCAACTAATAAAATTATCTTTCCGTATTAAATTCACCAAAAATGGAATTGTTAACTCTTTTACAGGGGAGCCTTGCGAACATTTCAGATTTAAGCTATTAATTGCACTTGGGAATTCTGTCAGCTTCAGAAGAGCTGTAGATGCTACATAAGATATATTTGTTACAAATATATTTGGAAAGAAACCGGTAAAATTATCATATATTTAAAGAAGTATCTTTCCTAAGAACGCGCCAAGACTCTCCAGACATTTACATATAACGAATACACCTAGGTTGGCTTCTACTTAACGTAGACCTGTATAATAAAGGGTGAGATGAAAACACTTGAACCAACTACAGACTGCTGTCACTTCTAAGCCACTCGTCCGAGATCTATTAAAATTATTCCGGTGACAACTCATTACATTGTTTACAAGCGTACAAAAGCATTTGGGTGAGTATTTTTCAGAAAAAATTAATCGTGATGGAATTCATATATGGCTATCGTTAGAGCACTCCAGCATATAAATGTGAATAAATATTTTGTGTCTCGTACCATCACCCGTTACCGTGATACTGGTAGCGTAGCCCGACGTCAAGAAAGTGGACAGAAGAAAACAGCAACATCAGCAGAAAAGTTTCAAAAAGTAAAGAAGCGACTTGATCGAAACTTGCGCCGCAGTGGCCGCAAAATTGCTCGTGAGGTGATCATATCGAAATATTCCTTTCGGAAAATATTGAAAAATCAGCTGGGGGTACAACCATTGAAATTCCGAAAAGTGCAAGAACTTACACCGCAACAGAAAGAAAATAGACTCAAATGAGCTAAAGAGCTGCTTCGCTTGGCCGAAAGTGGTGAACTACCGAATTTCGTTTTCTCCGATAAGAAAACATTCGTTGTCCAGCAGTTTGTAAACAAACAAAAGTATCGTGTTTACTTGCCAAAGAGGTCAACTGAAAATGTGCACATTCGGTTGGCCACCAGAACTCAAGCGCCGGCCATTGTGGTGATGGTAAGGGCCGCCATAACAGCCGATGGTCGCTTTCCGCTTTTATTAATCGACCGTGGCATCACAATAATATCGCGCCACCCAAGAATGGTTACAAAATCAGGTTCCTCGCTTCATTTCCAGCGCACAATGGCCACCAAAATCTCCGGATACCAATCCGTTGGACTATTGTGTCTGTAGTATTTTAGAAAGCAAGGTTGGCACTAAAATACCAAAGTGTCGATCGCCTCAAGCAAGCGCTTCGCCGGAAATGGGGCAAAATACCGCAGAGCAACATTCGGGCAGCGTGTGACGGTTTCATTAGATGTTTGAAGGCCATAATTCGTACCAGAGGTGACCAATTCGAACAAATCTAAACTTATTCTAAAATTTGATACTATTTCCTAATTTTTTTGCTTCCATTCAATAAAAAAAGTAAAAATTATGGCGTTTGACTTTATTGCAGTTTGTCTGTCTCACCCTGTATATCGTCTTCATACCAAATTTTGTGTTAATAAAAATGCTGAAATACGCAAAATTTGAGGACAATCGCATCCTTATTTCAGAATTTATAAGATTTTTAATTATTTAAAATTTGACCGTTTTTGGGGGAAGTACCTGAAGAAGTGAACTATCTTCACACTATTTGAAGACAATCGGACCCTTATTTCATCACATTTTATAAGAGTTATAATTTTACAAAATGTTGACTCTCTCCGATCCGATATATTCCATTTTCTTACCTCTAAGTTGAGATTTGTCAAGTTTGCTAAAAATTCGGCAACCCTTGTAAGGTAAATTATTTTCTGTGAAAATTTTGTGGGGTAGTTATCAGAAGAAGTGGATCGATATTGTCTATCTCCGAACTCGATTTAAGTTTGATGCTAATATTAAGATGTTCTACGCTTGGATTAAATCGAACACTCCCTTCAATGTTATCGAGCGCACCAGCCGTCCTGACAGATAGACGAACGGATACCCAAACCCAAATGTCCTGAAACATATTTTGTCCAAAGAGACCTAGCGTCTAAAGCCATTATAATTTATGTAACCATATGGTTGAGAGTATACAAATTATACGGACCTACAATATATTTGAGTAAAGACGGAATGACTAACTAATATACCCGTTAAAATATCTTTTTTACTATAATTTTTTTATAATAATCATAATAGAGGGTCAGTAGGTTGTTTGTATGTAGCTACCGTTTTTTGAAGGTCCTAGAGGATCTTCTTTGTATGTGGAAGAAATTTTTATCACTTTAAAGACTTTCACAATATTTTGTCATCCCCTGTTCCTAATTTCTTACAAATGAGCATGTGTTCTTATTTGTCATTTCAGTTCGCACTTTTAGCCAAACACACATTTTTGCTATGTCAATTGAAAAAAAAAAAAAAAAAAACAGAAAACAAGAAAATACAAATCCCTGTTTCCTTGAATTTTTAGCTGAGCTGTTAACTGTTGAATATTAATGCAAATTATACCTTTGGGTATCACTACTTTCTAACACGTTTTGTTTTGTGTCTGTGGCTGTAAATTACAGGGACATGTGGTTTTACTTCAAACACATGTATGTGCGTGTAAAAGTGTGTGTTCTATGTGTTCTATTACGGTTACGTTGTTTGCGTTTTATTACATTCATTACAAACACACGCCGACCTGATTATGCCACCAACATTTTATGTGGAGTATCTTTTATGTTGTGATTTTATCACAAAAGAGATGGTTTTAGTGCTCTCAAGTTTAAATTTTTAAATGGTTATTTGCAATAACAAAATTTCAGGCTTTAATTTTCAACATGGCTTTGTTAATTTTTTAATTGCTTCAAAAATATTTTAAGTGGAGGCTTTTCAAAGATAAAAAGTTTTGCAAAATGTTTTTCAAAATTTACCTGCCCAAAAATAGCGATTTTTTTAGAATATCCTGGCTAAAAATGGAGTTACCCAACCCGACAGATGTATAACCTCAGCCAAAGTTCGATTATTTCAAAATATTTTGACTTCTGTTATGATTATTCAAATTTTTTAACCTTTATGCAGTTGGTTCCGTAAAAATTGGCCAATATTGGCCATTTCGTATGGGACCTAAATAAATATGATATAAATATTGCGACGTGCTAGGTTTGTGCCAGAAGGAGTGGACCGATGTATTCCATCTTCACAACGGATCTTTTGTTGGTGGAAATAATGGGATGTGTGAAATATAAAGAGATCCTGATTTTATAAACGTTTTGGTTATTCAAAACTTTGACCCTTTATGGATGGGGGAGATAGCAGGAGATATGGACCGATCTCTACCGTTTTTTTAACAGATCCTGTGTTGATAGAAATATTCAGATGTGCCATGTCTAAATGGAATCCGATGATAATTTCGCGTTTTATGAGCTGAATGCGTATTCAAAATTTCAACATTTTGTGGGGGAGGTACCAAACGGAGTGGACCGATATATTCCATCTTAACACCAGATTTTGGGTTTATGAAAATATTGTGATGTGTGGAATTTTAAGACAATCGGACACTTACATGACTTTTTATTAGAGTTTTAGTTATTCAAAAGTTTTACCATTTGTGGGGGAAGTACTTGATGGAGTGGACCGATATTGTCCATTTTCACACCTGACCTAGACATGACGTAAATATTAGGATTTGCCAAGTTTGACCAACCTGGATTATCGCTTCTCTTTCTGTGCAGAAAAAAATATTTTCTTTTGAAAATTTTGACCTTGTGTGGGAGAGGTACCAGAAGTGGTGGACCGATATATTCCGTCTTAGCACCAGACCTTGGGTTAATATAAATATTGGGATGTATGAAATTTGAAAACAATCGTACTCTTACATCACATTTTATGAGAGTTGTAATTATTCAAAATTTTGACCATTTGTGGGGGAAGAACTTGATAGAGTGGACCGATAGTGTCCATTTTCACACCTGACCTAGCACTTAGGCAAATATTGGGATTTGCAAAGTTGAAGCAAAATCGGATCATCCTTTCTCTTTCTGTCCAAAAAAAATATTTTTTGAAAAATTCGACCTTTTGTGGAGGAGGTACCAGATAGAGTAGACCGATGTTGCCCATCTCCAAACTCAATCTAAGTTTGACAAATTTGACATTACGATATACCAAGTTTGGACCAAATCGGATACTCCCTTCGAGAGTTATCGTCCGCACCAGCTAGCCAGACAGACGGACATCGCTAGATCGACTCCAAATGTTCTGAAACGGAATTTGTCCAAAGAGACCTAGGGTCTAAAACCATTATTTCGAGTAGGCACATTTTGACCGTATCAAATGATATATACCCTCTGTAGCCTTGTGGCTGAGGGTATAAAAAAAGTTTCTGATTGCCAAAAAAAAAAAAAAAAATATTGTCAAAATTTAAAAAAAAAAAAATCAAATTTATTTTGTTAAATTCAATTACCGTTTTAGACCTAGCTAATGTAGGTCTCAGTTTCAAAACGCATTCAAAACATTGTTGCATTTAACAACCCATTTATTGTGGCAATGAAGGTAAATCGAACAACAATGGCATGGCTTTAGCTAAACAGAAACACAATGGCACAACAAGCGTTTAACAATGCCTCCCAGGCTATCTCAATAACCGACTTTGACTCAAGGTTATTCCAAATTAACTAACAGCCAAACCGCAAAGTTGTGTTAACTGCAAATAAATTGCAGAACAAAAACTGTTCACATAAAAAAATTAATGAACCCCTCCCCTCTCAGCAAAATAAAAAAAAAAAAAAACAGAAGAGAAAAAACATTAGATTTGTGTTTCGTTTTTTTTTTTTCTTCTTTTTTTGTCATCGCATTTATTGTTGGTTGCAAATTAAGGCTATTAACATTCGTATAACACGCAAATTGCATGACATTTATGACACGCCAAGCAGCATAATGGACAATACAAAAAAAAGCGTCACTAAAATGTAATATATATGACGAAAGGAAGATGAGACGGAGGAGGAGGGGTAGGAGAGGAGAGGAGAAAAAAGTAATTGCCAAGGCAAACACTTGACTTGATGTTTGAGATGGAGAGAAAAAAAAACACAAAAGGGAGACATAAAACATTTTCTTTCCATTTTTTTCTTCTTTGAAAAAAAAGCGTATCTTTTTGCCCTCGTCCCCCCAGTAATGGAGGTAGTGTGAATAATAAGTGCAAAATTGATGTAGCAGTGTACGAGAAGAAGAAAATTAAAACCACTTACTTATAATGACATTTGTGGAGAATTAATTGGTGGCCGGCAAAACATGAAGTTTAATTGACATGAGAAGGGAAGTTTCTGATGCAAGTGTTTGAGGGAGGCGATTTTTTTAATGGAAGGAGATAATGGAAGCCGGGTTCATCTGTATTCATTCAAATTTATATAGGTGATATAGAAATTGCAGATATGGGGAAGATATTTAAATTTAGAATACAAGAAAATAATTATTTGGCATGGGAAATCAACGTCCTATAATGAAATATCTGAATCTGAATATTATCTCAGAATTGGGAGAATGCATTTGTTCCTTTTGTAACAAATAATAATGCCCTAGAGTGCATGATGTGATTTCGTGAAGAATTATATTAAAAACAAGTAAGCAAAGGTAATAGCAGTGCGGGGCCGACCATTTGATTCTCCACAACACTACAATGTATGGGAAAACCTCCTTAGGTCCAAACCCATGTTTTGTATTTTTTTATTGTTTTTATTATTTATTAAAAAATTTACAAATCAAATTTTTAAGTCAAATATAAAAAAAATATCACATGCGATAACAATTTTGACAAAACCGGTTAAAAACTTTAAATAACATCCACCATTCGGAACGATTGCGGCAATTAAAAAAAAAAAAAAACAAGTAAACAAGCTGTAAGTTCGGCCGTGCCGATCTTTGAATACCATCCATCATTTGGAACGATTTTGGCAATTTTCAAAAAAAAAAAAATAAAATAAAATAAAATCCGTTAAAAATTCTGTTAAAATTTTAAAAATGCCGAATGTACCCGTTATATTAGGGTCTATACGACGACGTAGACCTGCATGCAAAAAATCGGTGAATAATGAAGCTAAAATCATCAAAATACCGAATATAGGGAGGTATCATTTCAATACCAAAAGTCCTGCAGACATAATATACATTTTTAATGGGGGGAGATATTGGCAGCCAGGGTGATATAGATGATGTAGAAATGGAAGATATAGGAAGATATTTCATTATGGAATACAAGAAAATAATTACTTGGCATGGGAAATCAACGTTCTAAGCCCAAATATCTGAATATTATCTCGTATTGAGAGGTATATCCAATTCTGAATCAATTTCCACCAAATTTGACGTAGGCTTTTGTACCTCTCGTACCAAAAGATATTGCCCTAGAGAACATAATATGACTTCGTGGAGGATTATATTAAAAAACAGTTAAGCAAAGGCTATAGCTGTGCGGGGCCGACCATGTGATACCCTATAACACTACAATACAGGGTGATGAAAAAAAAAAACGGCAACTAACTTAAGACTGCTGTCATTTCTAAGCCACTCGTCCGACAGCTATTAAAACTATTCCAGTGACAGCTCATTATATTGTTTACAAGCGTACAAAAGCATTTGGGGGAGAATTTTCCAGAAAAAAAGTTATTCGTGATGGAATTCAAGCGTGATACTGCGATTTCTTTATATTTGGCTGGAAAACCACAAGTGGCTATCGTTAGACCACTCCAGCATTTAAATGTGAATAAATCTTTTGTGTCTTGTACCATCGCTCGTTACCGTGATACTGGTAGCATAGCCCGACGTCAAGGAAGTGGACGGAAGTAAAGAAGCCACTTGATCGAAACCCGCGTCGCAATGGTCGAAAAATGGTTCGTGAGCTGAACATATCGCAATATTCAATTCGGTAAGTATTGCAAAAATAAAAGATAAAGCCATCGAAATTCCAAAAAGGGCAAGAACTTACACCGCAACAGAAAGAAAATAGACTCAAAAGATCTGAAGAGTTGCTTCGCTTGGCCGAAAGTGGTGACCTGCCGAATTTGATTTTCTCCGATGAGAAAACATTCGTTGTCCAGCAGTTTGTAAAAAAATACAATTATCGTGTTTCCTTGCCAAAGAGGTCAGCTGAATATGTGCACCTTCGGTTGGCCACCAGAACTCAAGCGCCGGCCATGGTGATGGTGTGGGCCGCCATAACAGGCTCCCGCTCGTATTAATCGACCGTGGCATCAGAATAAATGCCGAATATTATAGCGAAAATATTTTGGAGGGTGTATTTAAGCCTTGGGCACGCACACATTTTGGCCGCAGACCTTGGACATTCCAACAGGACTCAGCGTCATCGCACTCAACACGCGCCACCCAAGAATGGTTACAAAATTAGGTTCCTCGCTTCATTTCCAGCGCACAATGGCCAACAATATCTCTGGATACCAATCCTTTGGACTATTGTGTCTGGAGTATTTTGGAAAGCAAGGATAGCACTAAAAATACCAAAGTGTCGATCACCTCAAGCAAGCGCTTCATCGGGAATGGACCAAAATACCGCAGAGCAACATTCGGTCAAAACATCCTCCTTATCATAAACCTACCACAAATAGGGACCCCAAAACAGAATTACAAAATTTCAGCTGCACCCGTTCACACTTAACGAAAATGTTCCAATATTTTGTACACTCAGTACACGACACATTTCCAAAACCATCTTTATTTAGCAAATTTACTTTCCATCCTTGGTTCTCATACGAAATTTCAAGTTTTGAGCTCTAGCCGTTCACATAATAAAAAATTTTAGAAGTTTTCGTAACCTTAAAGTTCGAATATCCAAAAACTCTTTGGTACATTTAACCTGCACTCCAGCAATGACTCTCTTTCTAAATTGCAGAATTCTAGCTCACGAAAATATTTTTTAAGTCATTTCGTTCAAATATTGACCGCGCTTCAGATGGTCCATCCGCATAGTCTAATTGTGACATATTTTTCCAACCTTTCGTACGAATAAATTATTCAGTGTTCTGTTCTAATGTATCATTTGAAGCGGGATCATCTGTATAGAAATGAGCTTTGACATAGTATGAAGGCATAAAATCGGCCAATTGAAATAAAAGGGATGCAGCCCCTGAAACCTCATGTCACACAAGTCAAGCTCATGCATTTTGGACAAAAAAGCTTCCGGCTGATCTTCACTCTGAAATGGACAATTCTACTTATTTAGGTAGCCCTAAATGAACTACAACTTTATTTTCTGCAAAAATTAAATTATGAATATTTTTCAAAATGATTTTCCATTGTCTAAAAGGAACTCATTACAAAGCCATTTCGAATATAAGAACAAAAATTAAACAACCTTTAACTAAAATAATAAACAAACATTCAGAAAAAAATCCCAAACTTTTAACTGACCCGCCTTTTGATATGCTCTCAAAGGCATACAAAAAGAGGAATTTCCCCCAAACGGAAAAATAATCTTCAAATTAAAATGAAATTTCAACACATAATTTGGTTTGAGAAAAAAAAAACACAAAAAACTAAAAATGAACCTTTTTGTGTTGATGTAGGGGCTATTTATGCAAGGCTATGGCCTTTCGTGAAATTTAACTCGTCGTATTAAAGCGGCCTCTTTAATCCCTTTCCCCACTTCAACAAGGCTTTAAAATATTTCGCTTTAACAAAATATTATGAATTTGATGAATGAATGAAAAAGGGGTCCTTTGCTTTGCATTGTTTCAGATTTGCAGGCAATTTTTGGGAAACGACACAAATGAGAATGAAGGCAACTTTTGATTTGATGCCAGTCATGTGAAGCTTTTATTTACTTTATGTCCTTTTGAAAATCTCATTAACTCTTTTTGTGTGAGTTTTAGATATTTATCGCCAGCGGATATTTGAATAGAGACTTCATAATGGGGAGAAATGTCACAACATATGAATAAATATACTTTGATTCACACACACACACACACATAGAGAGACAAATACAAACACTTGTCTGTCTTGTCTTTACCCAAACACATGTAAATTTCAAACATAATTGTATTCACGTGGCCACAGGATGTGTTATGACATATCCTTTGGCCACGTGTCTTTTCACAAGGATACCTTTTAGAATAACATTGCAAGTTAATTAGTTTAGATTTTCTTTTCAACAGAATTGTGTGGGATAGGGTGGGGAAGGTAGGGGGGTTTATTAAATTAAACAGGTGGGAAATTTGATTTAAGTTGGAGAATTTAAGAAATTAATAATTTTTACTTAAAAAATGAGCAAAAGCTAAAACCTGGATAGAAAGTATCAGCCAATACTAAACCATTATTATACCCTCAGACATATGGCTTGAGAGGGTATACATCATTTGATACAGCCAAAACGTGCCTTATCGAAAAACGGCTTTAGACCCTAGGTCTCTTTTGACCAAATGCGTTTCAGAACATTTGGCGTGATGTCCGCCCGTCTGTCTGTCTGGCTGCTGCGCACGATAACTCTCGAAGAGAGTATCCGATTTGATTCACACTTGGTACATAGTAATATTATTACCAAGCTTAGATTGAGTTCGGTGATGGGCAATATAGGTCCACTCCTTCTGATACCTCCCCCACAAAAGGTAGAAATTTTCAAAGAAAAGATATTTTACTGAAAAAAAGAGAAAATATATTCCGATTTTTCTCCAACTCTGCAAATCGCAATATTTGCATCAGTGCTATGTCAGGTGCGAAAATGGAAAATATCGGTCCACTCCATCAAGTACCACCCCCACAAAGTGTCAACATTTTGAATAATTATAACTCTTATAAAATGTGATGTAAGACGACGATGGTCTTCAGATTACGCACATCACAATTTTTTCATTTACCCATGGTCTGGTGTGAAGATGGAATATATCGGCCCACTCCTTCTGGTACCTCTTCCACAAAGGGTCGAAATTTTGAATATCCATGAAGCTCATAATACGCGAAATTGACATCCGAATCCATTCAGACTTAGCACAACTCAATATTTTTATTAACACAAGGTCTGTTGTAAAGATAGTAGAGATCGGACCATTCCTTCTGGTACCTCCCCCACATGGGGTCAAAGTTTTGAATAAACGACCACAAAATCTGAAATAAGCATCCGCTTCTCTTTAAATTACACACATCACAATATTTTTATTAACCCAAGGTATGGTGGGAAATTGGGATATATTGGTCCACTCCTTCTGGTACTTCCCCCACAAATGGTCAAAGTTTTGAGTTTCCGTGAGACTCATAATTTAATCATACACGCTATGATTATAATTGTAATTTAAAGTTCAAAGAACTAAATATGCCGAAGCATTTGTATCTTTTAAATTCGGGAGCTTTTAATATGGGAGCTATATCTGAACCGATCTTCACCAAATTTGGCATACTAGCTTCCAGACACAATTCGCATGTGACAAATTCCATCCCATTTGGGCAAATATTAGACGTTTGGTGTACAATAAAATGTAAATCTGATGAAGTTATATATGGGAGCTATATCCAAATCTGAACCGATCTCGATAAAATTTAGCAAAGGTATTTCTGAGCTACATTTGATATATTTTCCCAAATATTGTTGTTACAGAGTGCATATTACGGCTGCAGAGGACAAAAATAACAAATCGGATGAACAATATATATGGGAGCTATAGCTATATTTGAACCGATTTCGATCAAATTTGGCATACTTATTTTTAGGGCTTTTCTTTTTGTATGTGCAAAATTCCATACTATTCGAGCTGATATTACACGTTTGGCTAATTGGACGAAGATATATATGGGAGCTATATCTAAATTTTGACCGATTATCTCCAATTTCAATAGGGTTCGTCCTTGGGCCAAAAAAATTTTGCGACCTGCATTTTGTTCACAAGAATACATGGATAGACGGACGGACAGACTGACATGCATACATCAACTCAGAAAGTAATTCTATGGAGATCCTCAAAAGTAACTATGGGTCTATCTGGCCAAAAAAATTTTGTTTGGAAAATTTCATATCAATCGGATAATAAATGCGACCTGCATTTTGTTCACAAGAATACATGGACAGACGGACAGACGAACTGACATGCATACATCAACTCAGAAAGTAATTCTATGGAGATCCTCAAAAGTAACTATGGGTCGATCTCGCTTCCTTCTCCATGTTACAAACAAATGCACAAAGACATAATACCCTTACCACTATATGGTGTAGAGATCGGAAAAGTTCTCCTGGTAGCTCCCCCACATAGGGCTCAACATTTTTAAGCATAAGCATCCAACTTTCTTTAAATTTCACACATCCAATTATTTTTGCTAACGTAAGATATGTTGTGAAGATGATATATATCTACCAACCCCTTCTTTTACTTCACCCACAAAGGATCAGAATTCTCAATCCTTCTATCTGTCATAATGTGCTAAGCATGTCAGCGATTCAACATCCAATATTATTTCTCTCAATTAGAAAACTGATATGAAGGTTGTATTGTATGATTTTGCATAAAATTGGATATAAATGTTCGATGTATATGTAATTTTTCAAATACGAATATTTTTATCTGTATCAGATGAAGTATGAAAATCGAATACTTCGGTCGACAATACCTGCTACATCACGCACATTTTAATATTTTCTAAAATTTATAGCCCATAGGGCACTTCGCAATATTCATAGCATATTTATTTAGGTTTGATACGAAATGGACAATATTGGCCCATTCCTTCGGAATCTACTCCACATAGGGTCAGCAATTGGAATAATCATAACATAAGTCAAAATATATTTAAATAATCGAAAACTGGTAGAGGTTATACATCTGTCGGATTGAGTAACTCCATTTTTAGCCAGGATATTCTAAAAATATCGCTATTTTAGGGCTAGTAGACTTTAAAAAAAAAAATGGGAAAACAAAGGATTTTGAAAAGTATTCAAAAAATCCACGATATATGGGATTGCTATCCTTCAAGGATATTAAAAATAAAACAAGAAGGTTTGAAATAGGTTTTCAAAAAATCCAAAAGTTTTGAAAACTATTTTTAATAAATTGTTTGTAAGTAATATAAAAGTATTTCATTATATTTGGTCAGGAAATTGTTGGCAAATACTTAGAAACAATTCGTCATGTTTGGACCGGAGCTTCTTGAAAAATATTTTAATTTTGGACCTGAATCGAATATTTTTTCAAGGAGAGAAAACAGATACCGAGAACCCTAAATATCAAATCTCAGCCAATTTAGTTGGAAATTGTGGTAGAAAAGTTCAAACTATCGAAAATTCCAACGAGTCGTTATGTGGGGGCCAATTAGTGGACCTGAATCGAATATTTTTTGCAAGGAAAGAAAAGATCTACCGAGAATCCTTATTCTCAAGTTTTATTTCATTTAATAAAAAATGGTAGCAGAAACCTTCAAAATCCCAAAAATTGTGAGGAACCGTTATATGGAGCCTTTTACAGTTAGGGGTGCCGAATCCAATAATCACATGGAGAGAAAAGACCTACCTAGAGAGTTAATTTAGTTGGGAATCAAAATAACAAAAATCTCGAGGTGCCTGCCGTATCTATACCAATTAGTGGACCTGAACCGAATATTTTTTGCAAGGAGACAAAACAGACCTACCGAGAACCTCAAATGTCAAGTTTAATCAAATTTAATTGGAAAGAGCGAAAGTCTGAAGGTATGGGGTCTATACCTAAACTTGAACCCATATAGCCCATTTTCAAAACCAATAAGCCAGCATACAATATAAACCTTTGTGCCAAATTTCAAAGTTCAGATCAAATAATGTGGTTTTCTGTCGATTCTGATTTCAACAGACAGACAGACTGGCATCGTTGAATCGACTTAATACCCCCATAGCTCATATAAGAATGCAAAAATTAAACAGAATTTGTACTAAAATTACTGTGTATCAACGTTCTCATGTGTCTTCCTTTAAAAAAAAATAAAGCAAATTAAAATCTAAAAATTCGTATAAAACACATACTGTAAGCATGCACATATATATACTCTCATTTGCGGAACATTTACGAAAATTACTTGTAATAAGATCTCGACCCGAAAACGTGACTTTCCAAATGTCACACACACAAGTTTCTTCATGTTCTTCTTCTTCAAAATAACAATAATAAATAAGTAAACGAAAAAAATCTCAACATAAATTCAAAATCTACTGTAACTGTTCTGTTCCGAAGTGTGAGTGTGACTACATTTGCCAAAGTCAAGAGAATAGGCAGCGGGCCTCGGATGGTAGTGGCAAGGCCAAATGATATTTGACTAACATTACAGAACACTATTTTTGCATGCATAACAGGCTGTTGCTGGTGGTTGGCGGGTGGGAGGGAGGATGGATGAATGGCTGGCTGACTGACTGGTAGTCATGTATGTATTTGTTTTCTGTATTGACCCAGAAAATTGGAACCATGGCATTTCCTTGTAAATTACACAAACACAGACGATTAATAATACATGTAATACTCGGAGAACACATAATGTGGCATAACTAAAAGAATTCACTTGAACTTGGTTATTGCGATTCGTACTAAATGTGAATGTACTGTTTTAAAGAGCAACATTGATACACTTTTGTCTCGAACGAAAATCAGAAAAAAAATCCGTAACAGGAAAACAAACAAAAAACATTTACAAATATTACAATGGGAAAAATTCTCAAATAATACCTACAAGAAATCAGAAACAGACTTGTAAAATGTAAAACAAGAACCAAATAAAAACTCACACACATTTAAATGTACAGGCACACACAGACACTCATACATGCATATACACACGCTATGAGAAAACAAAATGACACGTACAATTTGTACGTGTGTTATGTGAATGGAAAGAAGAGCGATGTTTTTCGCTGGCAAAAAATGGAAACGAAGCATAACAAAAATACAAATAACCAAAAAATGGGCAACCAAAAAAAAAAAAAAAAAAAAAAAAAAAAAAAACAGCGCCAAAAAATATATGAAGTTGGAATTACAGGTACCAACTGTGCGCGACATTTTCAACAGAGATACCGAGATATATGCCATCCCAGCCAACCAACCGAGCGACCAGGAAAACCAGTCAGGCAGCCAGGCAGCCAGCCAGCCAACCTGGCGCAACAATTCAAATATTTGACAAAAAAAAAAACCCATTTCTGGTCAGACATCCATACCAAACACCCACCCACCCATCTTCTACGACAAGGATATTTACCATTCCTCTACGCCCTCTCCAACGTTTTTCTGCACAAGCAAATTTTCTCACATACAACAACAAAAATGTTAATGTTTCCAACATGTAACGACATAATTTAATGTAACACAGACACATGTCTCACCCACCCACTCTCTCTCCCTCTCTCTGTGACTACCCAACTTGCATTCCAGGTTGCACTAAATGTGAATCACACCCCCACACACCAAAGGAGAAAAACACGTGGAAGGACATGTGTTGTGTTATTATTGCCAAAGATTTGGTAATGCCAGTTAGAACTGCTGGATATTAAGGATACTGGTGTGCTGTGCTCTGTATTAATATTTTATATAAGAGTGAGAGGGGGAGAGAGGGGAGAACGAAAAACAGATACAGTCATTTGTCTCTGTTGAATGTTATGTTTTTTGTGTTGTTCTCTTGTCTTTTTTTGTTTCTTGTCAAGGATGTTACCATTGCTTTAAATCTGCTAGCGCATATTTAAGAGAGCTTTTATTTATGTTGCAAATTAATGTGGAATATTTTTGGGCAGGAAATTAAAACATGATTTGGGTAATAGTAGAATAGAAAATTAACGTACGTCCCGCCATAAAACATGGATTTGAAGGTATATTGTATCAGAAATCGGGATATATTCAAATTTTGATTCAGTATATAAGTGTTACAACCAGGATCTACATTGAAAGACTTAGCTACAAGGCCATCAATTTAACTTTCCTGGCAAGAGAGTATTTTTTCATCAGCAATATTGAAAATCTTTACAGGGTTCGTTAGCATACATAAGGTGGTAAAAAAGGTGTGGGCGTGGCACATTTCGAAAAGTGATTTGATATTTTCAATGAAAAGTACATTTCTGGTGTAATTATCAATTATATAGGAAAGACTGTTTTCTTTAAGAAATCCTAGAAAAAACTAAAGTTGTTCCTATATAAGATTAGCTCTTTTATAACCTCAATTGTTATATAAAAGATACAGGGTGAAATGAAAAAACTGCATCCAAATTCAGACTGCTGTCATAACTATGCCACTCATCCGACAGCTGTTAAAATTATTTCAGTGACAGCTCATTATATTGTTTACAAACGTACAAAAGCAATTTAGTGGGAGTTTTCCAGAAAAAAAGTTATTCGTGATGGAATTCAAGCGTGATAGTGTGATTTCTTTATATTTGGCTGGAAAACCACAAGTGGCTATCGTTGGAGCACTCCAGCATTTAAATGTGAATAAATCTTTTGTGTCTCGTACCATATCTCATTACCGTGCTACTGGTAGCGTAGCCCGACGTCAAGGAAGTGGACAGAAGAAAACAGCAACATCCGCAGAAATGGTTTGAAAAGGGAAGAAGCCACTTGATCGAAACCCGCGTCGCAGTGGCCGAAAAATGGCTCGTGAGCTGAACATATCGCACTATTCTATTAGGCAAGTAATGAAAAATGAGCTCGGGGTAAAGCCATTGAAATTCCAAAAAGTTAAAGAACTTACACCGCAACAGAAAGAAATTAGATTCAAAAGAGCTAAAGAGTTGCTTCGCTTGGCCGAAAGTGGTGAACTGTCGAATTCGTTGTCCAGCAGTTTGTAAACAAACTAAATGATCGTGTTTACTTGCCAAAGAGGTCTGTTGAAAATGTGCACTTTCGTTTGGCCACCAGAACTTAAGCGCCGGTCATGGTGATGGTGTGGACCGCCATAACAGCCGATGGTCGCTCTCCGCTCTTATTAATCGACCGTGGCATGAGAATAAATGCAGAACATTATCTCGAGAATATTCTGGAGGCTGTATTAAAGCCTTGGAGACACAAACATTTTTGTTGCAGACCATGAATATCCCAACAGGACTCAGCACCGTCGCACTCAGCACGCGACACCCAAAAATGGTTACAAAATGAGGTTCCTCGCTTCCTTTCCAGCGCATAGTGACTACCAAAATCTCCGGATATCGAACCGTTGGACTATTATGTCTGGAGAGTTTTGGAAAGGAAGGTTGGCAGTAAAAAATACTAAAGTTTCGATCACCTGAAGCAAGCGCTTCGCCGGGAATGGCCCGAAATACCGTAGAACATTCGGGCGGCGTGTGACGGTTTCATTTGCCGTTTGAAGGCCATAATTCGTGTCAAATGTGACCAATTCGAACAAATCTAAACTTATTCTAAAACTTGATGCTATTTCCGACATGAAAAAATTATGGCTTTTGACTTTGTTGTAATTTTTTGTTTATCTCACTCTGTATATTAAAGTTTTTAGCTCTATGCGTTCACATAATACAAAATTGTACTATTATTTTAAAGTTTAGCACCATGTGAGAACATTTAGTAACCTTTAAGTTCGATTTTCCCAAAACCCTTTAGTGCATGTATATAGCACTCCACCAGCGACTCTCATTCCAAATTTCAGAATTTTAGTTCATTCCGTTTGTCCAATACTAAGTATTAATTTGTTGGTACTTTTATCACTTTGGCAGGAATTTCCAATAACCCAACCTTATCAAACGCCTACGCATTTGATAAGTACCCAGATAAATACCCACCTGGGTGACTATTTAAGGACATCTGGCCTTGTAGCCTCTGTCCTTTGCACCATCTTCATAAATGTTCTTCGTCTTTAAACTCACCATTTCAATAGAATTTGGGCCCATTATTAAAAAAAAATAATACTTTTAATACTCTTTAAAAAATCCACGTCTATAGGATATTTTTAAAAAAATCTTAATAAATATCCACGTCTGAGGGAGGTCCTTAATAATATTCTTTAAAAATTCGCGCCTAAACGAGGTCCTCAATAATATTCTTTAAAAAATTCACGCCTTAATGAGATCCTTAAAAATATTTTTAAAAAAATCTATGCATAAAGATAAAAATATTTTTTAAAAAAATCTACGCCTTAAGCGGATCCTTAAAAATATTATTCAAAAAATCCACGCCATATGCAGGTCCTTGACAATATTTGTGGGAAAAAATCCACGACTTAAGGAGGCTCTTAAAATGACTTCAAAATATTTGGAACAAATCCACGACTTAAAAACTATTCTTAAAATCCACGAAGTTCTTAAAATGTTCTTAAAGAAATCCACATATTTGGAAAGCCATAAACAATATTTTTAAAGTTCGCGAAGTCCTTACAAATATTCTTCGTCTTTAAACTCACCGTTTCAATAAAATTTGGCCCCATTACCTTTAGGGTTCAAATGCACTTTTTATTTATGTAATTTCTTACAACAAAGTTTTGTGAATATACATACATCTCTTGGAAAAATTATGTCTACTGTCTTTCTTTGACACGACATAACAAGAAAAGAATCCTTTCGTACCTTCTCTGATAAGAAACTTCCACTGACTTTTGGTCCAATTTTTGTGTGATCCTTTCGTGCCCCATTTTTTACACCTGTTAACTTTTGCTTTTGTCATTTCACATGCAGACATATGTACATCTCTCTTTCCTTGACAACTTTTCATTGTCATATGTTTTTTCCTTTATAAACAGAGCGATTGTTGTTTTCGCTTTGGTTCGTCATTTATTTTCTTTTTCAATTCCAATATTTTTCGTGTTAATATTTTTCATGAAGCAAAGCTTCACTTTTCTTTTTTTCGTATACTACAGCTCTGTTGCAATATCGAATGGTGGGGACCGGGTTTCTTTTGGTTTGTTTGATATATATAATTTCCATTAATTTAATAAGATTTGTTTCAAAAACAAAATAAAAAAAATGTCTTTTGGAAGTAATAATTGTTTATATTATCATTTTCATTAACAATTATTTTTACTATCAACTATTAACTTATTTCTCTTTCGAAATAATCTTAACGATCTAAAAATTTGTTGAAATTAAGCTAGAAATAAAAGATAAAAATTAACATGTAAAATCACAAAAATATGATATTCTCCTCAAAAGGCAAAGCCTAAGAACTTAATTACTAACGTAATTGCTTTATAAAAAAAATTTAATTTTTCATTCAATACATAAGACTAATTTTTGATTTTTTGTTTCTTTACAGGTCTGGTAATTGGAAAATATATATGGGTGTAAGTTAAAACAAATAATTGTTTATGGGAAATTTGATTCTACCAATATCAAAGGGACATATCAGTAATTCCTGCCAAGAATTCTCCTTAGAAATTTAAATGGTTTAGAAGTCGAAAAACATTAAGAATTTATCAGATACTTCATTTAGTTGACACATCGTCATACACTTCATATTAATTTCAGTTCGAATTCAGAAGAAAATCGCATCTGAGGATCCGATCAAATCTCAGACAATTTGTTTTGTGGCAAAAGTAATTAACTTTCACGTGATTAACCTACTGTGCGTTAATGTATTAGCATTTGGTTCTAGTAAAAACACATAAACAGAACGAATACCCCGAGAAATGGGATTGAGTATGTACTCTTCCATGTGCCCACTGCGACATTTAGCTTCAATTTGTGCCTTAAATACTTGTCAGAAAAATCTGATGGCTTTTGTCATTTAATCGTCCTTAATGTTTTCCACTGGCCCATCAGTTTCAACAATTTCCATCGAGGGTTTCGGATTAAACAGCTCTACTCTAAAAAACACCTAAACTAGTTCAATAAATTTTTTAATATATCTGAAATGCTATATTAATAATTAATACTAATTTAATAGGGAATCACATCGAAAGGATTAACACTAAGTAGTTACTGTACATGTATTTTACGTATATTGCATCTTAAAGAAAAAAAAAAAAATAAAAGGAGAGTTCCAAGAAATTTTATTCCTGTCATAGTAGCCTCTTTCCATGTCTTTGCTTCTCATTAAATCTTCATTTAATGACAATTACTTGGTAAAACCTTTAAGATGACATCTTGAATTGAAGAAAACGAATAAATGTATACGAACCACTTAAATTTGGTAAATCCTCACTTTAGCAACGTAATTTCATAGCCATTTCTTGGTATTGCAACGCATACAAATAAATAAATAACCTACGCACAAATACATACACCAGTTACACCAACCCACACACACACATACACACAATGTGTAATGAAAAGAAAGAAAAAAAAAATAAATGGAAATATAAAATTGTTGCTTACTGCCAACTATTATGCCATTCAAATGTGTATTCGTAAAGTTATTTGTATTTGTATGGAAAAAGTTGAGTGGCACCTATGAGGGTGGGCGGAGTTAGGGAATATGGAGAGAACCAAAGAAAAGCCAATCAAGGGCCTTTAAGAAACTCGAAAATAGTCTATTTTTATATACGTTACGTTAGATATAGGGAATATTATTTTTAATATATACTTGCATATAAATACACCCAACGATTTAAGGAGTTTTAGACTCCCGTTCATATTTTCTAGCCGTAGTGGGTAGATAACGGCGTTGCCAATATTTCAATGCAAGTACAACTAATTTGGCCCCATAAACAGTGTTTCCCAAATTATCGATCTTTTAAAGTCCTAAATTTCAATTGAATGTACTTCTGAATCCAAAATTTCGGGCTCCTAAGACCATCCGAAGTTTTCACAAGGTTTGATCAAAGCTTTCTAGAATTTTCTAGAAAAATATTCTTAAAACATCCGTGCATTATCGAGGTCCTTATAAGTATTCTTATAAAAACAACGCCTTTAAAAATTCGTTAAGAATATTCTTAAAATATCCGTGCCTTAACGAGGTCCTTAAAAATCTTCTTTAGAAAAATCCTTGCTTTTGGAAAGTCCTTAAAAATATTCCTTAAAAAATCCACGCCTTAGGTATGTCCTTAAAAATATTTTTGAAATATCCGTGCCTTCGAAAAATCCTGAAATGTCCTTAAAAATATTTTTAAAGTATCCGTGCCTTTGAAAACTTCTTAAAAATGTCCGTGCCTTTGAAAAGTCCTTAAAAATTTTCATTTAAAATCCACGCCTTCAAGAGATCCTTAAAAAAATCCGTGCCTTTGAAAAGTCCTTAAAATTTTTCATTAAAAATCCATGCCTAAGACATGTCCTTAAAAATATTATTTGAAAAAATCCACGATTAAAAGAAGTCCTTAAAAATGTTCTTTACAAAATTCAGGTCCTTAGGAGGTCCTTAAAAATATTATTTAAAAAAATCCACGACTTAAAGAAGTCCTTTAAAATGTTCTTTAAAAAATTCAGGTTCTTAGGTGGTCCTTGAAAATATTCATTAAAAAATTCAGGTCCTTAGGAGGTCCTTAAAAATATTATTTAAAAAATTCAGGTCCTTAGGAGGTCCTTAAAAATATTATTTAAAAAAATCCACGACTTAAGGAGGTCCTTAATAATATTCTTTAAAAATTCCACGCCTTAAGGAGGTCCTTAAAGATATTCTTTAAAAAATTCCACGCCTTAAGGAGTCCTTAAAGATATTCTTTAAAAAATTCCACGCCTTAAGGAGGTCCTTAAAGATATTCTTTAAAAAAATCCATGCCTTAAGTAGGTCCTTTAAAATATTCGTTAATAAATCCACGCCTTTGAAAAGTCCTTAGAAATATTCTTTTAAAAAATCTAAGCCTTAAGTAGGTCAAAGATATTTTTTAAAAAAATCCACCCCTTAAGAGGGTCCTTAAAATCGTTTTTTTTTTTTAAATTCCTAAATATTCATGCTTTGTGAGGTCCTTCAAAATATTCTTAAAGTTTCACGCCTTTAAAATATCCTTAAAATACTTTTCCAGAAAAATTCCTCGCCCTTGGAAGACATAAAAATATTAAAAAAAAAATCAAGTAGTTCTTCCATTTGTTTTCAAAAAAAAAATCTACGAATAAAGAATTAAAGACTTTAGAAAATACTTTGTTTTTCATATTCTTATTCAATTCACGTCTGTGGGAAATCCTAAAAAAAAAATTTATAAAATTCACGAAATTCGAAGTCCTCAAAAATGTCCTTAGAAAATACGCCACTCTAAATTCGCCCAGGGACAAAATTCCCCTATAAATGTTATCCTTATAGGTCCACACGTAATTTCACGGAATGAAAAAATTTACCCCTTTCACACTTAAACCGATATAAGGCATATTTTTCTGCAGAAGGCCCCTAACAAGGAGATAAAGACATCGCTTACTACACCTCTCATACATGCGTTCGTTCTTCAATAATAAAAAAGAAACGAATACAATGAATTACATTCTAACTACACTACTTTCATTTACGTCTGCGGAACTCAAATTCTCTATGTATGAAATAAGGAAAACGTATAAATGTGTAATTCTGATGCTGAGCTACCGCTAGCTTTTTTTCTCTGGGTTTTGTTTAATCATATCGTCGTTGGCAAGAGTTGGTGGACGGGGGTGGGGAAACGGGGAAGTACCCAAGCACCCAACAATATTATGAATGAAAGGCAACAACATGACAACAATTTCAGTTGTGTTGTCAACAACATTGTGCGTCAGATTCTTACTTCACGATGAATATCCCTTCATTTCCCACCATCCCTTTGCCCTTCCATACATGTGTTTTTTTATTATTATTGTCATTATCATCATTATTGTTGTTGTTGCTGTTGTCGTCATCGTCATAATACACGAGAAAATTAGTTTTTTGTTGTCATACATGCATGGGCCGGAGAAAATATGAGCATAATAAGTTTATTCACCCTCCTTCTTGAAAAGAAAAATCATTTGTATATATTTTATTTTTTTTTTTTCATATATTCTATTTGTACATAAGTATGTACAATTATATTATGTTGTTTGTTATGTGCAGACCTAATTTAGAGAAAAAAGAGAAGAAAAATATGAATTGAAGACGTACCTAACATTAGGGTACTTATCAAAGTTAATAGGGGACTTATATATAAGTATATGGACCAGAATGCTGCAACAACAGTAACAAAACAACCAGCATTGATATTAATGCGGTGTTTTCAAGAAATGTGTGACAACAATTAACAAGAGGTTGTAAGGAAATCGTATTATCACCATACCTAAGAGAAACCATTGACATGAAATATAGGACATTCAGGAGAGCATATGAAAATATGAGATATAAACATGAAAAAAATAAAATTTCAAAGCCAATTCGGTTTGCAATGTGACTGAAGGCATATTATCCACTTGTCCACCATAACATTTCGAAAAGAGGTATGTGTATGATGACACCCTACATGCTAGCTTTAATATTCCAGAACCACGCAGAAAAAACATAAATCTGGTAAAAAAGGACATTTTTTGTAATAACCATTTCGTAAAAAATATGCAAATGGAATCCAGCCTGCCTACGTCCCTGATGGTGAATATTATTTCCGATTTTTTTGTCGGATTGTGTTTGATTATGACCCCATGAGAATGAACAGATTTTTATTTAAATATGGGGAAATATTTTGGAGCTCAATGAGTTAATATAAATAGGAGTCTCGTGGATAATGCCCTAGAGAGAAGCGGAAACCGTATTTTCTCTCCATCGACCTTTATATTGGCTTAGCAGATATATCTTATATAATATCTTAGCAGATATTGATGCGTGGGAGCTCCCGTCGAATTTTATAATAGGGCTGGGTATTCCCGAAATGGCCCTATCTAAAGAAATGGAAGGTCTAAAGCCTTAACATTATTCAATAATATAGTGGATTGACAGGTGAGCCTTTTTGATGCAAGCGCGTATTTTTCACGTCACCGCTTTCTAAATTCTATATGTAATTCGTTAGTAAAACTATAGAACAAGGCTTTCTAATTGAATTTTTTTAGAAATATTTCTTAGAGACATTTCGAAAGATGTGGATCTTTTAAAAACTTCCCAAAGGCGTGGATTTTTAAAAAATATTTTTTAAAGACTTTCCAAAGGCGTAGATTTTTTTAAATATATTTTTAAGGACTTTTCAAAGGCGTGGCTTTTTTAAAACATATTTTCTAAGGTCTTTCCAAAGGCGTAGATTTTTTAAAATAATTTAGAATTAGAATTTATTTAGATTTTTTTTAGAATTTTTAAAAAATATTTTTTAAAGACTTTCCAAAGGAGTGGATTTTATTAAAAGTATTTTTAAAGACTTTCCAAAGGCGTGGATTTTTTAAAAATATTTTTAAGGACTTTCCAAAGGAGTTGATTTTATTAAAAGTATTTTTAAACTTTCCAAAGGCGTGGTTTTTTTTAAAGATTTTTAAGGACTTTCCAAAGGCCTGCATTTTTTAAAAAGAGTTTTAAGGACTTTCCAAAGGCCTGCATTTTTTAAAAAGATTTTTAAGGACTTTCCAAAGACGTGGACTTTCCGAAGTCTTTAACTAAAACAAATATTTTTAATGACTTTACAAAGGCGGGGACTTTCCGAAGTCGTTAACTAAAAAAAATACTTTTAAGGATTTGCCGATATCGTTAATTTAAAAAAAAAAAAAAAAAAAAATTATGGACTTTCTGAAGTCGTTAACTAAAAAAAATTAAGGATTTTCCGAAGTCGTTAATTTAAAAAAATATATATTTTTAGGACTTTCCAAAGTTGGGAATTTTTTAAAAAATATTTTTGAGAACTTTCCAAAGTCCTTACAAATATTTAAATATTTTGTAAGGACTTCCCAAAGACGCAGATATTGTTTTGAAAGGACTTCCCATAGGGGTGGATTTCTTGGACATCACAAAATCGTATAAAGTATTTTTTAAGAATTTCTGAAGGTATGGATTAAAAAAAAAATAATGTAAAAAATTCCGATAGTCGCTGATTAGTCGTCATTTTTCTGAAGGATTGTATTTTTTAAAACATTTTTAAGGATTTCCCAAAGGCGTTGATTTTTATAAATATGTTTTTAGACCTGCCTAGGCGCAAAGGACGTCTCAAGGCCTAAATCCCTAAGGACACCCCAAGGCGCAGATTTCCTAAACATATTTTTAAAGGACTTCCCAAGACGTAAATTCTTAATTATATCCAGAATTTTATCGCTAAGGGCTAAATTTCTTAAAAATATTTTAAAGGACTTCTAAGACAAGAATCCCTAAAGACAACCCTAAGGCGTAAAATTCTTAAAAATATTTTTAAAGGACTTTCAAGACGAATTCTTAAAAAATATTCATAAGAAATTTGTGAGAATATTTTCAAAGACTTTTTTAAGACCAAATTCTTTAAGGTCATCCCAAATCGTGATTTTTTAAACTATTTTTTAAGGACTTTCCCATGGCGTGGATTTTAGAAAAATATTTTGAGGACTTTTCCAAGGCTTGGATTTTGTACAAATATTTTTTTTTAATGATTTCCAAAGACGTGGATTTTTTACAAATATTTTTCAAGCAGTTCCTAAAGGCCTGGATTGTTTACAAATAATTTTTAGGGCTTTCGTGAGTCAATATGGACATCCCTCAGGTGAAGAATTCTTAAAAATACAAGTTTTCCCAAAGACCTGAATTTAAAAAAAAAAACATCCCAAAAACGAGGATTTTATACCGAATATTGTTCAAAGATTTTTTAAACTATTTTTAAAGACACCTTGAAATTTAAAAAATATATTTCTTTAGGTGTTGGGTTTTCCTAAATTATATTTTAAATAGTTCTCAAAAGCGATCATTTTCAAAAATTGTTAAGTTCAAGGTGTTAAAAATTTCTAACCATAAGTTTAGAGGTTTCCCAAAACCATTAATATGTTTAAAATAATTTTATTGACTTCCCAAAAGCTCACGCCTTTTTTAAAAACATTTTTAGGGACTTGAGTTTTCACAAAATATTTGTAAGGACTTCCCAAAGTGTTTCCTAGGATAAAAAAGGATATTTTGCGACGATTTTTTCCCGTTGGCGATTAACTTTTAAAATCACTTTTAAACATTTCAGTAAAGGCTTAAAATCTGAAGGTGTAAATTTTGGAGAAATTTTAATGGGGTTTATTCCTCATGTTCTTCTTACTAAATTTTGTTATATCTCCGTTTTTATTTTCTTGAAATTGAATAGAAACAATAGAAGAAAAATATATTTTCCTAAGTTTTTCTTAAATTGTGGATTCTCCTTATCCATATATTTTTTAATGTTTTCCCATCTTTTAATCCTGTACCATATTTTTTCCACCTGCAAAAAATTAAATCCCAACTCCACAAGTTTAAATTACAAATGCTATTTTTAGAATCCACTTTCTACCTTTTGTTCTTTTCACACCATTCTTTTGTGTAATAGCATATTTTATATTTTTTCACACGTTGCAAAACGAAAAAAGCAAAACTGTGAAAAATGGAAAAAGCAGGTGTGTTTTCGCCAACCTCCTAGATCCAGGGACATACTGTGGTTTGAAAATAACAAGAACTTAGTTTTCGGGAGAATAGAACTTTAGCAAAATTTAATTATTTCGGAAGATAGTTTCTTAAGCTTTGAATCTTCATGTTACAATCAATAGTTGACACAAAGATGTATTATAGATTATGAATTGATTAATATCTTTGTTCTGGTAACCATTGTCGGTTTTCTTGAAAAAGCCACAAATATCTTCCTTCGGGCATCTTCAGATTTCAAAACCACATTGCGACTTACAACAAAACAAAACGTATGAAAATGTGTCATTTGCAACAGATTTACAATAGCCGTTTTGTTGGTTTTGTTTGTGTTCTCGCCTCTTCCTTGAAAACTTTTTCACATGAGAATGTGTGCCATATGTATGTGTGTGTGTATGTATGTTTGTAATTGTAAATGTGTTGCATTATATTTTTGAGGCAAATAAAAGGTGGCATCATCGTTGTCGTTCTCGTCGTCATCATCATCATCACGTTACTGTCAGTTTCACATTTATCCTGTTTTATTCCCTATTACCACACACACATATATACATACACTTTACTGCATTTCTATGATTGAAAGTGTTATGGGTGTGTGTGTGGGAGGGGGTTTTTTGGAGTAGATTGTCTGCATATGAATGGATCCTATCAGAATACAAACAATACATATATATGTATGTTTATGTGACTACATGTGCTGTGATATAATTTCACACTTTGTATGTGTCATTTCTCTGTGATTCTTTTACATATATGCAGATGCTCTGTAGATGTGTGCGGGAGCATGTGAGTGTGTGAACATTACACATAGTTTCTAATGAAACTTTTGTTTAACGTTTCCTTTTATTTCCTTGTTTTTTTTTCTCTCTCCCGTTTTGTGTGTGTGTGTGTGTGTTTTGATTCTTTTATTTCTCCCTCTATATTTTAGGTGCGAGAAAAATCTGTATTATTTGTGTAATCCTTTTGTATTTAACAATGTTTTTTTGTCTTTCTTTCACCCGGGTTTTCCATTGGATTTTAGTTTCCTTTTGTCACAATACTTTTCTTTTAATCTTGCATTGTCATGATATTTTCTAACCATTTCTAGTTTTTTAATGGAGAACAGACGTTAATCAAAAAGAGATTACTATTTTTAAGGGGGGCTATGTGATATGATGGAGGAGAACAAACAAATCAATCGATCAGAGAAAGTTGAATCAGTGAAAGTGAATTTTACAATCAGTAGGAGCCACATTTGTAATTTTTGTGGCATGCTTTTAAATATTTGCAACACCCTCAGCTTTATAAAGAGGGCATATATCATTTGATACTGCCAGGAAGGTGCATCATCGAAATAACGGGTTTAGACCCTAGTTCCCTTTGGACTAAATCCGTTTCAGGACATTTGGCGTCGATCTAGCGATGTCCGCCCCTCCGTCGGTCTAGCTGGCTGGCTTGCTGATGACTCCCGAAGGGAGTATCCGATTTGATTAAAACTTGGGACATCGTAATATTATTGTCAAACTTAGATTGATTTCGAAGATTGGCAATATAGGTCCACTCCTTCTGGTCAAAAAATGTTCATTGAAAATAATTTTCCTTATACAACATGAAAGGATCCTCCAATTCTGTTAAAATTTTGCAAATCCCAATATGTGTATCAGTGCAAGGTCAGGTGCGAAAATATACATTATCGACCCACTCCATCCAATGGGTCAACATTTCGAATAATTATATCTGCCAAAACTTGCGAAATAAGCAACATATTCTCTTCAAATTTCATACTTCCCAATACTTTTTTTTTAACATATTAAGGCGTGAAAATCATATATAACAGACCACTCCTTCTGGTATCTCCTCCACAACAGGTCCACATTTCAAATAAATATGACTCATGCATCCAATTTTCTACAAATTTCACACATCCCAAATTTTCTACTAACACAAGGCATGGTATAAAAATGGAACATATCGGTCCACTCTTTCTGATATCTCAACTAGAAAGGGTCAATATTTTCAATAACCAAAAGGCTTATAAATACGAAGTAAACATTTGATTCCCTTCAAATTTCACACATCCCAATATTTCTATTAACAAAACATCTGGTGTGAAGATGATAGATATCTGCCCAGCCCCTTCTGGTATCTCCCCCACAAATATGTCACAATTTACAATATTTATATCTTCAATAATTTGCGGAACAAGTCAGTGATTCTGTTCAAGCTTGGTAACTTGAGATCTCATGTGAATATATAATTCATCGGCTCACTCTTTATTGTATATTTATATAAACGAACAGTGGCTGTCGGCAAATCCGACAGATACTTTTTAACTTATTTTTTTTTTTTCAATTTGAAGTATTTCCTTGGACAAAGATTTTATTTATTTAAGAAACATAACCGATGGACCTTCCAAGGGTTTCAGTAATATTTTCAGAGATTTAACAAAGTCATAAGGCTGCTACCAAAAGATGAACCGACTTCATTGATAATTTTTTGTAAATAGCGTTCCTACATACATACAGGGTGAGATAAAAAAACTGCAACAAAGTCAAACGCCATAATTTTTACTTTTAATTCGGAATAGCATCAAAAAATGTCGGAAATAGCATCAAATTTTGGAATAAGTTTAGATTTGTTCGAATTGGTCACCTTTGGTCACTTTTGGCAGCGTCACATGCTGCCCGAATGTTGCTCTGTGGTATTTTGGCCCATTTCCGGCGAAGCGCTTATTTGAGGTGATCGACACTTTGATATTTTTTTAGCACCAAACTTGCTTTCCAAAATACTCCAGACACAATAGCCCAACGGATTGGTATCCGCAGATTTTGGTAGCTGCTCAATTTCTAACCATTCTTGGGTGGCGCGTGCTGAGTGCAATGGTGCTGAGTCCTGTTGGAATGTCCAAGGTCTGCGGCAAAAATGATTGCGTTCCTAAGGCTTTAATACACCCTCCAGTATATTTTTACGATAATATTCGGCATTTATTCTGATGCCTTCTAGTTTTAGCTTTACTTTCATACTCTGCTAGATTTTTCTGTAATTATTGAACATTTTGAATTTTGTCGCACAGTGTCATTAATTCCATCAATGAAGTCTTCCAAAAATAACACTGATCTTTTTTGGAATTAGAATAAATATGGCGACCTCTTACTGATATAGCCTGAGACCATCTTTTTTGGCTTTTCAAGCATAAAATCTAAAAATATATGTGGGTAGTCCACGTGGACCGGCACCCCTTCCAAGTGGTAGATTTTTAAATTTTTTAGGGATGTATTCCACACCCTTCCTCGAAAGATTTTCGAAAGAAATTTCTGTCTACGCCGGTGGTGTGAGATAACTTCCCTTGAAATGGTTTTAAAATAAAAATATTTAAATCTACACAATGCATTTAAATGAAAAATAGCATTTATGTAACAAAAATCTTCAAATCTCACATATCTTTCAAATTATAAATGGAAAAACAAACGACACTTTGTAATCTTATACACCGATTTCCTACCTGTAATTGTGGTTAAACCATGTTACAGTTTTGCCGGAAATTGAGTAATGATGGGCTGATAGTATTTACCTTGTCACGGCAAAAAATATGAATCTCCACACCACCATACTCAATTTCACATCGAAATCGAATCGGTAGCAGAAAAAAAGAACTGCTCATATTAGCTGTAACAAGTTAAAGACAGCCGAGTTACCACAGCCACCGCCAACACCGCTGGTACCGGCGGCGACGTATACAGTTTCATTTAAACAATAATTAACAAGAGAAATAAATGTTGTGACAAAGTTTAACAGCACAGATCGTATTAACTATAAATCATAATTAATTAATTAATGGCCATGTAAATGGAGTCCTGACAACAACAGTAGCTATTGTCAACGTGGGAGGAAAAGCGAAAACAGCAATGGAGCAAGATGTAATTAAAAGCATTGGCTAAGGAAAATCTAGTGGGGGGGGGGGGGGGGGGTAGATTTTTAAATTGGGTATGTGTGCGTGTGAGCGAATGTATTAAAATTGAAAGGAATATAGGGACAGGTGTTGAAACCATGGTTACTGAGAAGTCCTTCAAAATAAAGGTTTTCATATTTAAGATATTTCTGATATTAGAAGAAATTCCCAATTTTTCAAAAATTAAGGAAACATTTAAAGGAAAGAAGGGCTAAAGAAGAAGACACGTGTATTGGAGTTTTGAAAGTTTTCATCGCAAAGTAACCCAACGTTTTTAGTAATATTCTTCTCGGTAAACATTTTCCTACTATTCTTTTCGAAAAAAGAAAAACTTGAATAAAATACAAAACTTTCAACCTTTTTTTGTGGACTTACAATTGGGTTGAATTTAAAAGTTAAAAAGCAGTAAGTTCAGCCGGGCCGAACTTTAAATACCCTCCGCCATTTTGAACGAATTTGAAAATTTTCAAAAAATAAAATCCTTAAAAAATTCTATTAAAATTTTAAAAATACCGAATATAGCCGTTATTTTGGCATTGTTTGTCATAAGCCATTACCTATATTCAAATTCGAAACTTGAAATAAACGGTGAATAATGTAGCTAAAATCATCAAAATACCGATATAGGGAGGTACCGTTATATGGGGGCTATACGAAGACCTGGACCCGCATAGACAATTTTCTGTCACAGGCTATAGCATTCATTACGAACTTCAAATACGACATCTCAAAAAATGTCGGTGGGTTTTGTACCTAAACTCGTTAAAATACAGTACTGATATATGGGGCCTATACGAAGACCTGGACCGGCGCAGATAATTTTTTGTCTTTGGCTGTAGAATTCATTACGAATTTCAAATACCAAATTTGGAACAATTCCAGTGAATAATGTCGCTAAAATCATCAAAATACCGAATATCGGGAGGTACCGTTATATAGCGGCTATAGGAAGACGTGGACCTGCACAGACAATTTTCTGTCTTTGGCTGTAGAATCCATTACGAACTTGAAATACCAAATTTGGAACAATTCCGGTGAATAATGTCGCTAAAATCACCAAAATACCGAATATCGGGGGCTATATGAAAACGTAGACCTACATGGCCCATTTACGAACTTAACTGGTCTATCTCAATTCATTCGAAAGATAGCGTGATTACAACAGACAGACAAACAGACGGACGTACGGACATCGCTAAATCGACTTAGAATTTTACTCTGATCAAGAATACATATACTTTGTTGGGTCTGACATGAGTATTTCGCGGAGTTGCAATCGGAATGACAAAGTCAATATACCCTTCCTACTATGGTGAAGGGTATAATATAAATATTTTTAATAACTACATTTTTTAAGGATGGACTGAATTTTGGCACTTTCGACAGAATTCAGCCTAGAAGCAAGTACTTCAAATTTTTGTCAAAATCGGTGCAGATATGGCAACAGCCCCCATATGTACGTTTCATCCGATTTGGTGACAAAGTCCCTCACATTCGTAATATGCACTCCATAACAATGATATTTGACACTGGACATCGGATACAGCTCGAGAATACCCCTGCCAAATTTCATTGATATACATCCTCCTCCGATTTTAGGTTATTATTCACCATATGTGTAATATCAGCCCAAATCGGATAGATTTTTTTCGTATTTAACCGAATTTTTCCATTTGGTGAAACTCGTTCGGGTATATCGTTTGCTCCAGTAAATATTATTTAATATAGTTCTTATCGAAGGCATATCATGCACTATACAGCAATGTTATTTCGTACTAGAGCTACCAAATTGTGATACGCATATGGCAATATGCACTTTGTTTGTTACGGGAGCTCTAATAAATATGCATAGTGGTGTGGGGTATCATGTAGACGATCCCGCCCAACTTTTGACCTTTTTTTGCTGGTTGAAATTATTTTTATGGTAGTCAACACTGCCGTGGGGTTGTAAAGGCTTTTTTGAAGCACGATTTGTTTAAGAAAAATTTTGTAAAACTTGTTTAGACATAATTGTGAATTTTTCAAAAGAATTTTGATACTGATTTCAAAAAAATAAAATTTTTAGAATTTGTTGTTTTTTTTTTAATTTTTCAGTATATGTTCAAAACTCGTACTGTTTGTTTAGAACGGTCAATTAAAATGTGCTCGATTTTTTTTTCTTCGAAATATATGTTTTTTGGATTTTCACTATCTAATTAGCTACGAAAAAACACAGATTCATTATAACTTCCCAGACGCCTATTTATGTATTACAAAATAATTCAATTGCTAAATTAACACTTCTATCAAAATATAAAAACAAAAAGAATTACAGAAAAACCAAAAAAAAAATATTTAATTTATTTTGAACAATGAAAAACTCATTTACGCAAAAGCTGCAATTTGTAAAATACCAAACCATTGAAATTGTTTTCCATTGAAATTTCCCCAAAAAAAACTCAAATTACAAACCAACAATGTAAGCCAATTCCACACAGAATTATGTCGGAATAACCCAGCTCTCAGTTAATCTAATAAACTAATTAGTTGTGTAGACAGTGGTTGTTGCTGCTCTTGTTTTTGTTATTTTTGTATTCCACAACATCACAAAATGGCAACATCATTACCAGCAAATTATGACACAAACATACAGAAATACATACATATATATTTATAATTCTGCATGATAAATGTAACGAATGAATGAATGAGTAAATGAATGAAAAAAAAAAAAAAAAAAAAAAAAAAACAAATGCAGAAATAAAAATCTGTGACTTAAAGTTAGGGAGTTTTCAAAGGGGTATGGGTAATTGGAACGTACTCTTCGTTGAAATAACTAAATATTAATTAATATTAACGTAACTGAGGATAAGATTTTAAGGGCATAATTTATTTAGACACAAGAAAAAAATGTTCGGCCTACCCGAAATTTTAATATCCTTCAAACTTTGGAAGGAACTTGCAAAATGAAGGTTAGGTTAGGTAAAAGGATACGTGGCTATATAAAAATACCACCACTCCTATTGGCCCATTGTGTTCACCCTGTTTAGAGAAGAAAAAGAGGAAGAGGTACAATGTAGGAAGAAAAATGTAGAAGAAGAGAAATTTAGAAGAAATAGAAGAAGGAGCGAAGAGAATGAAAGTGTATCCACGTTGTGATCAGCGTATTGCCATTAGCCATTTAAATCTTCTGGTTAATTGAAGTATGACTGGAGGCTCGGTTTCAGAAAAGGAGGTCAAGTCGGGTAGAATTTACCATTACCCATTAGCCTCTGTCTGACTCCATAAAGAGCTGGACAATGACAGAGTAAGTGCTCCACCGTCTCGGTTTTCTCCTCGTCCTGACAGAGCCTGCAGTATTCAGTGTGGTCGACCACCCCCGCCTCCCATTTTGAAATCATGGCCCTTATGTTGCAGTGTCCCGTAATCAGGCCTACCATAACCTTTAGGTCGGATTACGTCAAAGATATGTGTGGCGTTGATCTCCGTTCGGAGATCACTGGCCATATTTTTTTTTTTTTTTTTGAGATATTACATCCCCTTCCAATCAGCCATGTAATACATAGAAGAAGTGACATAATGGTCGCTTCACTGAGCTATCGATCTCTACATCTACTGACTCAGATCCGAAAAAAAAACTATAAAAAAACTAAAAAAATACACGAAAACGCGGACCCCTATAGCCAAGGCCAGTGACGGGAGTAACCGTACGAGCTCTAAACATCAAGTTTGACATAATTCTGTTGAAAAATGCAGCTAAAATCATCAATACATCGAATATTAGGAGGCTATACGAAGCTGTGGATCTGTAGAGGAAATTTTCTGCCACAGGTAGTAGTGCCCATTTCGAACTCCAAATTCCAACATTTTTAACAGTTCCGGTAAAAAATTTAGCTAAAATCTTCAAATTGCCGAATATATGGAGGTTCCTTTATATGAGGGCTTTGCGAAGTTTTGGACAGTATATTGGGACTACACCAAAATTTGAACCTATATAGACTGTTCTATGCAAGGATGTTTCCTACATACTGGCAACACATTACCCAATTTAAAGCAAATTCGTTTTGAAATTGTGACGAAAACACGTAAAATCTCTCGGTACAGATATATGGGGGCTATACCAAAAATCATGCAGACCTTAAATACATCTGCGTAAAATTTTATTTATTAACTCAATATAACCTCGATGATATGGTGGTGGGTATGCAAAATATCCCATGACCCCTTTTCCGTTCTGGAAAATAGTTAAGTTTTTATTACCATGAACATCATCACTGAGTATTTATGTATTACTGTGCGAATATACTCCTCCATGTCATCACTCACCCATTTGCTTCACACTCGTATCATCCTTTACATCACATGACCAGATAGTCAGATACCCCGTCCGTCAGTCAGTCACAAATCCATTTGAGCTCAACACGCAAAATTCAGCAGAAATAATTCTTTGGATTCATTCATTTTATTTGCTTTTGCCATAATTTGCTGGTCTCTGCTGGGTGGCTAGCTGGCTGGCTGGAATTCTGCTTTAAACTGCAAAATACCAAAACTGATGATGCTGGTATACGTTTGTGTGTGTGTGTGTGGTAATTTGTTACCAACTCAACCCGGTATCTAGGTAACATACCTGGTTATGGCTTGTATAATTATATTCCGAATAATATCTGTTGTAAGACATGAATGTATAACCACTCTAGAAATGTTGCTGCTTTGATGTTTGAGGAATAAAATATTAATCTTGCTTCATACAATTTTCATAAGATGTGACAAGTTGTCGAGTTGTAATTATTACACATTAGCTTTGAAATTGTTATTCAATACTGTAATTCGAAAAGATGTGATTGTTTAGAATGGGAGTAATTGTAGTGGTTTGAGGAAAGTGATTTCAAAATATTGGGAATGGGAATGTTGGGAAAGGTCAATACTTGAGGTATTTAATCTGCAGAATAAATTGTGGGATGTTCTACTTAAAAATGTATGTTTAATGTCAATAATAGCAAATGTGGCTTTTTGCATTGCACCCAGCAAAATCTCTTCAAAAAATAAAGGATATCTAGGACATTTAGGCAGAAATTACTTGAATCTCTTAAAAAATTACCGCCAATCCAAAAATATTAGTTCAAATGGGAATTATTTCAATTATTTTGTAAGAGGCTCCGATTTTTTAAGGAAATATGTTATTTGTAGCTCTACTGGGGTCCACCTACATGCCCTCTGCAAAAAAAAAAAAAAATAATGACAACTACATACCTTCGCACTACCAGTAATATAAAAACATACTGACTTATTCCCATACAATTTATAAACCGAAATAACTTATTTTTATCTTACGACGAAATGAGGAGTGGTTGCCTAGCGTAACCAATTTCCAATCAGAAGATCTGTTGTTTAACCCCTCCAGCAGGCAAAAATAGTGAGTGTGATGGAATTAATTACGAACTCACCTCTACTAGAAAGCTCTACTAAAACCAGTAAGAAAAGGTCAAAAGTCGGGCGGGCCCGACTAAATGATACCCCACACCACTAAGCGTATTTAATAGAGCTCCCGTAAGATAAGGGTTTATATTGGGAATTTATGTGATGTAGATCATACCAACTATGAACCAAATTACAATGCTGTATAGTTCATGATATGACTTCGATGAGGGTAATATTAAAAATATTTGTTGGAGCAATAGATTTACCGGGCAGAGGAAATGGAAAATATGAGAAAATCTATTCAGTTTGGCTTGATATTACATATATATTGATATTACCTGAAACGTAGATGTTTATCGAAGCTACATATATACAAAGCTGAATCGATCTCGATAAAGTGTGGCAGCGGTATTTTCGAACTGTATCTGATGTCCGGTATGAAAAATCATTGTTGCGGAGTGCATACTACGCATGTGAAGGACTTAAAACCCCAAATTGAATGAAACATATATATGGGAGCTATAGCTATATCTGAAGCGGTTTTTGACGAAATTTGAGGTACTTGATTCTAGGATGAATTCAGTTGGAAGTGCCAAAATTAAGTTCATTTGACTGATATTAGCCATTTGGTGGACAATAAAGCATATATCGGATAAAGATATATCTGGGAGCTATGTCAAAAACTGATACGATCTCGATAAAATCGGACAGACGTATTTTTGAACTAAATAAGTTATCTGGTACCAAATATCATTATTTTGGAGTGCATGTTACGCATGTGAGGCTCTTAAAACTTTCTCCAAATTGTATGTACTTGCTTCTTGACTTAATTCAGTCAGATGTGCCAAAATTCAGGTAATTTGGGTTGATATTGGCCATTTGGTGCACAATTAACCCAAAATCGGTTGAAGATATACAGGGTGAGATAAAAAAACTGCAACAAATGTCAAATGCCATAAATTTTAAAATTTATTTTTTAATTTTAATGAATGAAAGCAAAAAATGTCGGAAAGAGCATCACATTTTAGAATAAGTTTAGATTTGTTCAAATTGATCACTTTTGACACGAATTATGGCCCTCACACGGCCAATTAAACCGTCTCACGCTACCCGAATGTTACTCTGCGTTATTTTGGCCCATTCCCGCCTAAGCGTTTGCTTGAGGTGATCGACACTTTGGTATTTTTTAGTGCCAACCTTGCGTTCCAAAATACTGCAGACACAGTAGTCCAACGGATTGGTATTCGGAGATTTTGGTGGCCATTGTGCGATGGAAATGAAGCGAGGGACCTCATTTTATAAGCACTCTTGGGTGGCGTGTGCTGAGTCCTTTTGGTATGTCTAAATTCTGCGGCCAAAATGTTTGCGTGCCCAAGCCTTTAATACATTCTCCAGAATATTTTCGATTAATACTAGCGGAGAGCGACCATCGGCTGTTATGGCGGCCCACACCATCACCATCTGGTGGCCAACCGAGGGTGCACATTTTCAGAGCGACCTCTGTGGTAAACACGATCATTTGGTTTTGTTGTTGTTTGTACGCAATCCTGTTAAATCACTAAAAATTGATGTTAAAAGCTGTTGTAATTATATTCCGCAAAAATTGTCTAATAACAATTGTTTGACAATAACAATTGTTTAAACAAAAAACTCTCCTATTAACATATTAAGCGTAGCGTCGATGCCGGAGGGGGCAACAAAAATTTTAAGAGGAATATAAAACCCAGACAAAAATAATGAGACAAATGAGTATTTAAATGTTTATCTAAATGGCATGGTGTTTTTGGAGATTTGTATTTTTTTTTTCAATTAAAGTACAAAGTATCTGTCATTGAATAAATTGCCATTGAAATCTACTTTGATGTGTCATTGAAAGTATCAGCGTATGGAATTAATTGAACGTTGTTCACATGGGATTTTGAGAAAATTATTTTTGCATCCATCCGTCTTTCAAGTAGGGATATTTTTCATTTTTTTTATATTTTCATGTTTATTTTCCCTTCATTTGATTTTGGAAATTGGAAATTTTTTACTTGACATCGAAAACTGTTCAACTGAAAGGTAATAGATATCATAAAAATTATGCGTCAACACTTTAGGGCATAATATCCACCATACTGCGGAGCGTATATTAATTTGTCATTCCATTTGTAACTCCTCGAAATATTCAGACAGGTTAAGTTCGTTAATGGGCTGTGTCGGTCCACGTTTGCATATAGCCCCCGTATAATGTCACCTCCCAATATTCGGTATTTTGATTTGATTTTACCGATATTTTTTTACAGGTATTGTTTCAAATTTCGTATTTAAAGTTCCTAATACGTACTGCAACTTGTGACAAAAAATCGCGTGTACATTCCACGTCTTCGTATAAGCCCCAAATGGCGACATATCCCTATATTCGGTATTTACATTAATAACAGGAATTGTTTCAAATTTCGTATATGAAATTGTTAATGTGTACTACACGTTTACGTAAAGCCACCATAAAAGGGGTTTTATTTGAGAAGTAATTTTCTACTTTTTTTGAAATTTTTGGCCTGAACTAACTTAGCTGCATTTTTACATGTTGTTTTAACCTCTTCCATTAATTTACTTTTAAACGCCTTTTGCCTCTCAATAACAATATAACATTTCCATTAATTTGTCTTCTATTAAAGAAAGTCAAAGTTGACAAATCCGCCCTCCACCCCCAAACCAAATCACCCACTTTCTCTCCAAAAGGAAAGGGAAAAACTTGTTAAACTAAAAATTACGCCCTCTAATGATCTGACATATTGAATGGTAAAAGTAGATAATAGTAGGAATTAAAAAAAGCTAAAAAAAAACAAACCATATTAAAGAAAGCAAAACTAAAATAACCTCTCAAGAAGAGGTTCAAATTTACAAAAAAGTTTTATTTTGTTGAAGAGCACGAATAAATTAAAGGGGATGACAAAAGCATAGCCCAAAGCAAAGAGAAACGTAGCGAATGGAATGGAAAATATTAAGCAAATGATAGTATCTCTCAAATGTCCAGAAAGACAGTTGGGTTGAACGTCAGATTTTTGCGTTTTTTGTTTGCCATTCATACCACAAAACGTAGGCAAGGTCATGGGAAAGAAAACAGGAACAAGAGAAACTCAACTTATAATCAAAATATCGAAAATATTTAAAATATACAAAAAACGTTATTATAGAACAAAAAAAAAAAAAAAAACAAATAGCAAAAAAAAAAAAATCGAAAAAAATGTGAAACTGCGCGGATGTCATAGGAAATACAGGGTGAGATGCTGTAATTTCTAAGCCACTCGTCCGACAGCTGTTAAAATTATTCCAGAGACAGCTCATTATATTGTTTACAAGTGTACAAATGCATTTTGGTGAGAATTTTCTAGAAAAAAATTATTTGTGACGGAATTCAAGCGTGATTGTGTGATTTCTTTATATTTGGCTGGATAGCCACAAGTGGCTATCGCTAGAGCACTCCAGCATTTGTGATACTGGTAGCGTAGCCCGACGTCAAGGAAGTACACGGAAGAATAACGAAATATCAGCAGAAATATAAAGAAGCGACTTGATCAAAACACGGGTCGCAGTGGCTCGTGGGTTGAACATATCGCAATATTCCATTCGGCAAATATTGAAAAATGAACTTATCCCGAGCCATTGAAATTCCAAAGCCAATGAAATTCCAAAAAGTGCAAGAACTTACACAACAACAGGAAGAAAATAGACTCAAAAGAGCTAAATAGTTGCTTCGCTTGGTCGAAAGTGGTAAACTGCCGAATTTGTTTTTCTCCGATGAGGAAACATTCGTTGTCCAGCAGTTTATAAACAAACTAAATGATCGTGTTTATTTGCCAAAGAGGTCAGCTGAAAATGTGCACCTTCGGTTGGTCACCAGAACTCAAGCACCGGCCATGGTGATGGAGTGGGCCGCCATAACATCCGATGGTCGCTCTCTGCACGTATTTGTCGCCACGGACGATGGTCTCAATAAATTATGAATATTAGCGCGAAAATATTCTGGAAGGTATAATAAAGCCTTGGGTACACAAACATTTTGGCCGCAGACCTTGGATATTCTAACAGGACTCAGCACCAGCGCACTCAGCAGGCGGCACCCAAGAGTGGTCCTAAAATGAGGATTCGTGCTTCATTTCCAGCGTACAATGGCCGACAAAATCTCCGGATACCAATTCGTTGGACTATTGTGTCTGGAGTATTTTGGAAAGCAAGGTTGGCACTAAAAAATACCAAAGTGTCGATCACCTCAAGCAAGCGCTTCGTCGATCACCTTTATGAGCCAAAATACCGCAGAGCAAAATTCGGGCAGCGTGTGACGGTTTCACTGGCCGTTTGAAGGCCATAATTCGTGCCAAAGGTGACAAATTCGAGCAAATAGTAACTTTTTCTAAAATTTAATGCTATATCCGAAATTTTTGCCTTCATTTAAAAAAAAAAAAAAAAAAAAATTTAAAAATTATGGCGTGTGACTTTGTATATTTTTAAGAATATTTTTTAAGGCTAAAAACTTTTTGTTTTTTTGTTAAGAAAATTAATTTCACCAACTTCGTGCACAAAAATCGTAGATTTTGCAGGAACATGTGTTAAAGGGCAATGTCGTCCTGGATGTTTTTGGATTTCCTGACACAAAATTGTGGCATTTTGAAGATTAAATTTCCTGAATTTTTTTTCAGAATCTCGTTTTCAAGAGCTTCATGCCCATAAATTATAAAATTTTCAAAATATTTGTCCTTGTTTTTATGAATCTCTGCAAGAAAATATTTCAGGACTTCCTAGGCAACAATTCTTTGTTTTATAAATTTTTTTTCCCAAGAACTCCCTAATACACTATGGGTGGATTTTTAAAGAATATTCTCGGCCGACAGATATAAATACTCAATTTGTAACTATTATAAGCTGAGGGTGTAAACCATTTGATACAATTTAAGTTGTTTTCTGACAAAATAAATGAATTAAAGTTATTATTTTTGCGATAACAAAAAAAAAAATATTCATTTTTATTCCTAGACAGTTTTCAAAAAAAATTTTGGAGTTCATATCTTTAAACTAATATTAATCCACATTGGAATCTCCCTACAAAAAGTGACGGTGTTTTTTTTATTTTTTCGTATTTAGTATTTCCTTATATATGTACATCACATTTCTACGAATAGCTAAAAGGTCCAGGGAGAGAATAAAACGAACAGACAATCCAAAAATATCATGGGAGGAAAAAAGGTCAAAATGTTAAGTTTTTCCTTGGCCTTTCAAGCAGAAAAAAAATCAAAACAAAAAAACTCCATTCGAATCTTTATCTAAGATGTTCGTTTTTTGTTGTATCTGAAGCCAATAACACCCTTTCCGCAAAAAAAAAAATCCAAAAGGAAAAAACTCTCAAAAAGAAGGTGTTGCTCTCAAACTTGTAAATAAAAATAAATGGAAGGCGTATATTAGACATGTCAAAATATATTAAAAAGCTTTTAAGCTATTTTCGGATAACAGCAACTATGACCTACGAAAAAAACATACAAAATCTCTGTGCACCAAACTGACCACCACAAGTGGTCAAGAATATTCCACCACCACTCCTCCTCCTTCGAGTTTTTTCCATCGCACCCAGAATATCCAAGTTGTAACTTGAAATTAAAGCTAATTGTATTTGACAGTATGGTCACATGACTTGTAATAAATGAAGTTGAGTGGAGTTCGAGTTGTGTTCGAATTGCGTTCGACTTGGTTGGAGGGGGAGCAGTACAAAGGCCAGGCGATACAAATCAATGTGAGAACGACGGAAATCTAAAACTTTTGTTAAGTCAAGAAAAAAAAAAAAAAACAAAGTTTGACCGGAATTCTCAATGATTGCCTGACTGCCTGCAGCAGCGACAGCCGCAGCAGGTTCACATTCGAGTTCCGGTCAAGAAATGGCTATTCGATTTCTAAGTATGACACAAATTGTTTGTTCTTTTTTTTTTGTTTTTTGCTTTCAGAATGACAGAAAATTGTGGGAAAATGTTCGACTGTATGATCTGTTCTTGAGTGGCGAACAACTTTGTGGTGGAGTCCAGAGTTCAATGTGTCAGGGTGTAGTAAATTACCGAAAATTAAAGATGCCCGTGAAGATAAATTGTAAAATATAAATGCAATGTGTTGGTGCGCAAGGGGTTAATTGAAAAATAGTTTTTTTTAATATTAATGATTTTTACCATTTTTTTTTGGATAAATCAACGTGTTTTTAAATTAATTTAAATTAAATTAACTAATTAAATTAATTTAACAGGAAAATGACACAATTTCCCAACAAGGACGAATAACCAGAGTGGTGTTGGCGGTAGGGAAACTGCATGGAAAATGCTGAATTGCACAAAAACTATGCTAGCTGCGTCATTGAGGCGGGTCTTAAATGAAAGGTCTCGAGGAGTACTTTCTGGCTATATATGCCTTATATTCCCAACTGATTTCAGATAATCGAATTTTTTCGATTTTCTAACCAAAGTGGCGGTTTCGGTAGGGAAACTGCATGGAAAATGCTGAATTGCACAAAAACTATGCTAGCTGCGTCATTGAGGCGGGTCTTAAATGAAAGGTCTCGAGGAGTACTTTCTGGCCATATATGCCTTATATTCCCAACTGATTTCAGATAATCGAATTTTTTCGATTTTCTAACCAAAGTGGCGGTTTCGGTAGGGAAACTGCATGGAAAATGCTGAATTGCACAAAAACTATGCTAGCTGCGTCATTGAGGCGGGTCTTAAATGAAAGGACTCGAGGAGTACTTTCTGGCTATATATGCCTTATATTCCCAACTGATTTCAGATAATCGAATTTTTTCGATTTTCTAACCAAAGTGGCGGTTTCGGTAGGGAAACTGCATGGAAAATGCTGAATTGCACAAAAACTATGCTAGCTGCGTCATTGAGGCGGGTCTTAAATGAAAGGTCTCGAGGAGTACTTTCTGGCTATATATGCCTTATATTTCCAACTGATTTCAGATAATCGAATTTTTTCGATTTTCTAACCAAAGTGGCGGTTTCGGTAGGGAAACTGCATGGAAAATGCTGAATTGCACAAAAACTATGCTAGCTGCGTCATTGAGGCGGGTCTTAAATGAAAGGTCTCGAGGAGTACTTTCTGGCTATATATGCCTTATATTCCCAACTGATTTCAGATAATCGAATTTTTTCGATTTTCTAACCAAAGTGGCGGTTTCGGTAGGGAAACTGCATGGAAAATGCTGAATTGCACAAAAACTATGCTAGCTGCGTCATTGAGGCGGGTCTTAAATGAAAGGTCTCGAGGAGTACTTTCTGGCTATATATGCCTTATATTCCCAACTGATTTCAGATAATCGAATTTTTTCGATTTTCTAACCAAAGTGGCGGTTTCGGTAGGGAAACTGCATGGAAAATGCTGAATTGCACAAAAACTATGCTAGCTGCGTCATTGAGGCGGGTCTTAAATGAAAGGTCTCGAGGAGTACTTTCTGGCTATATATGCCTTATATTCCCAACTGATTTCAGATAATCGAATTTTTTCGATTTTCTAACCAAAGTGGCGGTTTCGGTAGGGAAACTGCATGGAAAATGCTGAATTGCACAAAAACTATGCTAGCTGCGTCATTGAGGCGGGTCTTAAACTTTGGTTAGAAAATCGAAAAAATTCGATTATCTGAAATCAGTTGGGAATATAAGGCATATATGGCCAGAAAGTACTCCTCGAGACCTTTCATTTAAGACCCGCCTCAATGACGCAGCTAGCATAGTTTTTGTGCAATTCAGCATTTTCCATGCAGTTTCCCTACCGAAACCGCCACTCTGGTTATTCGTCCTTGTTGGGAAATTGTGTCATTTTCCTGTTAAATTAATTTAATTAGTTAATTTAATTTAAATTAATTTAAAAATACGTTGATTTATCCAAAAAAAATGGTAAAAATCATTAATATTAAAAAAAAACTATTTTTCAATTAACCCCTTGCGCACCAACACATTGCATTTATATTTTACAATTTATCTTCACGGGCATAAATTAAAGATAAATTGTGAACAATTTACAAGATTTGGAATAACTGTTAAATGCGGGAATTATGACAAAAAGTTTGAGAAAAGAAAATTGCAGATAAGTTTTAAGTATGTATAGGATTAAAAAAAAAACAAGTAAAAAAGCTGTAAGTTCGGCCAGGCCGAACTTTGAATACCCTCAACCATTTGGTACGAATTTAACAATTTTCAAAAAAAAAAAAAAAATAAATAAAAGGATTTTAAAATTCTGTTAAAATCATGTAGCCGTATATTAGAGCCTATATGGCGACGTGGACCTGCATAGGCAACTTTTGTCACAAGGCAAATTATATCACAATATTCAAATTCCAAACTTGAGAAAAATCACTTTATAATGTAGCTAAAATCGTCAAAATCGTCGAATATAGGGAGGTACCATGGTGGTTATAAAACGTGGATCTGCACAGAGAATTTTTTGTCATAGGCTGTTATATCGAACTTCACGAACTTCAAATGCGAAATTTGAAACAATTCCGATAAATAATGTCGCTAAAATCATCAAAATACCGAATATCGGGGTGTACCGTTATATGGGGGCTATACGAAGACGTGGACCTGCACAGACAATTTTCTGTCATAGGCTGTAGTATTCATTACGAACTTCAAATGCGAAATTTGAAACAATTCCGGTAAATAGGTTCGCTAAAATCATGAAAATACCGAAGATCGGGGGTACCGTTATATGGGGGCTATACGAAGGCATGGTCCTGCACAGACAATTTTTTGTGATAGGCTGTAGCATCCATTACGAACTTCAAATACTAAATTTGAAATAGTTCCGGTGAATTATGTCGCTAAAATCATCAAAATACTGAATATTGGGGGGTACCGTTATATGGGGGCTATACGAAGACGTAGACCTACATGGCTTATTTTCTGTCTTAGGATGTAGTACACGTTACGAACTTCAAATGCCAAAATTGAAGCAATTCCGGTAAATAATGTGGCTGAAATGATCAAAATACCGAATATCAGGGGGTACCGTTTCATGGGTGCTATACGAAGACGTGGACCTACATTGCCCATTTTCTGTTTTATGCTGAAGTATCTATTAAAAACTTTAAATACCAAATTTGAAACAATTCCGGTAAATAATAAAGCTAAAATCATCAAAATACCGAATATCGGGAGGTACAGTTATATGGGAGCTATCCGAAGACGTGGACCTATATGGCCCATTTTCAATACCAAAAGTCCTGCAGACATAGTACACATTTGAGTAAAATTTTATCAACCTACTTCATTTCGTTCGGAAGCTAGAGTGATTTCCACAAACAGACAGACGGACGGACATTTATAAATCGACATAGAATTTTATGCTGATCAAGAATATATATACTTTATGGGGTCTAAAATGTATATTTCGAAGTGTTACAAACGGAATGACAAACTTAATATACCCTCCATACTATGGTGGAGGGTATAAAAACAGACCAAGCCGAGAAAATAATTATGAGATTTTTTAGGGTTTTAAATGTGGACTTTAATCGTCCAGTATTAAGTGAGTGGCTTTTAAAATGTTTGACTCTTTATGGAGGATGTAATAAAAGAAGACATATTCAAAAAAAAAAAAAAAAAAAAAAAAAAAAAAAAAAAATTATGGCGTTTGACTTTGTTGCAGTTTTTTTTGTCTCACCCTGTATATTATGGTATACCAACCAATATTGAGAAGTTTTCATATACTCACATACATAATGTAGGCCTAAAATGTGTTATTAATTTATATTAATTTCTGGACTTTAGGTAAGATTCTACTGGGACCTCTAGAAGAGTTTTATGACAAATAATTTTGTAGAATATTTGGACATGATACGATCCCCTGTTGAAAGCGAGTTTTCAACCATATTTTCAATAAAGGACCAAAAAGACCCATTTTCTGACTGTTTGAGGGTGTACTTTCATTATTAACTGGATGTTTCCTGTGGTTGAACAGAATTTGGTCGATAAAACCTTCCCGATATTTGGAGCATTTTCTTACAATTTATACCGCTTTCGGTAAAAATTCAAGGTGCTATTTATGGTGGAAAATGATTTATATAATATATAAATGATTATATATATATATATATATATTTTTTTTGCAATACAAAATTGTATTTTTTTTTTCTTTTGCAGCCCGGTGTCAGCTAATAGTTGACTTATCATGCCAATACACAATACCGACATGTTTCTAGGCATTGTTAACAACAACAACAAAAATAACATTACACAATTTTGTAAATTATCTATGACACGAATTTATCTGTTCACTGAGGTTGTTTAGTTATTTGTTTTTGTTTTTCTGCTGTCGGTGGTTTTATTCGATTTTTTTTTCTAATTTTTTCTATAGGTTTGTCAATAAATTTAAACATGTTTTCAATCCGCTGGCATTGTTAAATTACACGAAAATGAAATTTAAAACGGATGTTCGGTTTATTTATCAACACGAACTGATGAACAATTATTTGGTGGCGTACCTCTGCGAAGATAATTACTTGTACGGTATTTGTCGGAAATAATGAGGTTGTTGTTGATGGTTGTAGTAATGAAATATTCGGGTAAAATTGACCTGTAATTAATTGGGAAAATTAAAAAAAAAAGAATAATAATGAATAAAAATACAAAATAGGCTAATAGAAGTTGTTAGAAGGACGATAGAGAAAACCATTGGAAACAAAATGTGGAAAGTTATGGAATTTTCCTAAGAAAGTAAATAATAAGAAATAGAAAAGAAAGCTAACAAAAGGCTAGTTTACACATCATGTAAGAGTTACGACTTTGTCAGCGAAAAGTCCACCTTGAATTTTTAGATTCGTTCCAAAAGTTCGCGTTAGGCTTTTTGTACTCAAAATGCACTACTTGTTCAGTTTAATCAAAACTTCATACATCGTACTAAATTTTCAGACTTTCAAGGTTTTATATGTTATTTAATATTTCCGAAAAGTTCTCAAAATCATTCATTTTGAAGTTTTCGGAGAGCATATTAGTAGACCCATTGCAAAATTTACCCAAAACCACTTTTTCGGATCAGCGCAATTTCAAAGCCTCCATACGTAAATCTTAGAAACCTTCATATAAAATTTTCGGATTCCAGCTCCATCCCTTCACCGAATACCAATTAGTATGCATATTCTGAACAATCTACATATATCCATCCTAGACACAGTTATATTACACATTTCCAAACCCACCTCCATATCTCAATCCCATATACCAACGGAGAGCTCAATACTAAATTTGAGGATTACAACCCTATCTCTTTGCGCAATACTAGCCTTTAGTATATTTTTTCAAAAACATCACAGACACCAGCAGAGACCTTAATATCAAGTTTCGGGATTTCAGCCATATTCTTTCACCCAATACCAAATTTAGTACTATTTAATTTTTTTAGTACAATTTTAGTACTTATATCTAAAACTACCTTATATCTCAATTCCAGATACCAACAGTGACCTCACTATAAAATTTAGGAAGTCCAGCCCTATCCCTACACCCAATAACAAATATAGTACCATTTAGTACAAATATAGGACGCATTTTCAGTATAATCTCCATATCTCAATCTTTGATACCAACATTGATCTTAATATCAACTTTCAGGATTTCAGCTCTTTAAGTTCCCTATTACCGAATTTCGTACCATTTAGTACAAAATAAATCCTTCTCTTAACCAAAGACACCAACAGTGACATCCTTATCAAATTTCTGGATTTCAGTTCTATTCCTTAATCCAATACCAGGTTTAGTACTTTTCGTATAAATGCAGTACTCAGTTTATAAACAATCTCCATTTCTCAACCTGTGCTACCAACAGAGACCTGAATATCAAATTTCAGGATTCCAGCTCCTTAATTCCCCCATTACTAAATTTAGTACAATTATAGTACTCATTTCTGCAACCATATCTTGACCAAAGATACCCACATCCGTATCAAATTTCAGGATTTCAACTCTATTCCTTCAATTGATACTAAATGTAGTACTATTTCGTAATTTTCGTACAATTGTAGTACACATATCCAAAACCACCTCCATATCTCAATACCATAAACCATCAGAGATCCAATATCAAATTTAGGAGTAAAGCCTTATTGCTTCACCAAATACCAGATTTAGTACCATTTAGTAATTTCTGACAAATTTAGTACGCATTTCCCCACCAACTCCAAATTTCAAACACAGATACAATGAATAATCTAAATATCAAATTTCAGAATTGTATCTCTATCCCTTCGGTCAGTTCCAAATTTAGTACCATTTAGTAACATTTCGTACAGCTATAATGCACACATCCAAAACCACTTCAATATGTCAAGGCAAAATATGAGCATAGTCGCTTATACGAAATTTCAAGCACTATCTGTTTCTCCAAAATTGTGCCACATATAGTACCATTTAGTACTTGTAGTTCACATTTCCAAAACCACCTCCATATCTCAATCCTACATACCAAAACAGACCACAACATTAAATTTGAGTATTTCAGACCTACCCCTTTACCCAATACAAAATTTAGTACTATTTAGTACTTTTCCAACAATTATAGTATACATATCCAATCCCACATCCATATCCCAATTTCAGACACCAACAGAGACCTCTATATCAAATTTAAGGATTCCAGACCTATCTCTTCACTCAATACCAAATATAGCATCATTCGGTACCTTTCACACAATGATTGTACACATGTCAGAACGAATGAACATGTCCTGGCTACACATGAACAGCGACCCTAATAGCAAATTTTACATTTGAAGCACTATCTGTCCACCCAATAACAAATTGTACCAAATATTGTACTATTTTGGTACTTTTCGTGCACTTGTAGTACACATTTCCAGGAACACTTCTTTATTATAGGGATCGAAATACAAACTTTCAACACTCCAGCTTCATCCTTTCACCCTAAACCAAAATGTTCCAAATATAGTACGCCTTAGTACAGTGCGCACACTCAGTACACATTTCCAAAGCAACCCTAATACATCAAATTTACTTTCCAAGCTTGATTCTCATATGAAATTCAAATTTTTAGCTCTATTCTTTTATATAATACCAAATGGTACCATATTAGATGTTTAGTACCATTTTAGAAATTTTCGTAACCCTAAAGTTCAAAATTTGAAAAACCCTTTGGTACATCTTTTCCTGCACTCCATCAGTGACTCTCATTTCAAATTTAAATATTATATCTCATTCCGGTTGTCCAATACAAGGTATTCCCTTTTTAGTATATTTTAGTACTTTTCGTACCCTTTTAAGTACGAATTTCCAAAAACCCCAGTCTTGTCACATGTATGTCATAAAAATTGCTGATATGTAATATAAAGGAGTTATTATATATTATGACTCTAAGGTCGTGTATTAACTGCCCTGATTATAATTTTTCTATGCCACGAAAAAGTCCTTTCGACCACCCGATAATTCTTTTGCGATTTATCCTTACACTTTAAAAAAAAAACAGGTGCCTTTTATAAATGTGATCAGTGCCCTAGTTGAGACCATGGTCCAGCATCACAATTTCGGAACTATACGAACAAATTCTTATGTGATCCTGGATCTTCATCACTTTACCTATTTTTCCCCCTCTATTCCCACATCCCTGACATTCTCACAATAAAATAAACTTTTCAACATTTTTGTCATTTCACTTAACCTTCATGCAACAACTACAGCGATATCAACAACATTTTCCCTTCAACAAACTTAAACTCTGAATATATGCATGTACTTACATACACATACACATATTCCAAGAGTTTTCAGATATTAAGTGCAAATGTGTTTTAATGAGTTATATATGTGTGCTGCGTAAACTGTGTTCCGTACACTTCAATATTTTGTGTTTACTTTTGCATAAAACTGAAAACTTCTTTCATATCCTTCTGCGTTAATGCAACTGCTCGTTGAGTAAAATAATTTTTAACATCATTCCCTGCCTTTTTTTGGGTAATTAATTTTATGTGCATGTGAAAGGAAAACCTAGTGGAAAAATACTTACCTTGAAAACGTACATACGGACATACATTTGCATATGCAAACATTTCACATATTCCCTTTATCATCATTGCACTTCCAAGGGAATTTGCGATAAAAAAACACAAACTCTACTTTTAACTTTTCACAGAACACATATAAATATAATTTACATTATTTCCAGGAATTTCACTGTACCTGTGCATTTATATTAATATTCATGTGAATGAATATATAAGTCATTAATATCAAAATGTGAAAAAATCAAGGTGATATGTAAAGGCAGGGAAGGCAGTGACATTAGGGTGGAGTGAGGGTAGCATCAACTTTTTTATTACTCCAAGCAAAAAATGTACTAAATAATTCTGAAATTTAGAATGACAGTCACTTTTGAATATCAGGATAGACGTATCAAATGGTTTTTGGATATTCGAACTTTAAGGTTACGAACAGTTCTATAATGGTACTAAACGTCTAAAATGGTACCACACCAAATGGTACCATTTTAGACGTTTAGTGAAAGGATGGAGCTAAAAACTTAAAATTTGGCATGATAATCAAACTTGGAAGGTAAGATTGATATATGGAGGTGTGTCTGGAAATATGTACAAAGTGTGCGATCTGTACTAAATGGTACTAAATTTTGTATAGTTTCGTTGAGGATGAAGCTGGAATTTTGAATTTTTCTACTGGGGTCCCTGTTGGTGGTAGGTTTGTGATAAAGAGGTGGTTTTTTGAAATCTGTACTACAAGTGCATGAAAAGTACTAAATAGTACTAAATTTGCTACAAATTACCAAAATTTAAAACTTTTATTTGGCAAACGGAATGAGCTAGAATTTTGAAATTTGGAGTAAGAGTCACTAACAGATATGCCATTTTTTGGAAATTCTAACTTAAAGGTTACGAAACTTTTAAAATGGTACTAAACTTCCAAAATGGTACCATTTGATATTATGTGAACGGATAGAGCTAAAAGCTAAAAACTGTACTAAATTTGAAAAATCTTGATTCAGGCTGAACGGACGGAGCAGAAATTTTGAAAAAAATAATATATTGGGGTTCCTGCCTTCAGTAGGTTTTTGATAAAGAAGTGGTTTTTGAAATGTGTACTGCAAATGTGCGAAAAGTACTAAGTAGAACTAAATCTGAAACAATTTGGCACAGATAGAAATTTGGCAGGTGGTTTCGGAAATCCAAGTTTGATTTGTCCTGGAAATATATTCTTTAAAAAATCCACGTTGGATTTGGTCCTTGAAAAACTATTCTTTAAAAAATGCACGTTTGATATTCTTTAAAAAAATCCACGTTTGATTTGGTCCTTGAAAAAATTCACGTTTGATATTCTTTAAAAAGATCCACGTTTGATTTGGTCCTTGAAAAAATATTCTTTAAAAAATGCACGTTTGATATTCTTTAAAAAGATCCACGTTTGATTTGGTCCTTGAAAAAATATTCTTTAAAAAATGCACGTTTGATATTCTTTAAAAAGATCCACGTTTGATTTGGTCCTTGAAAAAATATTCTTTAAAAAATGCACGTTTGATATTCTTTAAAAAATCCACGTTTGATTTGATCCTTGAAAAATATTCTTTAAAAAATCCACGTTTGATTTGGTCCTTGAAAAAATATTCTTTAAAAAATCCACGTTTGATTTGGTCCTAGAAAAAATATTCTTTAAAAAATCCACGTTTGATTTGGTCCTCGAAAAAAATATTCGTTAAAAAATCCACGTTTTATTTGGTCCTTGAAAAAAATATTCTTTAAAAAATCCACGTTTGATTTGGTCCTTGAAAAAATATTCGTTAAAAAATGCACGTGTGATTTGGTCCTTGAAAAAAATAATCTTTAAAAAATCCACGTTTGATTTGGTCCTTGAAAAAATTTGATATTCTTTAAAAAATCCACGTTTGATTTGGTCCTTGAAAAAATATTCTTTAAAAAATCCACGTTTGATTTGGTCCTTGAAAAAATATTCTTTAAAAAATCCACGTTTGATTTGGTCCTTGAAAAAATATTCTTTAAAAAATCCACGTTTGATTTGGTCCTTGAAAAAATATTCTTTAAAAAATTCACGTTTGATTTGGTCCTTGAAAAAATATTCTTTAAAAAATCCACGTTTGATTTGGTCCTTGAAAAAATATTCTTTTAAAAATCCACGTTTGATTTGGTCCTCGAAAAAAATATTCTTTTAAAAATCCACGTTTGATTTGGTCCTCGAAAAAAATATTCTTTAAAAAATCCACATTTGATTTGGTCCTTGAAAAAATATTCTTTAAAAAATCCACATTTGATTTGGTCATTGAATAAAATATTATGTGTAGTATAATTGCACGAAAGGTACTATATTTGGTATTGTATTTTATATAAGGTTCTATGTATATACATTTTCTTATAAAAATATATTTAATTTTTTTTTTATTAAATAAAAATTTTTATTTTTTTATAATTTCAGGTAAGCTTTGAGAAATATTCAGACGTTCTAAAAAAAGTGAGTAATAATATTAAAAAATACCATAAAAAGGTTCCACCTTATTGTCGTTTTTAAAATTACTTCCCTTCGACATTTATCCGCAGATAAAAGACATTTTTAACCGAAAGTAATAAAAAATATGAAAAAATCTGCATTTTCACATTTATAATTCAACTCATTACTTTGCAGTCGCTTCTTAATGTTCGTGTAAGAAAAAAAAACAAAAGCAACGAATATGTGAAAATCATTTGACTTATTCAACTTTTCCACTTAAATGAAGATGTTTTGGGAGGGAAAATGGCTGGAAACCAACGCAAACATATTCATCTGAAAAGACGCATGCATATACCTCCTACTACATACATGCTATCAGTGTTATCAACGTTTAAAAGTTTAAGCATGCTCAGAATCGTAAACAAAAAATTAAATATAAAAAAATTGAGCGAAATAAAAACTTTGTCATTAAAAAAGAGACATTTAATTAACTTTATGTTTGCATGTCACTGACAAAGGCAAATGAAAAAAAAAAGAAAATGAATTTTAAAGTGCTACCCAACAGAGAGAAGAAGTAGCTCATTATGTCCTTAGCCTCATGGGTATGGAGGGTATATAAGGTCAAGATGTAACTCAGAGAAATGTCGGTTTTAGGCTTTTATTTGGACAAAATACTTTGATGTATATCTGAATATAAATCCGAGGCATAGGCCTAGTTTGCCTAAAAATCACAATGTAACTATGATTTTAAAAATGGTTTCCCCAATTATTCCTTTAAATTTAATTTTCAAAACATTTAATAATTAATCAAATAAATTTCGTTCTCTTCCCACATATGTATGTAGGTACTCGCATAATATGTATGCCTGTTTTTTAATTTAAATATTTTTCCCATCTGTCTTCTTTCCAAACACTTGTATGTGCTGCCTATTATCAATTTTAATTAATTAGTTGACTAATTAAAACTATTTAATATTTCCAAATCAATAAATATATAAATTGTAGTTTTTAAACTTTAAAAAAGAGATAGCCCTTTTAATCCCTTTAAATGCGTCCTACAGCCATTTATACATATTTTATAATATGATTAACAAAAATACGTTTTTTTCTAATTAGTTTCTCAAATTAAACTAATTATTATTTGATTGGTTTCGTTGCAGAATTTCAATTAATTTTAATGAATACAGATGTAAGCTATTTATTAAAGTGCTTTCTATTCGGAAATGTTGTAATTTATGTTTAAAGGATTTTTTTCGGTTGATGATATTTATAACGTGTTAAGATAACACTAAAAAAGTTTAATTCTTTTTAATCGTAATGAAAAGGCCTTTTAATTTTTTATTGCTCTGATTTTTATCAAAATTTGTTTTGCAATATTTTTGGAATTATGTGGGAATAGAATTGTAATGGGTCCGAAATTTGGTCCTCGGCTTAATTTTTTATGGCTTGAAAAATATTCTCTAAAAAATCCACGTTTGATTTTGCCCTTGAAAAAATATTCTTTAAAAAATCCACGTTTGATTTTGCCCTTGAAAAAATATTCTCTAAAAAATCCACGTTTGATTTTGACCTTGAAAGAATATTCTTTAAAAAATCCACGTTTGATTTTGCCCTTGAAAGAATATTCTTTAAAAAATCCACGTTTGATTAAAATAATCCACATTAGATTTGGTTCTTGAAAAAATATTCTTAAAAAATCCAAGTTGGAAAATCCACGTTGAAAAAAATATTCTTTCAAAAAAACACATTTGATTTGGACCTTGAAAAATTCACGTTTGATTTGGTACTTAAAAAATATGCTATTTTGTTCTTGAAAAGTTATTCTTTAAAAAAATCCATGTTAAATTTGGTCCTTGAAAAATAATCTCTAAAAAATCCACTTTTGGTTTAGTCCTTGAAAAATTATTTTTTTTTAATATATCCACGTTTGATTTAATCCTTAAAAAAATAATTCGCTAAAAGATCCACATGTTATTTGGTCCTTGAAAAATATTCTTTAAAAAATCCACATTTGATTTGGTTCTTAAAAAGAAAATTCTTTAAAAAATCCACGTTTGATTTGGTTCTTAAAAAGAAAATTCTTTAAAAAATCCACGTTTGATTTGGAACTTGAAAAATTACTTTTTGGTCCATGAAAAATTATTCTTTAAAAAAATCCTCGTTTGATTTGGTTCTTGAAAACGGTCCAGCTGTTCGTGTTAGGCCTTTTTAATACTGAAACTTCAAAATCTGTTCAGTTTGACAACGATTTTTACTACGTACTAAAATTTCAGACTTTCAAAGTTTTAATACGTATTTAAGTCTTTTCCTTTTTCGGATAGAATAATATACAATTTTTGGAATTATTCACCAAAAAGTCTTCAACATTTTGCTTTATGAAGCGCTACTTTTTCAGCCAATATGCAATTTAGTACTCTTCGAACAATTGTGATACACATTTTCAAAACCACCTCCATATTTTAACCACAGACACCAAAAGAGACCTCAATATCAAAGTTGAGCATTGCAACCCTGTCCCTTCACTCAATACCAAATTTAGTTATTTTCGTACAAGTTTAGTACACATTTCTAAATCACCGAAAAATCTCAATTTCAAATGCCATCAGTAATCGAAGTATCAAATATCAAAATTTTTTCTCTATCCCTTCACCCAATATCAAATATATTACCATTCTGTACTATATGTTCACCCAATACCAAATTGTACCAAATATATTTAGTACGTATTGTCCACTTGTAGTAGCCATTTCCAAAACCGCTTCTTTATCACAAACCAACCACCAACCCAATACAAACAATATTCCAGCTTCATCCGCTCACTCTAATTCAAATTGCTCTATCTTTTACATACTACCAACTAATTCCATTTTAGAGGTTTAGTATCAGTTTAGAACTTTTCGTAACCCTAGAGTATTCCTGTATGGACGTTTTTGAAACTGTCCGTGACCCTACGGGTTAGGTAATTGCTTATATTTAAATAATTAAGTGAATGTATAAAGTCCGAATTTCCAAAAAACCTCTGGTACATTTATCCCGCACTCATAAAAGATTCTCATTTCAAATTTCAGAATTCTGGCTCATTTTTTTTATCCAGTACAAACTATTCAATTTTTAGTAAATTTTAGTAATTTCCGTACAAATTTCCATTTTTAGTATGAATTTCCAAAAACCAGTATTAACACACGCCATCTCACCAAGACTTATCCTCTTGCAAAATTTTAAGATTCTCACTTCATTCATTTCGTCTGGGCGTCGATTCTCGGTCAGTCAGTCAGTTACTTCACTATTGTTTTTTATATACAGGTAAACGAACATTGGCTGATGATATACATCTGTCGGCAAAACCGATTACTACTTCTTAATTACAAATTGGTTGCAGGGATTGAACTTGGGTTATCCTTATGGACACAACGATTTGTATATTTAAGGGTGATTTTTTGGCTTGCGAGTAATACAGATGGTACGTAGTCCTCCTTACATTTAGTTTACTATTAATGCAAGGATCATGTAGTTGTCATCGATGGAAGTTCAAATTGGTTTCACTTTCTGTGGAAGTTCGCTCATTTTATCGACCTTGCTCCCGTATGTCCTGTATACGTTAATCCAATTTCACGTAGTTGGCCACAATTCTCCGATTTTCTATTGTTCGACGTCTTACTGCAATTTTTCGGACATATATTTTTAATATTCTTGCTTTCTACGTGTTACGTGTGGGCTTTTTTACAGGCTGTCATTTCCAAGCCACTCGTCTGACAGCTGTTAAAATGTGACAGCTCATTATATTGTTTTCAACCGCACAAAAACATTTTGGTGAGAATTTTCCAGAAAAAAAATTATTCGTGATGGAATTCAAGCGTGGTAGTGTGATTTCTTTTTTTTTGGCTGGAAAACCCCAAGTGACTATCGTTACAGCACTCCAGCATTTAAGTGTGAATAAATCTTTTGTGTCTCGAACCATCGCTCTTTACCGTGATACTGGTGGCCTAGCCTGACGTCAAGGAAGTGGACGGAAGATAACAGCAACATCAGCAGAAATGGTTAGAAAAGAAAAGAAGCGACTTGATCGAAACCCGCGTCGCAGTGGCCGTAAAATGGCTCGTGAGCTGAACATATCGCATCGCATATATTCCATTCGACAAATATTGAAAAATGAGCTCGGGGTAAAGCCTTTGAAATTCCAAAAAGTGCAAGAACTTACGCTCCAAGAGAAAGAAAATAGACTCAAAAGAGCTAAAGAGTTGCTTCGCTTGGCCGAAAGTGGTGAACTACCGAATTCGGTTTTTTCCGATGAGAAAACATTCGTTGTCCAGCTGTTTGTAAACAAACAAAATGATCGTGTTTACTTGCCAAAGAGGTCACCTGCAAATGTGGACATTCGGTTGGCCACCATAACTCAAGCGCCGGCCATGGTGATGATGTGGGCCGCCATAACAGCCGATGGTCGCTCTCCGCTTGTATTAATCGGCCGTGGCATCAGAATAAATGCCGAATATTATCGCGAAAATATTCTGGAGGGTGTATTAAAGCCATGGGCACGCAAACATTTTAGCCGCAGACCTTGTACATTCTAACATCCATCGCACTCAGCACTCGCCACCCAAGAATGATTACAAAATGAGGTTCCTCGCTTCATTTGCAGCGCACAATGGCCACCAAAATCTCTGGGTACCAATCTGTTGGGCTATTGTGTCTGAAGTATTTTGGAAAGCAAGGTTGGCACTAAAAATACCAAAAGTGTCGATCACCTCAAGTTAGCGCTTCGCCGGGAATGGGCCAAAATACAACAGAGCAACATTCGGGCTGCGTGTGACTGTTCCATTGGCGTTTGAAGGCCATAATTCGTGCTGAAAGGTGACCAATTCGAACAAATATACACTTATTCTAAAAGTTGATGTTATTTCCGACATTTTTTGCTTTCATTCAATAGAATTAAAAAAATATATATGGCATTTTACTTTGCTGCAGTTGTTTAATCTCACCCTGTATAGGCTTTCTTATGTTAATTTTGTACTTACTTATGTCCTTACAGGGAAGTGATTTTTCTTTTTTCTCTCTCACATCGATATTCCTTTGGTAAGGTACTGGCTTAGTGGTCTTATTTATAAGGAGTCATGGTTCCTCTATTAATTTATTAAGAAATATTTTACATGGTAATGAGTTACTGTCGCGGTCGTAGTCATTATTTGCTTTTCTTTGCAGCGCATATCCTTAGATTCTCTTTCGCCTTTCCGCTGAAGCATTGTCGATTCAATTTTTCGCTACTCCATTATTCAACATCCATACACAATGATGGATATTTGTATTATAAACATAAATTATTCAGCAACATAGATATTTTAGTGTTCTGAGCCGGAAGTTATTTGTTTGCCAAATTTTTAAAATGCCAGTTTTCAAAACTTTTTAAGTATTTCAAATAATCCCATTATTATTGAATTCTTGTGAATATGTCCAACGTTTTCAATTATTTATGTACCGAATTATAAATTTTAATTAGCACAACATTAAAATATTTGAAAAAACTCCCTGCGGAATAGAATATTTTGTTTCAAACTTTCCAGTAGAATTCGGCAAACGGCAACAACAAATTGACTGGTCATCAACAACCAGCACAATAATTTCATTTGTTGTGCCCTTAAAGTGGGAAAAAAGGAATCTATTGAGATCTGAGAATCAGCGGAGAGAAGTTACAGCAACAAGAAAATAACCCCAGCAATCAGGACACCAGGACACAGCCGGCTGGCTGATTTAACCCGTAATGATTGAGCCAGCGAGCTCGTGACCAACCCAAATGAAATGATGAAAATTGCATGCCCTTGTCCTGTTGCCACGAAAAATGAAACTGGACGGGGAGGAGGGGAAAATTCTGCAAAGCATGAACAAAAACATTAAAAATGTAATTAACATACATTGTTATGTTAATTAAACTCATTAAGTATCCGGCATTTCCAACATAATATTTTACTTTTTTTCGTTGTTGTTTGTTCGTCCTGTTCTCTTGTTGTCCTGATGCTGCTGTGCTGTTGCGTTGCGTCCATATTTGCCATTTGTTTCATGAGATTCATTGGTTTAAACAGGATTTGTAGCATCATGATATTGAAAGGAAATACGAGATGAAATTAAATTGTATTGAATTGAAAAATGGGGCTGATGGGGAAGGGGAGGAGGAAGGGTTGTTTTGCCAAGTCGTGGGGATGATTATCGGATTCAAGGGTGTTCGTTGTTTTTTTTTTTTTTGTCTGAATGGCAAATAACTTCCTTGATGTGTTACAAATGAATTGTGGCTTAAAATTTCCCATTATCCTTTGTTTGTTTACATGTATCTGTTTTATATCAATGGGTGTGTTTTTCTGTACACTTCACCATAAAATGGTGGGGTATTAGGTTGGTCATTCCGTCTCCAACATTGTGAGATATTTGCGTGAAACCACATACAGGGTGAGATGAAATCCGCGTCGCTGTGGCCGCAAAATGGCTCGTGAGCTGAACATATCGCAATATTCCATTCGGGAAATATTAAAAAATGTGCTCGGGGTAAAGCCCTTGAAATTCCAAAAAGTTCATGAACTTACATCGCAACTGAAAGAAAATAGATTCAATAGAGCTAAAGCGTTGCCTCGCTTGGCCGAAAGTGGTGAACTGCCGATGAGAAAACATTCGTTGTCCAGCAGTTTGTAAACAAACAAAATGATCGTTTTTACTTGCCAAAGAGGTCAGCTGAAAATGTGCAACTTAGGTTCCTTGCTTTATTTCCAGCGCACGATGGCCACGCTTTCATTGGCCGTTTGAAGGCCATAATTCGTGGCAAAGGTGACCATTTTCAACAAATCTATGGCTTTTGACTTTGTTGCAGGTTTTTTATACCCTCCACTTCGGAAAGGAGGGTATATTAACTTTGTCATTCCGTTTGTAACATCCCTAAATATTCGTCGTAGACCTCATAAAGTATATATATTCATAATCAGCATTAAATTCTAAGTCGATTTAACGACGTCCGTCTGTCTGTCTGTCCGTCCGTCTGTCTGTTGAAATCACGATACAGGCCACATTATTTGACGTAGAACGCCAAAATTTAGCAGAGCAATTTGTATTGCGTCTAGGATGGTTGGTATTGAAAATGAGATATATCGGTCCCGGTTCTGGTATAGTCCCCATATAACGGTACCTCCCGATATTGGGTATTTTGATGATTTATGCCACATTTTTTCACGGATTTGTCTGAAAATTGGTATGTGTAGGTCATAACGATTCCCTGTGCGTGTGGCAAAACATTGCATGTATAGGTCCACGTTTTGGTATAGCCCCCATATAAAGGTACCTCCCGATATTCGGTATTTTGATGGTTTTTACCACATTTTTTCACTGTTTTGTCTTAAAAATGGTATTTGTGGGCTAGAATGGGTCCTAGTTCGTGTGGAGAAACATTGTCCACGTTTTGGTATAGTCCCCATTTAACGGTACCTCCCAATGTTCCTATATTATTTCTTCACGGATATGTCTAAAAATTGGTAGTTGTAAATCATAATGGGTCCCAGTTTGTGTGGCGAGTCATTGTAATTATAGGTCCACGTTTTGGTGTAGCCCCCGTATAACGGTACCTCCCGATATTCGGTAATTTGATGATTTTTGCCACATTTTCATGGATTTGTCTAAAAATTGGTATTTGTAGGTCATAATGGGTTCTAGCTCCTTTGGCGAAACCTTGCATGTGTAGGTCCACGATTTGGTATAGTACCCATATAACAGTACCTCCCGATATTGGGTATTTTGATGATTTTTTCCACATTTTTTCTAATGTTTTCTTTACCCTAAGGTGGAGGGTATAAAAAGTTTGGCCCGGCCGAACTTAATGTTTTTTTACTTGTTTTATCTCACCCTGTATTTATAATATATTTATCGAATAGGCTGTAGTTGCAGGAAATTTTCATTAAGGGTCCGCTATGCCGTATAACCTCCTATTATGCTAGCTCCTTGATTTGATTATCTAAAATGTAAATCCTCTCTCCATGTTTTAAATCCGTCGGGAGTTGTACAGGAAATGTTTGGTCTTGAAACTGGCAAGGATACTGCGCTACTTGAAGAATGGTATATTTTTATTTGCATAGAAATTACCTTTAAAAATAGCTCCGATCGGAACCTCGTGTTCTATAAATTACGCTTCCATTTTCAACATAGGGTCCTACTTTGGCAAGCTGTTTAAAAATGGAGCTACAATTCTAAAATTTGGAATGAGGTTCACTGACGTAGTGTAGGATATATGTACCATACGGTTTATGAAAATTCGAACTTTAAGCCTAGGAAAAGTTTGAAATGGTTCTATATCCCTCAAAGACTTGAAATTGGGTGGGAAAATCAAGGTTGGAAAGTCGGTTGAGATATATAACGGTGGTTTTGGAAATTTGTACTAAGTGAGCGAACTGTACTAAATGCTACTAATTTTGGAGCAATTCGGTTTAGGCTGAACAGATAAAGCTGAAATGTTAAATTTTTGCATTGGGGCCCCCGTTGGTGGTAGGCTTGTGACAAAGAGGAAATACAGGGTGAGATAAAAAAACTGCAACAAGGTCAAAGGCCATAATTTTAAAATTTTATTGAATGAAAGCAACAAATGCCGGAAATAGCATCAAATTTTAGAATAAGTTTAGATTTGTTCGAATTGGTAAACTTTGGCATGAATTATGAACTTCAAACAGCCAATGAAACCGCCGTCACACGCTGCCTTAATGTTGCTTTGCGATATTTTGGCCCATTCTCGGCAAAACGCTTGCTTGAGGTGATCGACACTTTGGAATATTTTAGTGCCAATCTTGTTTTGCAAAATACTCCAGACGCAATAGTCCAACGGATTGGTATCCGGAGATTTTGGTGGCCATTTGGTGCGTTGGAAATGAAGCAAGTAACCTCATTTTGTAACCATTCTTGGGATGCGCGTGCTAAGTGCGATGATGCTGCGTCCTGTTGGAATGTCCAAGGTCTGCGTCCAAAATGTTTGCGTGCCCAAGGCTTTAATACACCCTCCAGAATATTTTCGACATATAATATTCGGCATTTATTCTGATGCCACGGTCGATTAATGCGAGCGTAGATCGACCATCGGCTGTTATGGCGGCCCACACCATCACCATGGCCGGCGCTTGAGTTCTGGTGGCCAACCGAAAGTGCACACTTTCAGCTGGGCTTTTTGACAAGTAAACACGATCATTTTGTTTGTTTACAAAGTGCTGGACAACGAATGTTTTCTAATCGGAGAAAACCAAATTCGACAGTTCACCACTTTTGCTCAAGCGAAGCAAGTCTATTTTCTTTGCGGTGCGGTGTAAGTTCTTGCACTTTTTGAAATTTCAATGGCTTTACCCCGAGATCATTTTTCAATATTTGCCGATTGGAATATTGCGATATGTTCAGCTCACCAGCCATTTTTCGGCCACTGCGACGCGGGTTTAGATCAAGTCGCTTCTTTACTTTTCGAACCATTTCTGCTGATGTTACTGTTTTCTTCCGTCCACTTCTTTGACGACGGGCTACGCTACCAGCATCGCGGTAACGTGCGATGGTGCGAGACACAAAAGATTTATTCACATTTAAATGCTGGAGTGCTGTAACGATAGCCACTTGTGGTTTTCCAGCCAAATAAAAAGAAATCACACAACCACGCTTGAATTCCATCACGAATAACTTTTTTTCTGGAAAATTCTCACCAAAATGCTTCTGTACGCTTGTAAACAATATAATGATCTGGCACTGGAATAATTTTAACAGCTGTCTGACGAGTGGCTTAGAAATGTGGTTTTGTGCAAAAATCTCTGTTAAAGCATCGTTTTAGAAGGATGACGTCGAAGGCGGAAATATTCCTCACCAAATCTCTATTTCTATGATATATATGAAAGAAACAATTGCATCAGTGCTTCCAAGAAAAAAATCTGAAAAAATGGGGAAAGTGTCAAAAATAAGAATTATTCTACATCAAATTTTATTCTGAGTCTCTGAACCAAAGAAATTTGTATTCTAAATACGTATCATAAAAAGCATTTTTATATTTCTGAAAAATTTGGCACTTTTTCCTAATTCGCTGCAAATTTTCTTGGCCAAATAATGTTTTTAGGTCAAATATTGTCAAGGCTTTTATATATAGTTATGACCATATACAAAGAGACCCCCTATAGTTTGAGATATATTTCACGATATTTAGGATAGAGCTTCAAAATTACATCCAAAATCGTTGAGGCGGAAAGTAGATCATAGGTATCCATTTTTTGGCACTCATTAACAGGCCTTTTGAAAAACTCCATCTCCTCCAATATTGCAAAGAATTCCTGAAATATTATAATTGTCCATACCACTCTCTGCTTATTTTCCGCCACACGATACAAGCATTCCGGAAAGGGGAGTCGACGAAATCCATTAACGTCCGTATTGTTGTTATTTCAGTGCTGTTTCGCTTGTTATCCTTTTTGTAAATAGTAAATAATTTTCATTAAATACCATTATTGTTGTTATTTTAAGCCTTCCCCTCCCCTCTCCTTTCCATTCTCTTCATTATTAACACTTTACAAATTTTAATAATTCACTGGATTCTGTTGTTTGTTTGTTTTTCTTTAGCGGATGGTAGTATTTTTCGCTTTCACCGAAAAAAAAAGAAACGCTTTAATGCTTTAAGTCATAACTTTGTTTTGGACTCATCATTATTTCTGCGTCATGTTAAGTCCCTTTTTGTTTTTATTGCTGTTGTTGCTGCTGCTGCCGTTTTTTTCGCCTTTATCTCCATCACTTAGCTGGGGGATATTGACCAGGCTAACTGAAAACAGATTCGAAAAAATAAAGTTCATTTACTGTCGCTGGTGTTGGTGCCGCCGATGTTTGTTGTTAATGCCTCCAGCATTTTTGTTGGGATACTATTTTTGGTGATGGAGGGACATAGCGACCGACCGACAGACAGGGACCTTCGAACATTGGTTGTATCATGTTTTACTTGAATATTCATAAACTTAATTAATCCCCAATGTAATAATACCGTTAGTCAAATAAGGTTATGCATGCTAATGTTTTTGTGTTCAAGTGTGTGTGTGTGTGTGCTTGCTTGTGTGTGTTGGTATTTGAAATGTTGGTTAACAGCAGTGGCAGGTGTTGTTAATGTAGTGACAGATATTTTTCACAGCACATTTATGCGACCATTAATTAATGTGTGCGGAGGATGTTTTTTCTTTTTTTTGGGCTCAGATACTAACAAATTGGTAACTGCCTTTGAAATTGTAATTTAATCGTTCAATAAATTGCTGGGCACTTTTTTGCGGAGTTTCTTAATTTTTCTTGTTGAATTATTTTAAATATAATATTATCTTAACAGCTAAGCTCGGCCGGGCCGAACTTTAAATACCCTACACCATTTGGAAGGAACTTGAAAATTTAAGAAAACTACCTCTTAAATAAAAAGTGTTATATGGCGCGTATACGAAGACGTGGACTTGCTTATGAAATTTTTTGTCATTGGCTGTAGTTCCGGTCAATAATGTAGCTAAAATACCGAATATCGGGATGTACCGTTATAAGAAGGATATACGAAAACGCGAACCTACATAAATTTTTTTATGTCATAAGCTGTAGTACCCATTAAGAGCTTTAAATACGAAATTTGTTACAATTCCGGTGAATAATGTTTCACAAATCATAAAAATACCGTGTATCGAGATGTAGCACCCATTACGAACCTCAAATACGAAATTTGAAATAATTTCACTAAATAATGTCGCTAAAATAATGAAATACCGAATATCAGGAGGTACCGTTATTTAGGGGCTATACGAAAACGTGGACCTACATTCGATTTTTTCCATAGGTTATAGTAACTATTAAGATCTCCCAATACGAAATTTGAAACGATTCCGGTGAATAATGTTGCTGAAATCATCAAAATACCGAATATAGGAAGTTACCATTATTTGGGGGCTATACAAAGAAGTGGACGTGCATGCAAAAATATTTCTCATAGGCTGTAGTACCCATTACGAACTTCAAATACAAAATTTGAAATAATTCCGGTAAATAATGTCGCTGAAATGATGAAAATACCGAATACGTGGGATACTGTTATAGGGGACTATACGATGACCTAGACCTGAATACAAAAATTGTTGTCAAAGGCTGTAGTACCCATTACAAAATTTAAATATGAAATTTAAAATAATACCGGTAGTTAATGTCGGTAAAATCATGAAAATACTGAATTCGGAGCTATACGAAAAACGACATAGCCCATTTACGAACTTAACCTGCCTACTGGTAAACTATGCATGTATGCAAAATTTTAGTCTTCTATCTCAATACGTTCGAAAGATAGCATGAGTACAACAGACGGATATCGCTAGATGGTCTTATCCGACACTGATCCTGATATATACTTTGTAGGGTCTATTATAAATATTTCGAGTAGTTACAAACGGAATGAGAAAGTTAATATACCCTCCATAGAATGGTGAAGGGTATATAAAGCTATGGAATTATCTAGTATGACACAAATACTGATACCAATATTTTTATCAGTATCGGATGAAGTGCAATACTTCGACCCACCATAAGTGGTACCTCACGAACATTTCAACATTTTCCAAAAATGATCACATATCTCATATAATGTGGTGGAAGTAGCAGATGTAGTCGAAATCAGGCATGTTATAGTATTTCTATTAGCCTATGGTCAAATACGAAAAGGATAATATTGGCTCACTCATTCGGTACTTTCTACAAAAAATCGTCAAGAGTTTACTACTTTTCTAACAATTGTGGTATGCATTTGCATTTCAGTTACCAACAGAGACCTTAATATCGAAATTTCCGGATTTCAACTTTGTAATTTCCCTTATTATCAAATTTAGTACTATTTAGTACTATTATAGTAAAAATATCCAAAACCAGCTCCTTATCTCAACTACTGACACCAACTGTGACATCCATATCAAATTTAGCGATTCCAGCTTTATCCCTCTACCCGTTACCAAATTTAGTAAAACATAGTATTTTTTTTTGTCTCTATCTCTTCACCCAACACCAAATAGAGTACAATTCAGTACTTTTAGTACAAGTACACATTTCTGAAATAGCCTCCATATATCCAGGCTGCGCATGAACAGCGGGCCTTATATAAAATTTCAGATTTCAAGCACTATCTCTTCAACCAATACTAAATTGTACTAAATATAGTACTATTTAGTACTTTTCGTACAATTATTGCAGACGTTCCCAAAACCAACCCATATCTCAATCCTAGATACCAACAAAAACCTTAATATCAAATTTTGGGATTCCAGTTCTTTCCTTCAAGTACAAGTATTTAGTACTATTTTGTATTTTTCGTACAATTATGGTACACATTTCCGAAACCACCTCCATATGTCTAGGCAACACGTGAACAGCGAGCCTTATACCAAATTTCAGATTTCAAGCATTATCTGTTAACTCAATATCAAATTGTACTAAAAATGGTACCATTTTGTACTCTTCGTACACTTGTTGTACACTTTTCCAAAACCACCACCGTAGCACAAACCCAGATACCAACAGTTAAAGCTTTTCAAATTTCAAAATTTCAACTCTTCTTCTGACAATGCCAAATTTAGTACTATTTAGTACTTTTCCTACAACCACCTCCGAAAACCACCTCCATATCTGAATATAGGAGACATCAGTATCAAATTTTAGTATTCCAGCCCTATCCCTTCATCCAATACTAAATTTTGTAATATTTAGTACTTCCCCAATTAGTACAAGTATTTCCTAACCCCCGCCAACTTCCAAACATCAGTGATCTAAATATCAAATTTTTGAATTTTATTTCAATCCCTTCACCCAATGTCAAATATAATACCCTTCGTACAATAATATTACACATTTCCGAAACCTCCTCCATATGTCCAGGCCTCACATGAACAGCGACTCTTATACCAAATTTAAGATTTTAAGTACTATCTGTTCACTCAATATCAAATTGTACCAAACATAGTACTATTTAGTATTTTTCGTACAATTATAGTACACATTCCACACACCAAATTTCAAAATTGTATCTCTACCAAATACCAAATATAGTACCATTCTGTACTTTTCGTACAATTACAGTACACATTTCCGAAATCGCCTCCATCGTCAAGGCTGCACATTAGTAGCGACCCTAATACGAAATTTCAGTGTTCAAATACTATATTTTCCCAAACAAAAAAATTGTAACAATTATAGTACTATTTAGAACTTTACGTGCACTTGTAGTACACATTTCCAAAAGCACTTTCTAACATTAATTTTCATACCAAACATCTATATCCGTTCACATAATACCACGTGGTACAATTTTAAAACCATTTTAGAACTTTAAGTACCATTTTAGAACTTTTCGTAATTTTATAGTTCGAATTTCAAAAAAAAAAAAAAAAAAAAAAAAATGAAAAAACAATTTATCTATCCTGCACTGTATCCGTGACTCTCGTTCCAAATTTCAGAATTCTAGCTCATTCCGTTTGTCCGATACAAAGTATTACATTTTTAGTACTTTCCGTAGCCTTTTAGTACGAATTTCCAAAAACCCAACCTTATCATACGCTTACGCACCAGGACTGACACTCCTAAGAAATTTCAAGATTTTAGCTTCAGCCGTTTCGTGTGGGCGTTGATTCGATTAGTTAGTCAGTCACTTCCTTTCGATTCTAACTTTTGCTTTTTTTTAAATAAAAAAATTTCGATGTGCCAAATTTGGACCAATTTAGATACACTCGACAAGAATTATCATTCGACAGACATATGGACAGACAGAAAGACACTCGAATCTTCAACTATGACCGCTTGTTTTTTCACTTTGAAAACAAATCTGTAAAAAATGGGGCAATTCCAAACAAAATTCCATTGAACTGCTAAAAGTTTTTCCCACCGATTTTATTTGCCTTTAATTTAATTCATTTTCCGCGGAAAAATCCTTTAAGTAAAGCAATGCCTTTTCTGTATTCTTTATGGTTTATACAGTTTTCGGCTGTTCCGCAAACAAGAGCACTAACACCAATGGAAGAAACCCGTAAAATAAACTCGCAAATTGAAGAATTAGGTCAAGAGAAGAGAAGAAGGTATTGTACTTGGTCATTACGTTCTTGTTGTCTTTTTTTAATCTGTTTCATGACTTTGGGTGGCTTTTCCGGCTGTTGATGTTGATATTGCTCCCGTTATCGTTCCTGGGTGCAGAAGGCATTGTTGGCGGCAGAAGTGGTCTTCATGCCGTTTTGTATTTTTCATTTGGTTGCATAAAAATAAAATTCGTACCCCAACAGTTCAAACCGAAAATATAAGAGGGGAACTATAAAACATGGCCACCACCATCACCAACCAGTCCAGTGCCCAGCTGAATTCAAATAACCCTCAAATGTAAAGAGCGCCGCTTTTGCTCCTCTTCTTCTTCTTCTCTTTTATAAATGGATTATTTTTACGGATATGTTTGTTGTGTTATTAAATGAACTTGAGTTATTTTCATGCGTAGCCGGCCTTTTAGCTTTTCGAGAAAAACAACAACAAAAATGGTTTTGCTCCACTTATTGTTGTTGTATATGGAATGAAGCTCAGTTGTGTAGTGAATCCCGTCACTGGTTGCAAAATAAAACAAGAATATACCTCTCATATTTTAAAACCTTAAAATAAACCAACTTCATGGTTTCCGATGTGTACAAGTGGTCATTGTCGACTCTGCTGTGGCAATGGCAACTTGTGTGAAGTTTTCGGGAATTGTGAAAGTAAAGCTGTGTGCAGTTCTTAATCGGTGTGTCAGTGTGCGGCTAACCCCTTAGTAACGCACTGATATATCCAGCTGTTAAGCTGGAGAGCTAACAGGGGTTTTTTAATTTCCGCAAATAGGCCTTTAAGATTTGATAAAATTTTCCATATATTTAATCATCGAGAGAATCGAAGAGAATAATAATCTAATATAAAATTTTAATTTTTGGATAAAATATTAACCAGAAAGGAAATTTTTAACTTGATTTCTTCTGAAAATGCGCGACGAAGAACACCCGTTCGGCTGATTCTGGGAAGTTTGGAAAAATTTAAAGAAAGAAATTTTGTGGAACTACCATTGTCCAAAAAATTGAGTCGATTTTTTGATTATTATAGCCTCGTTTTATTTATAACAAGTAAAAAAGCTGTAAGTTCGGCCGGGCCGAACTTTGAATACCTACCACCATTTGGAACGAATTTGGCTATTCTCAAAAACAATAAAATCCGTTAACAATTGTGTTAAATACTTAAAAATACCGAATGTAGCTGTTTCATTAGGGTCTATACGATGACACGGACCTACATAAGTAACTTTTGTCATAAGCCATTAAAATATTCAAATGCCAAAAAAAAAAATCGGTGAATAATGTATCTAACATCATTAAAATACCGAATATCGGGTGGCATCGTTCTATGGGGGCTATACGAAGACGTGGACCTGCACAGACAATTTTCTCTCATAGGCTGTAGTATTCATTTCGAACTTCAAGTACCAAATTTAAAACAATTCCGGTGAATAATGTCGCTAAAATCATCAAAATACCGAATATAGGGAAATACCGTTATATGGGGGCTATACGAAGACGAGTCCTAGACTGTAGTATCCACTACGAACATCATATACCAAACTTGAAAGAATTCCGGTGAATAATGTCGCTAAAATCAACTACGTACCGAATATCGGCAGGTACCGTTATATGGTGGCTATACGAAGACGTAGACCAGCGCAGACAATTTTCTGTCATAGGCTGTAGTATTCATTTCGAACTTCAAATACCAATTTTGAAAGAATTCCGGTGAATAATGTCGTAACAATCAACAAAGTACCGAATATCCGGAGGTACCGTTATATGGGGGCTATACGAAGGCGAGAACCTGCACAGACAATTTTCTGTCTTAGGCTGTAGTATCCATTACGACTTTCAAATACAAAATTTAAAACAATTTCGGTGAATAATGTCGCTAAAATCATCAAAATACAAAATATCGGAAGGTGCCGTTATATGGGGGCTATACGAAGACGAGGTCCTACACAGACAATTTTCTGTCTTAGACTGTAGCTTCTATTTTGAACTTCAAATACCAAATTTGAAACAATTCCGGTGAATAATGTCGCTAAAATCATCAAAATACAAAATATCGGAAGGTGCCGTTATATGGGGGCTATACGAAGACGAGGTCCTACACAGACAATTTTCTGTCTTAGGCTGTAGCTTCTATTTTGAACTTCAAATACCAAATTTGAAACAATTCCGGTGAATAATGTCACTAAAATCATCAAAATACCAAATATCGGAAGGTGCCGTTATATGGGGGCTATTCGAAGACGAGGACCTGATCAGACAATTTTCTGCCATAGGCTGTAATATCGATTACGAACTTCAAATATTAAATTTGAAACAATTCCGGTGAATAATGTTGTTACAATCAACAAATAACCGAATATTCAGAGGTACCGTTATATGGGGGCTATACGAAGACGTTGACCTGCACAGAATTTTCTGTCTAAGGCTGTAGTATTCATTTCGAATTTCAAATATCAAATTTGAAAGAATTCCGGTGAATAATGTCGTTACAATCAACAAAATACCGAACATCGGGAGGTACCGTTATATAGGGGCTATACGAAGGCGTGAATCTGCACAGACAATTTTCTGTCTTAGGCTGTAGCATTCATTTCGAACTTCAAATACCAAATTTGAAACAATTCCAATGAATATTGTCGGAAAAATCATCAAAATACCGAATATAGGGAGGTACCGTTATATAAGGGCTATACTAAGACGAGGACCTGCTCAGAGAATTTTCTCTCATTTTCTGTAGTATCCACTACGAGCATCAAATACCAAATTTGAAAGAATTCCGGTGAATAATGTCGCTAAAATCATCAAAATACCGAAAATCGTGTGGTACCGTTATATGGTGGCTATACGAAGATGTAGACCTGCACAGACAATTTTCTGTCATAGGCTGTAGTATTCATGTCGAACTTCAAATACCAAATGTGAAACAATTCCAATGAATATTGTCGGAAAAATCATCAAAATACCGAATATAGGGAGGTACCGTTATATGGTGGCTATACGAAGGCGTAGACCTGCACAGACAATTTTCTGTCATAGGCTGTAATATCGATTACGAACTTCCAATATTAAATTTGAAACAATTCCGGTGGATAATGTCGCTAAAATCATTAAAATACCGAATATCGGAAGGTGCCGTTATATGGAGGCTTAACCAAAACGTGAAATGTAGGTTCCATTTTCAATACCAAAAGTCCTGCAGACATAATATAAATTTGAGTTAATTTTTATCAACCTACTTCATTTTGTTCGGAAGCTAGAGAGATTTCCACAGACGGAAGATCATCGTTAACTTAATTTACCCTCCATACTATGGTGGCCTTACACAAGCTGTTGGAACGAATCTAAAATTTAAAGGTGGATTTTTCCGTGACTAAAAAGCATGCATGATAATGAGGTGATCTTCACGTAGATATTAATACTTTAGAATTATAGCACCATTATTTTGAGGATTACGGAATTCCGAATAAGAGGCTCATGGATATACGGGAAAGGACAAGATATCCAAGCTTTGTAGATTGAAATAGGTAGTTCCCCAAGATGGGGTGGTATTTCCGGCGACGAGTCCCATTGTTGATGACATATGTGTTAAGTTGAATACCTATTTCGCGAAACTTGCCTCCTTATTCCACGAGAGGTATACGAATATATCTGCCACTAAATAAACGGCCACACTCTTTACCACATGGTCTGCGGAGATGAGTTCGGAACTGAATGTGCAGGTCCAGGGAAATATAATACCTTCGGCAGCGTAATCAAGTCGTCGGCGCAAGCCACATCTGTCTGCAACAAAATGAAAAGTTGGAACAAGGTTTTCTAGGTGCTACCGAGCAGCAATTAGGGTGCGAACAAAAAGACCTTGTTAACCTCTTATAACACGATAGATCGGTCAATGGTCAGCTATGTGGCGTACGAATATAAATGGTATGCAGAGGAAGAACATCCAGACCTGAGAACGGCAGCGGGGTGGCTCCTCATTCATTCTAATGCAGTCACATATGCCACCAAAAATTACAGCACAAATGCCATCCTCGGAGTCCATCCCCATCTATTCCATATATTTATGGCATACACCTCCGATATATTTTTAAATTCCATGAAGGCCATCCGTTTGCTTTAAATTAAAATTTTTGCATTGAGGCTGGTCCAAGTCCTGGTGATCCTCTTGATCCAGACTATAGCTCTGTCCACTTTTTTTCAAACCTACAATTTTCCAAAGCTTTATAACGTTTTTCTAAAAACATACTAATAGAATTGCACACAAAAAGGACGCTCAAAAAGGGAAATACACAACAAATTCCGATGAACAAGTGTAAAGTTTCATTAGCTAATGAAAATTTTCACTAGTGTCATCATCGCACACACACACACACACAAAAAGAGTGTGGCACTGAGGACAAACGTATTTGTCTGAATGTTTGTATGTCCTTAGGATACAAAGTCTTTTTCACATGGCTGGTGCTGATGCTGCCACTGCTACTGTCAATGATGGCTATTAAATTTGCAGCGTTGTTTTTCTCTTTTTTTCGAAATTAGTTTTTAATATTTGAAAGTGGTATACGGTGGCAAAGCTACAATACTACTCTGTTGTTAATTAAAAATATTGATTTATTTGGAACGCACACAATGAAGTGAGTCTTTTTTTTCATTTTAACTGTTAGCGGTCATGATGAATTGGAGGGTCCTTTAAGGGTCATTTAGTTAAAAAATCCTTGAACTTACAATTTTTGATTCCAGTTAGAGTATGTGTATATGGGTATTTTACCTAGATCAAGAGGTACATGGATTTCTAATACAATCCAATATTTTAATAGTCCCTCCTTCATATAATAATTGCGGGTACTGGCGTCAGTTATTCTTTATTTTTAACTGTTACCGGTCATGAAATGTTAGGGGGTCATTAGAGGGGTCGTTTTGTTACAAAATTCTTTAAAATACCGGGTAAGATGAAAAAGCTGTTTAGTTGTGTAAGGCTGATTTCTTGGAAATTCGCACTAAAAGGGTACGAAGAGCACTGAAATATACAAAAAACTATATGTGAGGGTGAGATGTAAAAACGGTAACCAACTTCAGACTGCTGTCATTTCTAAGTCACTCGTCCGACACCTGTAAAAATTTTTCCAGTGATAGCTCATTATATTGTTTACAAGCGTACAAAAGCATTTTGGTGAGAATTTTCCAGAAAACAAGTTATTCGTGATGGAATTCAAGCGTGATAGTGTGACTTCTTTGTATTTGGCTGTAAAGCCACCAGTGGCTATCGTTAGAGCACTCCAGCATTTAAATGTGAATAAATCTATTCTGTCTCGTAGAGTAGCCCGACGTCAAGGAAGTGGACGGAAGAAAACAGCAACATCAGCAGAAATGGTTCGAAAAGTAAAGAAGCGACTTGATCGGAATCCGCGTCGCAGTGGCCGAAAAATGGGTCGTGAGCTGAACATATTGCAATATTCCATTCGGCAAATATTGAAAAATGAGCTCGGGTAAACCATTGAAATTCCAAAAAGAACAAGAACTTACACCGCAACAGAAAGAAAATAGACTCAAAAGAGCTAAAGAGCTGCTTCGCTTGGCCGAAAGGGGTGGTCTGTTGAATTTGGTTTTCTCCGATGAGAAAACATTCGTTGTCCAGCAGTTTGTAAACAAATAAAATGATCGCCAAAGAGGTCAGCTGAAAATGTCCACCTTCGGTTGGCCATCAGAACTCAAACGCCGGTCATGGTGATGGTGTGGGCCGACATAACACCGTGGAATCAGAATGAATGCCGAATATTTTCGCGAAAATATTCTGGTGGGTGTATTTAAGCCTTGGGCACGCAAACATTTTGGCCGCAGAACTTGAACATTCCAACAGGACTCAGCACCATCGCACTCAGCACACGCCACCCAAAAATGATTACAAAATGAGGTTCCAAAATCTCCGGATACCAATCCATTGGAGTATTGTGTCTGGAGTATTTTGGGAAGCAAGGTTGGCACTAAAAAATACCAAAGTGTCGATCACCTCATGCAAGCGCTTCGCCAGGAATGGACCAAAATACCGAAGAGCAACATTCGGGAAGGGTTTCATTGGCCGCTTGAATAATTCGTGCCAATTCGAACTAATCTAAGATTATTTCAAAATTCGATGCTATTTCTCACATTTTTTGCTTTCATTCAATAAAATTAAAAAAATGTAAAAATTATGGCGTTTGACTTTTTCGCAGATTTTTTATCTCACCCTGTGTTTGTATATATTTATTTGTATGAGTATTTTTTCTCGATCAGGAAATACAGGCACTCTTATATAAGTAAGTATTGTATTAGCCCCTCCATTTGGAACGATTGCGAATAATTGAGAGAAACTAAAAATAGCATTTTACCGTTATATTAGCTTGAGTTTCAGGAGGCGGTGAGCAGCCTAATCAATTCCCTTATACCAGTTTAATTTTCAAAACTGTATTTAAACGTTCTTTAATTATAGTGTTGATTTCAAGATTAATTTAATATATTTTAATTTTTTTCAGGTATGTATGAGTGCGATTATAAAATCCTGATTTTGATGTGAGTAATATTTTTTTATTTCTACATTTTATTGTTCTCTACTGAAAGCAATTTATTCAGAGGCACCCGTGGCAAACTTTTTACTTGAAGCTGCATTTATAATTTTTTGGTATTTAATGGCCTTTTAAAAATTATATTAAATATTTAAATGTGTGAAAAACGCACCTGCAAGTCATTTAAAGAAGCACTAAAACAGAATAAACCATTTATTTTCTTATATAAATGCAATCCATTCGGGTCAACATTTGTCACTGAATAAAAACACAAACTCCAAGGTACATTTAATTTTCCCCAAAGCATTGTTTTTTTTTCTATACTCTGACAATAAATGATCCCAATCTGTTTTTTTTTTGTCATTCCAATAGCATTGCACATGGGTTACGTATGAGCAATATATTTACTTGGAAAAACAATAAAAATAATGTTACTCATACGTATTATGAACCCAAACAGAAAAAAAAAACAACGAAAAGACAAATATGTAGTTTGCTACCTTTTTAACCCTAAACATATTTCATTCCTTCATACTTATATACTTATTGGCTAACATCGCATTGCTCACCTTTGCTATTTTCCAGCCAGCGTCGGAGAAAAAACATCCAATGCTTATGGAAGGTAATGAAATCCTTTTGGAGATGCGAAAAAAACAATTTAAGTCAGACAAAAAAAAAAAACTCCGATAAAAAGGGAAAGGTTATCATCGTAAAGAGTTAGGAGAGACAGTGGTTTTGAAACACTGGAGGAATTACATAGAGAAGTTGAAAGGAATTACAAAAAGATTTATTTTTCTACTACCCACCGGTCTTCCACTGTGTAGACCAACTACTGTTCTTCTACTGAAAAGACCAACTACTGATATTCTTCTACTGAGAAGACCAACTAGTGGTCTTCTACCGAGAAAAACAACTTGTGGTCTTCTATTGAGAAGTGCAACAACTAGTCTTCTACTGAGAAGACCAGCTACCGGTCTTCTTCTACTGAGAAGACCAGCTACCGGTCTTCTTCTACTGAGAAGACCAGCTACCGGTCTTCTTCTACTGAGAAGACCAGCTACCGGTCTTCCTCTACTGAGAAGGCCAGCTATCGGTCTTCTTCTACTGAGAAGACCAGCTACCGGTCTTCTTCTACTGAGAAGACCAGCTACCGGTCTTCTTCTACTGAGAAGTCTTCTACAAAGAAAACATACAACTGGTCTTCTACTGAGAAGACCAACAGCTGGTCTTCTACTGAGAAGACCAACAGCTGGTCGTCTACTGAGAAGACAAACAGCTGGTCTTCTACTGAGAAGACCAACAGCTGGTCTTCTACTGAGAAGACCAACAGCTGGTCTTCTACTGAGAAAACCAACAGCTGGTCTTCTACTGAGAAGACCAACACCTGGTATTCCACTGAGAAGACCAACACCTGATCTGCTACCGAGAAGACCAACTACTAGTCTTCTACTGAGAAGACCAACACCTGCTCTTCTACTGAGAAGACCAACACCTGCTCTTCTACTGAGAAGACCAACACCTGGTCTTCTACTGAGAAGAACAACTACTGGTCTTCTACTGGGAAGACCAATACCTGGTCTTCTACTGAGAAGACCAACACCTGGTCTTCTTCTGAGAAGACGAACACCTGGTCTTCTACTGAGAAGACCAACTACTGGTCTTCTACTGAGAAGACCAACACCTGGTCTTCTACTGAGAAGACCAAGAACGAGGAGACCTATAGGTCTGCTATTATATCGGGAAGATCAACTGGTCTTCTATTCTATATAGAAGACCTACTGGTCTTCTATCCTACATTGAGGACCTCCTGGTCTTCTATCCTACATTGAGGACCTCCTGGTCTTCTATTGTACATGGAAGACCTACTGGTCTTCTATTCTACATAGAAAACCTACTGGTCATCTATTCTATATAGAAGACCTATTGATCTTCTATTGTACATAGAAGACCTCCTGGTATTCTCTTCTATATAGAAGACGTACTGGTCTTATCTTCTATATAGAAGACGTACTGGTATATTATACATAGAAGACCTACTGGTCTTCTATTCTATTTATTCTGTATAGAAGTCCTGCTGGCCTTTTCCCTATAGAAGGTCTTTTCCATATAAAAGACCTACTGGTCTTCTGTTTTATCGAGAAAACCTACCAGTCTTTAATTCTATCGAGAAAACCTACAAGTCTTCTATTCTATTGAGAACGCCTACTGGTACTACTGGTCTTCTATCGAGAAGACTTGTTGGTCTTCTATCGAAAAGTCCTATTAGAGACTTGCATGTTTGCTATGGAGAAGACCTTCTACTCTTCTATCGAGAAGACCTGCTGGTCTCTTATCGAGAAGACCTACTGATCTCCTATCGAGAAGACCTACTGGTCTTCTATTGAGAAGACCTACTGGTCTTCCATCGAGAAGACCTACTGGTGTTCTATCGAGAAGACTTACTGGTCTTCTATTGAAAAGACCCACTGATCTTCTATTGAAAAAACGCACTGGTCTTCTACTCCCTAGAGAAGACCCACTGGTCCTACAGGTCTTCTGCTGAGAAGAGCAACTGGTCTTCCACTGAGAAGACCAACCGGTCTTCTATCGAAAAGACCAACCGATCTTCTATGGAGAAGACGTGCTGGTCTTCTACTGAGAGGACCTTCGGTGCTTCTAGTGAGAAAATCTGCTGTTATTTTTCTGAGAAGACCTTCTGACCTTCTACTGAAAAAAACTTTTGATCTTCTACTGAAAAGATTTATGTGAAGATCTACTAATCTTCCATGAAACGATGTGCTCCTCTTCTGTGAGAGAATCTGCTTGTCTGGTACTAACGTACTTATCTATCTTTCATAGCTGCATCGGGAGTTTACCACAGTGTTTGCGTGCAGGAAATCATCTGAAACTAGTTTACTCCAAATTAATGACTAATATCCTGTTCGACATTGACATGTGCATTTTTTTTGGCAAGATATAACCACCAACATGCAGACACTGTGTCACCCACATAAGTGACCAATAAAAACCAACTCTGAAGGTAAACAACTCAAAATAGATGACCTTTGCAGTTCATGTTCGATTCGGATATCATCCAGCTTCTCGGTATGAGAAGTTTTTTATTGGAGCTATTTTTCAAAAGACATTATTGCCAAGCTTTCGATTGAGGTTTTATTACCGAAAACCACACCCCCCCATATGTAAGATCTTACAATTCGGAAAGTAAAAGTAAGTGTCTGGCAAAAAAAAAAGGAGAAACCAACAAGACAAAGTATGCAGCGTTGGGTGATTACAAAGTAACTGGCGACCAACTGAGAAAAAACGAAACCGAAAAACCAAGTCAGAATAAGAAATGATGGCAAAAACCGTAAACCATGTTTTATAGTCGAAACTAAAAATTGCGGTTTAAGCTTCTTGCTGCTACTATTTTCTTTCCGGTGGCAGTTTTTTTGGCAAGCTTCGCTTTCCCACAACTCATATTTACCACATAACTTGGCTTTGCAGAAGAAGCTTCTTGTGCTTGGCCATCAGACGGCCTTTTTTGGTGTGGTAAACAAAAGGCTTGCAGGTTGTTTTTAAGTAAGTAAATTTGGTTTTCTTTTTGAACGGGCCATAACTTTTACATTGCCCCACTCAACCACCGGCAACTTCTTGTGGCGGGTCGTAAGCCATGGGTTGCCATGGTAAGTTCTTCATAAGTAAGAGAAACCAGGAACATATACGTAGCTCGCAGATGATATTTAATAGTAACTGTCAAAAACAACGTTAAAAACGACAAATAGTAGCTACTTGGTTGTTTGGTTGTTCGCTTGGTTGGTGGGTAGGTCGGTTTCGGCTTCCCAACTTCGTTTGCCTCCGACAATGTAGGGCTCTGGTAGTAGTTTATTTTTGTTTTTGGTGTAAAAATCTCACATTGCACATTTTGTGTTGTGGGGTGTTTCTCTCATCCTGTTTTTTGATGGGCACTTAAAAAAGAAAAGATTCGTTGTTACAAGGAATTGCATTGCTCCTTTTTCCAAATGATAGTAAAATAAAGTTATAGTTGTTGTTTATGGCAAATTTCATTACTTTTCCCTTTGGTAGCGTAGGAGCAGAAACAGGAGCATGAGGTATTTTAATTTAAACAATTTTTCGAATGTTTAGTATATTAAAATTTTCGGCAAATGTCCATGATATAAATATAAATGAATGATATAACAAGTATTATTAGGAACTACAAAACAAATAAGGACTAACAAATACAAAGATCTATTTTTTACCTTATGTCAGATATTCTGCAATGATAGAGTAAGTTATTTTTAAAATATAAAAGTGGTTCATGTAAAGAATATTTTAAAGATCTTTCAAATAGCGAGGTTTCTAAATTTTCTGCCATCAAAATAATGTTAAATTCGTCCTTTGTGAGGAATTTATCTACACATACAATATCTCAAAGTGCTATAAACCATCCTACATGAAGATCTTTGGTAAGTCCCGTGCCTCCATTACAGGTGGCCACCTACCTGGTTATTATTGACCTCTTTCATTTCAAAATTTATTCATTCGGCTCGAGCTCATGAAGAGCCAGACCGGAAAGTCAAAGGACAATAGGACCAGATGATCTACTTATATAGCAGGAGTTAAATTGTAGTTGATTGACCACCATATTGTAACGTAGATCCTTCTGTTATGCGAAGTCGATATTTTGGGTCTGGGTTAACAATTTTTACCAAACATGCTATTTAACTTTATCCGAAACCGCAACAACGTTATCGCCGTCATTTTAAGGCTTGCCCCCTTGGACCTGGAACTAGAGTACGCAATTTCGTCCTTCAATCAAAATATTTTTTTGGCTGTCTTATACTTATTTAGACTTCGAATTCGTTTAATTTTCGTATGGCGAATTGTTCTTCATTGGGAACTCAAAATTCTAAAATAGCCTGTTAATTGGTGCTAATTCCTTCAATATGTCTAATAGAAAGTTATACCATTATAAAGGGTGAGATAAAAAACTGCAACCAATTTCGGACTGCTGACATTTCTAAGCCACTAGTCCGACAGCTGCTAAAATTATTCCAGTGACAGCTCATTATATTGTTTACAAGCATACAAAAGCATTTTGTTGAGAATTTTCCAGAAAAAAGTTATTCGTGATGGAATTCCAGCGTGATAGTGTGATTTCTTTATATTTAGCTGGAAAACATCAAGTGGCTATCGTTAGAGCAATCCAGCATTTAAATGTGAAGAATTTTTTTTAGCGTAGCGTAGCCCGACGTCCAAGAAGTGGATGGAAGAAAACAGTAACATAAGCAGAAATGGTTCGAAAAGTAAAGAAGCGACTTGATCGAGACCTGCGTCGCAGTGGCCGAAAAATGGCTCGTGAACTGAATATATCGCAATATTCCATTCGGCAAATATTGAAAAATGAGCTCGGGGTAAAGCCATTGAAATTGCAAGAACTTACACCGCAACAGAAAGAAAATAGACTCAAGAGAGCTTAAGAGTTGCTTCGCTTGGCCGAAAGTGGTGAACTGCCGAATTTGGGTTTCTCTGATGAGAAAACATTCGTTGTCCAGAAGTTTGTTAACAAACAAAATGATCGTGTTCACTTGCCAAAGAGGTCAACTGAAAATGTGCACCTTCAGTTGGCCACTTCGGTTGGAACTCAAGCGCCGGCCATGGTGATGCTGTGGGCCGCCATAACAGCCGATGGTCGCTCTGCGCTCGTATTAATCGACCGTGCCATCTGGAGGGTGTATTAAAGCCATGGGCACGTAAACATTTTGGCCGCAGACCTTGGACATTCCAACTCAGCAAGGACTCAGCACCATCGCACTCAGCACGCGCTACCCAAGAATGGTTACAAAATTAGGAACCTTACTTCATTTCCAGCGCACAAGGATCCTCACTTCATTTCCAGCGCAAAATCTCCGGATACCAATCCATTGGACTATTGTATCTGGAGTGTTTTGGAAAGCAAGCACTTCGCCGGGAATGGACCAAAATACCGTAGAGCAACATTCGGACAGCGTATGACCATTGGCCATTTGAAGGCCATAATTCATGCCAAAGGTGGCCGATTCGAACAAATTTAAACATATTCTAAAATTTGATGCTATTTCCGACATTTTTTGATATCAACAAAATTAAAAAAAAAAAAATGTAAACATTATTTTGTTGGCTTTGTTGCAGTTTTTTTATTTCACCATGCATAAATCATCAGGAGGACTTCTGCCCACAGAATAGCTTCGGCAGCCCTTATATCGTTAGGAGACCATCAGAAGAGGTTTTAACCATAGGGGACCGTTAGCAGGTCCTGGTGAGAAGAGACTTTCAAAGGATCTTCTGTATTTAAGGGAACTCTAAACGATCTGTAGGATCTATAGGACATGGTTTTTCGATAAAAGGAGATTTTGGAAAAGATTTACAGCTTTCTTAAAATGGTCAGTTTCCCAAATATTTCTATCGCCAGGACCCCTTCAGAAGCTCTATTTATTGGATACATTTAAAAGGAATTCTTACTATACAGAATTCCAACTATACAGAAAGTCTCCTATATTTATATATCCTTCAGTATTTAGGGGCCTTCGAATGGCCTTCTATCTATAAAAGTCTTTCTAAATAATGTCTATCTACCGAAGACATTCAAGAAGTCTTCAGAGCAACTTTCAAACAGCATGTGACGGCTACATTGGCCGTTTGAAGGCCATAATTTGTGCCAAAGGGGACCAATTCGAACAAATCTAAGCCTATTCTAAATTTTGATGCTATTTCCGAGATTTTTTGCCTGTCATTCAATAAAATTAAAAAAAAAAAGTAAAAATTATGGCTATTGATTTTTGTTGCAGTTTTTTTTATCTCACCCTCTATATATGGGCAGTATCTGCGCTAAATTTCTCTTTAAAAAAATCATTAAATGATGGGAAATGAGTAACCAATTTTTATAGCCAGGGCCATAATTACGTATATTATTAGTTTACCGGATAGTATTTTCGTAAAAAGAAAACTCAAGGGTAATGGACCGAGATTGAAGTCAATCAATTTAGTAAGAAAATTATTTTGTGAAAAACTTGAGATTTAGTATCCCAGAAAAATAAATATCAAAATATTATTAAATCTCTTAAATATTATTTAATTTTATTAAGTAGCTATAGAAAGGATAATATTGGGGCGATCATCGATTTTTTAGTTATAGTTAATTACTCTTTTTTGTTTTTCTGAAGAACCATATAATTCTTAGTTTACTTGTAGACCACCTTTACATGTTGTAGACCACCTATACATCGTTTAATTATACCCTACACCACAAGGTGGTCAGGGTATTATGTCTTTGTGCATTTGTTTGTAACAGGCAAAAGAAAACGAGATAGACCCATAGTTCCTTTTGATGATCTGCATAGAATCACTTTCTGAGTTGATTTATGCATGTCAGTCCGTTTGTCCGTCCGTCCGTCCGTCTGTCCATGTATTCTTGTGAACAAAATGCAGGTCGCATTTATTATCCGATTGAGATGAAACTTTGCAAACAACATTTTTTTTGGCCCAAGGACGAACCCTATTGAAATTGGAGATAATCGGTAAAAATTTAGATATAGCTCCCATATATATCTTCGTCCGATTTGCCTTTTATTGTGCATCAAACGTGTAATATCAGCCCGAATAGTATGAAATTTTGCACATACAACCAAATTAGGCCTGAAAATAAGTATGCCAAATTTGATCGAAATCGGTTCAGATATAGCTATAGCTCCCATATATATTGTTCATCCGATTTGTTATTTTTGTCCTCCGCAGCCGTAATATGCACTCTGTAACAACAATATTTGGGGAAATATATCAAATGCAGCTCAGAAATACCTTTGCTAAATTTTATCGAGATCGGTTTAGATTTGGATATAGCTCCCATATATAACTTCGTCCGATTTACCTTTTATTGTGCACCAAACGTCTAATATTTGCCCAAATGGGATGGAATTTGGCACATACGACCGAATTTAGTCTAGAAGGTAGTATACCAAATTTGGTGAAGATCGGTTCAGATATAGCTATAGCTCCCATATATATTGTTCATCCGATTTGTTGTATTTGTTACCTACAGCCGTAATATGCACTCCGTAACAACGATATTCAGGGAAATATATCAAATACAGCTCAAAAATATCTTTGCCAAATTTTATCGAGATCGGTTCAGATTTGGATATAGTTCCCATATATATCTTTATCTGATTTCAAATTAATTTTGCACCAAATGGGCAATACAAGTCCGAATTTAAAAGATACAAATGCTTTGGCATATTTAGTCCTTTGAATTTTAAATTATAATTATAATCATAGCGTGTATGATTGAATTCTCACATAAAAACTTTTTATTATTAAGTGGAGCTCAACTAAATGAGCAAAGTGGTGTAGGGTATCATATAATCGGCCCCGCCCGACTTTAGGACTTTCTTTACTGGTTTTTCTACTATATTTTCAGAAATATTTATTTCATCCTTACATTGATCACATCCCTTCTGCCATTTCCATTTTCGTTTCAATCTAAACCAATAAGCCTTAATGTCAGCAGGATAACTCTTTGTGTTATATAATTGAAACAAGATGTCTTGACGATAATAAAATGAAGATAACGTAATATGTTCGCCGAATGGAGCAACATATGGTTTTAATGGACAGGCTTTAAGAAGATTTATTGGCAAATGTTATGACAAAAAAAAAATGGAAAGAATCGTAATGGAAGATAAAAAGGTATTATATAAATTCTGGACTTAATACATACATGAGTTTTGGAAAGAAAAAATATTGAAGCAATATCTAATGGCGAAATAACAATATATATTACCTGTTTATATTTGAAATTTATTCTTCTTTATGAGCTATTTGATATTCCTTCAATTTTTCTTGTTTACGATGAATTTTGCAATAGATTATTGCTTTATATTTAAATAACCCAAATGTTCCGAACGATTTAAAACCTTAAATTTGTTTTCTGTTCCTTCACTCATTTCATTTTATTTAAAATCTTAAATTCCATTTCACTTTCCCTTATCATCGCCATCATTATCAATTGCCAAAAATACCTTTTGCCTATTTTTATTAGGGTTCAAGTCACAAAAGTCTTCAATGTCAGAGAGGTTTAAGCTTTCGCAAAAAAAAAAACACACACCATCATTTGCCACTCTTGTGCCCACTTTAAAGCTATGTCCCCTTCCAAAAAACATTTACCCCAAGAGAGAAATATAGAAGCACAAGAAGGACAAAAACATCACCAATTCCACATTTAACACTTCTAACCGTAATTTTTCCTTTTTATTTTTTTCTCTCTCTCTCCATCTTTTTCACTTTGCTTTGGTGGTTTCTTTCGATAATGGTACTTCAAAATGTTTGGGGTGCTAAAATTCACAAGTGCCAAATACATGCGTGTGTAGGCGTAAAAATGCCAACCAAGTGTTTGGCCCTCGAATGTCAGATTATTGAAATAAGATTATTTATGATAGCATCATTTTGGAACAGGTCCCCCATGGCTAAGATGAAACCCATTTGCCAACATAAATGCTAAGAATAATAAGTGAACTAGAGAAATACATAGAAATAGAAAAAGATTGTTTTATTTAAAATTCGAATTTAGTCCCTAGAACAAACAAAACTGCAGGTGCTAAAATTCAAGGATTTTTTTTTTTTTTTGGCGAAATAAACTAGAAAATTTTGCTTGCATTTAAAATCCCCAACAAAAAGTAGAGTCTAAATTAAGATCGGAAAATATTTTCTTAAACTCTCTAGGATGATGAACACATAACTACTTGGTAAAGGCGTTTGGAGCTCAATACTTTCTCAGAAAATTTAATGGGAGCTTCTATTTCCATTTCCATAACGCAGAGCAACATTCGGGCAGCGTGTGACCGTTTCATTGACCGTTTGAAGGCCACCATTTGTGTCAAAGGTGACCAATTCGAACAAATCTAAACTTATTCTGAAATTTTATGCTATTTAACTGTGTTGTGCTCTTGGACGCTTTAGATTTCGGCGTGTATTAGAGAGAATGCGAGAAATTGAATCTTTTGATTGGGGTATAATTAAGGTTCGTAACAATCAGGGGCTTATCTTTAAAAAAATTTTAAATATAGAGCCCACTATTTTTTGTGGGCTCTATATGGAGAAATTTCCTCACTTTCTGTATTTTGAAGGATTATCCCTAATTTTCTTGGAAACTTTTTTTAATTAAGGGTTTAAATTTTACCTACAAATGTCCTAATTTTTTTATATTGGACCACTTTTTATTGTCCAAATCAGATTTATAAGCGAACTGGTTACACTGTACAACAACCTTCGGATCAGGGTCTGGGAGTGGGAAATTCCAGGCGGAGGTGCTAATATTTGTTTGAGTAGATCAAAATCTTAAAATGGTTTTGTTTTCCCAGACCAAGCTTTTTTAGACCCCATTATATATAGCCTGAACCATACCCAAAGGACTTCAAATATTTAGCTCTATTCTTCACAACATTTAAAATAGATTCGCATTTTGGTATAGCCCCCATATAAAGAGGTACGCCGATGTCAACTATTTTTTTTTTTTTTTTTGGAAATTTGAGTTCTTTGTAGGAAGAAACCATCCTACCCACTTTTGAGTATAACCCTCATTCGAAGGTAACCCCTGATAGCAGGTATTTCCGGTCCTTATTTTATAATTGAATTGGCTCTTATTTGGCATCTTGGTTTCTAAGGGGGTAGACAAATTTTTCGCAGACAATTTTCTATGTTCGTCAATATTTCGTCCCAAGTGGAACCCAAAACTACTTTGAAATTTGGGACCTACTAACCGAATACTGTCACCTCCACTTGCACTATACTTTGTATTGGACAAACGGAATGGGCTAGAATTCTGAAATTTGGAATAAGAGTCGCGATGGAGTGTAGGATAGAGTAACAAAGAGCTCTTGGAAATTCGAACATTAAGGTTGGGAAAAGTTCCAAAATGGTACCAAAGTCCGAAAATGGTACTTTGTGAATAAGGTAGGGAATCAAGGTTGGAAGGTAAGTTTGATCTATGAAGGTTAGGAAATGTGTACTAAGTGTGCGAACTCTATGAAATGGTGATAAATTGGGAACAGTTTGGTTAAGGGTGAAAGGATTTTGAAATTTTGTATTAGGGTCCCTATTAGTGTTAGATTTGTGAGAAAGAGGTGGTTTTGAAAATGTATTCTCCAAGTTCACAAAAAGTACTAAACAGTACTATATTTGGTACACTTTGGTATTGGGTGAACATACAGAGTGTTTGAAATCTGAATTTAGGCATTAGGTTTGCTGTTCATGTGTAGCCGGGACATGTGAAGATGGTTTACGGAAATCTGTACTATAATTGTACGAAAAGTACTAAATGGTACCATATTTGGTATTGGGTGAAGGAATACGGCTTTAATTCTAAAATTGATATTGAGGTTTATGTTGTTATCTGGAATTGAGGTATGGAGGTGGTTGTACAAATTTAGTACATATTTCCAAAACCACCTCCATATCTTACGGTAAGTACTAAATAGTAAAATTTGGTATTGGGTGAAAAAATAGTGCTTAATTTCTCAAATTTGGCATAAGGGTCTCTGTTCATGTGTAGGCTGGACATTTGTAGGTGTTTTCGGAAACGTGTGCTGCAATTGTACGTAAACTAAATGACACTGTATTTGGTATCGGGTGAAGGGATAGAGATAAAATTCTGAAAGAAGATATTTAGATTGCTCATGGTATCTGTGTTTGAGATTTGGGAATGTGTCCTATCGTTGTACGAAAAGTACTAAATGGTTCTAAATATGATTTTAGGTGAAGATATGCGTCTGGAAATCCCAAAATTGATTTTAATGTCACTGTTGGGGTCTGTGATTAAGTTATGGAGGTGGCTTTGGGTGAAGAGGGAGAGAGTTAAAATTTTGAAATTCGATATTCTGTGTTTTTGAGATTTGGTGGAAATGAGCCCTTTATTGGAACAATAAGTACTAGATAGTACTAAAATTGAATGTATAGAGTTAGAATCCCGAATTTTAATATTTAGGTCTCTGGTGGTATCTAGAGTTAAGGTGGGGGTTAAGTTTTGCAAATGTGTATTATAATTGTTCGAAATCTACTAATTGTTACTAATTCTTGAGCACTGTTGGTGTCTAGAATAGAGAGAAGTAGATTGTTTTGGATATCTTCACTAAATGTTACTGGATTTGACATTGAGTGAATGTATTGGTCTGAAAATTCCGAAATTTCTTCTGATGATATCTGGTGTTAAGATATGCTATTGCTCTAAATAGTGCTAATTTCGGTATTGGGTGAAGATATAGGGCTGAAATCCTGAAATTTTATATAGATGTTACTGTTGGCATCTGGATTCGAGATTATAGGTTTTTTGGAAATTACGTACTATCATTGTACTTGTACATAGTACTAAATTTTGCAATAGCGGAAATTACTGAGCAGAAATCTTGAAATTTGATATTAAGGTCACTGTTCTTACCTGTGGTTGAGTTATGGAGATTGTTTTGAAAATGTATACTTTAGCTGTAAGAGAAGAACTGAATGTTACTATGTTTGGCATTGGGCGAAGGTATGTAGCTAAGATTCCGAAATTTTATATTTAGGTCACTATTGGTTACTATGGGTTACATATGGAGACCTTGAAATAGTTTTGGGCAAAATTTGGATGTGGTTCCATTGTGCAATGGTTTTACAGGCATCCTTCTCAGTGAACTTCAAAATTAGGATTTTGAAGATTTTTTTTTGTGTGAAAGCTAAACATTTTCTTATTATTCTTTTCGAAAAAGTCTTGAAAATATACAAAACCTTGAAAGTCTGAAAATTCAGTACGATGTATGAAGTTTTGATTAATTTTTTTTTGTCAAACTGAAGAAATTGTTTATTTTGAGCACTAAAAAAGGCTAGCACGAACTATTATAACGAAAATGTTAAGGTGGACTTTTCGTTGCCGAAGTAGCGGGCACCTGCTATTTACCACATTTTCATCAGATCATAAGATCCCTTTTGGCTTTGGGCACAACTCTGGTAAATGTTAGCGTTGATAAAGACGTATGACTTTATGTTTTTCGCCATAACTGAAATAATGATTGGTTAATCACTTCTCCTAGAAATAAGCCGATTAAACCTAAGAAAACATGATTTCAATATTTTCTGAAAATTAACAATTTTCATATTATTTTTTAATTGTTTAAACAACGTTTTGTTTAATTCAGTTTCGCTTGCAATTTTTTGCTTTCTGAAATCATAATTGTTCACCGAAATTCTACTTTAGTAAAAATTTGACTTTTCCACAGAAAAAAAAAATATATTTCCTGGCTTCCAACAAAATCGGTGTTTTTCATTCTACGCGAATCTCAGCAGCAAAATTCTTTACCAAATTCTTAAAATTACTTTATGTATAGTAGAGCTTTGCAGATCTCTAGGCAACCCAGATGATACTTAAACAAGGACAAATGAGTAACATGTCAATGATGATGGACCTGTTAAGATGGCAACGACCTAGCGGGTCTTTGAGGCATAACTCTGTCAAATTATAATCACGAAACAATTCTAATGAAGTTTCATGTTGATAATGATGATGGCGTTGATGATAATGACACAATGGACTTGCTGCCACTGCTGCTGGCGGCTTGGCCTCCAAGGAGTTTTAAATTTTCATTTAAAATGAAAATTACTTTGTCTTCGTCTAGCGTTGCAACGGTTATTTTCATTATCATCTTGGCTTTGTTGTTGCTTATGTTGTTGTTTGCGCGCTCTTGACAACGTGGCTTTAATAAAAATTGCGTTTATTTTCTTGAATTCTCTTTGGCATTATAACGGTGGGATGTTTTTTATGGCATTGGTGTTGGTGTTTGGTTTTGGTTTTAATGTGGCCTTGTTAACACATTCAACAAACGACAGCCACGAAACACCAATACATAAATGTTATTTTTTTTCGTTCCAGGTAGATGGCTGGATATTCGCATTAGCTCGTTTTCTTGTGTTTCTTTATCATTTTGTGTTGGCTTTTTCTGTTTTTTTTTATTTCCTCTCCTCTCTCCTTTTTTATCCCTGTTGGTAATGAATGAAATGATGGCTGTTAACGTTTCCCCTGATGTTATGGTTTGTCAGCTATAATTATCATTTTATAAGAACGGCACAGAAAAAAGACAAAAACAAAGAGGTGGTTGACTGGCTGGTTGCATGGCTGCTGTACAACCCCAACCAATCAACTAACACCTTCAACTCAAACTGCTTTGGTAAAAAGTTAAAATGACAACAGCAGCAGCAGTAACAGCAAAAAAGTCATCAAATTAAATGAACACAGGCGAACCAAAGCAAGGCGAACAAAAAACAAGTAAATCCTCCCTCAACCAAACGCCTTCCTGTATTAATTTCTTTTGCGGTTTTGTATGGGTGAGCTATTGTGATTCTCTCTCTCTCACACTCTTTGTGTGTGACTGGGTGAGGAAAGGTAGATAGGTGGTTCTGGTTAAAACTTTAACAAGCCGTAAAATTAAAGATAAATACATTTCTTGTGAGGTTGAAGTAATTAAAAAATTAGATCTTCACATGAAAGTTCATTGGAATGACAATTTGATTAAAAAAAAAACGTAATCTAGCATCAGGTTATTTATTTATTTGTTTTTCATTTAAACGAGTAATTTGTATTAAAATCTAATTTGTATCTCAACCATCTCACATTCCACAGTTCAGGGTATTCGCATTCCATCCATTATATCTGATGAATAATTGATGAGGTTGACATGACACGTGTTGGAAAGGACACCGGAATTTTTGTAGACTGATTTGTAGCCAAGGGTTTTGGTTTTCTCCGCGAAAATTGTTTGGGCAAGGGTGGTGAAACATAATTTATTTTGAAAAAAAAAAAAAAAAACAATAATAATAACTGAGAAAAAACTAAATTAAGCTCCGTCGGGATGAATTGGTTATCCTCAAGCGATTTAATATTTTTGGAGCCCTTTTAGGCTATAATCGTGGATTTTTAAGAGTATTTTTAAATCCCTTTTAAGTCCTGATTTTTTAAAGAATTTTTAAGGCATTTCAAAATAAAATTTTAAATATTTTAAGAATTTTTTGGAATGCATTCTTAAGGCATTTCAGAATAAAATTTAAAATATTTTAAGGATTTTTTGGAAAGCATTCTTAAGTTATAATCGTAGATTTTTAAGAAACGTTGTAGATGAATTTTCGCCGAAATATCCGTGAGTTTTTTTTTTAAATACACTGGTCAACACAAAAAAATAATTACAGGGGAAATCCAACAGATTATGAAAGTAGAGCTAGAGCGGCGTTTTGAAAATTTACATCGCAAAGTAGCCTAAAGAGAGGCAGGAATTCCCCCCACCTCTTCCACAATTTTTAGAAAAGAGATTCCTTAGATATATAGTGTCTTCTTGTAAATAAGAATACGAGAAGTATTTTAATTTACTACTGGATTTTTTTAACCCTCTAGCAAGTCAAAAAAAGGGTCACTTCGGATAAATCCGTGCAAATACAGGAAGAGATGAAAAAAACTGCAATCAACTTCAAACCGCTGTCATTTCTAAGCCACTCGTCGGACAGCTTTTAATTTTTTTACAGAGACAGCTCATTATATTGTTTACAAGCGTACAAAAGAATTTTCGTGAGAACTTTCCAGAAAAAAAGTTATTCGTGATGGAATTCAAGCGTGATAGTGTGATTTCTTTATATTTGGCGAAATATTAATAAAACCAATGCTCAATATACCCATATCAAATTTTTCCGTTAAAACTATTTCAGCGCCTCCATATCTAAATGTTAGAAACCAGCAGTGGCTTCAATATAAAATTTCAGGATTTCAACTCTTTAGTTTTCCCCATTACCAAATTTAATGCAATTTTAGTATGCACATCCAAACCAGTCCCTTCTCTCAACCACAAACACCAACGGTGGCAACCATATCGAATTTCGGTATTCACGCCCTATCCAAATTCATCCAATTCCCAATTTTGTACCACATAGTACTTTTTGTAAAATTATAGTACAAAATTCCAAAACCGCCTCCATATTCCAATTCCGATACAAAGTGAGATTTTAAGATCTAATTTTTCACCAGATACTATCAGTAATCTAAATATCAAATTTCAAAATTTTATCTCTATCCCTTCACCCAATACCAAATATAGTACCATTCAATACTTCTCGTATAATTATAGTACACATTTCCAAAACCACCTCCCTATCTCAATCCCAGACGCCAAACACAGTGACCTCAATAGCAAATTTCGGAATTCCAGCTCCATATCTTCACTCAATGCCCAATTTAGTAGCACTTAGTACTTTTTGTACAATTACATTACATCACAAACGTACCACCAACAGGGACTCCTATAGAAAATTTCAAAATTTTAACTTCATCCGTTAGCCCTAAACCAAACTGTTTCAATTTTAGTCCCAATTAGTACAGTTCGCACATATATCGCTTTTATATTCATTCGTTCCCATTTTTGAATTTTTTGTAACCTTAAGGTTCGAATTTCCAAAAACCGTTTGGTACATAAATCATTTAATCCGTCAGTTACTCTCATTCAGAATTTCAAAATTCTACCATATACCTACTTAAAATAAGGGGTTGATGTCAAAAAAAAAAAAAAAAACTTAATAAATCTTTTATTTGGAATGAGATTGTTTGTTGGGCATACGCAATTCCGTCCCATACACACTAATGTTCATATGAGTACCACGTAAAAAATTATTTAAAATACTACATAAATTTCACTCACAGGTGGCGTTAAAAATGCAATATATCATAGCGATAGAACAAAAGTTAAGCTTTTCTGGCTGTAAGGTTTCAACAGCCAAAAAATAAATAAATATATAAAAATGTGACGAAAAATCCAATAAAAATTTTGACGTTAACTAGAATAGTTTCGACCCCAATGATCTTCAAAACATTATTGGAGTTAATTTTGTTTTTAATTTTTTTAATTCCTTTTATTCACTACTTCCTGTAAATTGTGAAAACATAACTATAAACTATTAATGCCAAATCTTGCTATCCAACGCACAACATCATGCATATTCATTTTTATTTTTATTTTTCGTTAGTTATGTGCAAGTGTTTCTTCCTTTCGTTTTCATTTTCTGCATTGTTTAATGTTCTGCAAAATATATGTGTTTTTTTGTTGGGTTGCTGAAAAAAACTGAAATCAACAGAGAGGCAGCATCAGCAGTCATCATTGAGAATTTTGCGTTGGCAAAAACAAAAAACTCAGCTGTTATAAAAGTTAATGTAAAATTAAACACTTGTTTCATATAAATGCATACATGTGTTTTACATTACCCAGGCACACACACACGTACAAACATTAACGAACCAAAAACCCATGCAACAATGGCGCTACAAGGATATTGGATAGTAGTGGTGTTGAAAAACTTGGTGATTACTTCGCACATATTCGAGCAGTCTTTTATATACTCATACACATACATGCATTCACTCACTCGCTCACTCACTCACTCACTAACGTGTTTATGCAATGCATTTTTTTTCTCTCTTCATTATTGTGTGTTTGCTCCACATACTCTCATAAGCATGATCATACATATTAACACACATACATTTACATGCCGTTGCATATATCCTCCAGAAGCTTAACGAAAGCTTACGTTTTTTAACCTGCAGTGCTATAATTTGTTTTGGGTTATGATGCTGTTGGTGTTCAGTACTTTTGGATGGGATTGATGTTTGTTCATACAGGTTTATGTGTATTTACATATGTTTGTGGGGCAAAATTTTATACTGGAAGCAGAATTCCGAATGGACTGAAGGTTATATGGGATTTTTAAAAGTCTACCAATTGTTCTGATAAGTTTTTTATTTTATAATATGCCAATAAAACTGTTTTTTGGAGGACTATCTGAGCAATAATTTTAGATTTTATACATATATAAAGCAAGATTTTTCTGAACTATAATCGGGAAAATTAAGGATGTTTTTAAAGAACTATATATCTAAATATTAATCTATAAAATATAATCCAAAAAAATTAAAATATTTCTTGAGAAGCCTCTGAGATGTATTTGTGTTTTCAAGGATATTAAGGGAGCTATAATCGTGGATTTTTTTAAAGCATAAATTGAAGGACTATTATAGCAAGAATCCTTAATATTGAAGCAAATATTTTCAAAAAACTATCAGAGCTCTTATAGGAGATTTTGACGAATATTTTTGAAAAACTATTAGAGGAAAAACCCGTGGATTTTTAACAACTCATTTGAAGGACTATCAGAGATATTTATAAAGGATTCACGGAGCTATAATCGTGGATTTTTTAAAAGAATTTTTTGAAGGACTATCTATGTGAATATTCAAGGATATTTTTTTTTAAAGAGGAATTTTGAGGAATACTTTTGAAGGACTATTTGAGGTGATTTTGAGGTATATTTTTAAAAGTCTATTTGAGGAAAAAACCGTGGATTTTTAGCAACACTTTTGAAGGACTTTCAGGGATATTTTACAAAGTACTCTCAGAGCTATTATCGTAGATTTTTCGAAAGTGTCTATTGAAGGACTATTCAAGGATATTTTTGTAAAAGACTATCGGAGATTTTGAGGAACATTTTTTACAAGGGGAGGGGATTTTGAGGCATATTTTTGAAAGTCTAATTAAGGTAAAAAAATCGTAGATTTTTTTCGAATAATCGTGGATTCTTTCAAAGTATCTATTCAAGGACCATCATAGCTAGTATCGTGAATATTCAAGGATATTTTTTTAAATCAGAGTTATTTTGGGGAAATTTGAGAGATACTTTTAAAAAACTATTTGAGGAGATTTTGAGGTATATTTTTGAAGTACTAGTTGAGGGAAAAATATCCATGGATTTTTAATTACACTTTTGAAGGAATATCAGGGATATTTTATGATGAACTCTCGTAGCTATAGTCGTAGATTTTTGAAAGTATTTATTGAAGGCCTATCATAGCTAGAATTGTATTTAAGGATATTTCTGAGCTATTATCGAGGGGATTTTGGGGTATATTTTTAAACCACTATTTGAGGAAAAAACCGTTAATTTTTAAAACACTTTTGAAGGAATAACAGGGATATTTTATGAATAGCTTTCGGAGCTATAATCATGTATTTTTTAAAGTGTTTTTTTCTGGATTTTAAAAAATACTTTTGAAGGACCATTATTTGAGGAAAACCTCGTGGATTTTTAACAACACTTATGAAGGATTATCGGGGATATTTTATAAAGAACTCTTGAAGCTACAATCGTGGACTTTTTTTGGAAGTATTTACTGGAGGACTTTGATACCTAGAATCGTGAATATTCAAGCATATTTTTTTAAAAGACTATCAAAATTGTTATCGGAGATTTTAAGATTTACCTTTCAGGGGCTATCGGAGATTTTTTTTAACTATTGGGGCTATATATGCGGACTTTTTAAAAAGATTTGTTTAAGAACCATTTGACGTATTATCTTGATAGTTTTAGAATTTTTTTGAGCGACAATCAAAGCTATAATCGCTGAAGGTCCATTTGAGCTCTGGCCATTGATTTTCAATGATAATTTTTCACGACAATCTAAACTTTTGGATTTTTGTAAACTATTTGTTAAGCGATTATCATAGCTTCAGTTGTATATTCGACATAAAAAGTGGGATTTTTAAGCTATGGTCCTTTTGGCAATACGGGTTTAAGCAGCTAAGCGTACGGAAAAAGTCACTTTGGTAAGGTTTACCGGCTGTAAGTATCATTGGACCGTGTTTCTACAAAGATGCTGCGAAAGGTAACTTTGTTTAACTACTATCAGCAAGTGTCAGCTAGTAATTTTCGTACAGTTAAGTACGCATTTTTAAAACAATCTCCATATTTCAGCATCAGTTACTAACTTAATTAAGGTACTTTTATCCCAAACCAGCTGCTTCTCTCTACCACAGACACTAACAGTGACAACCATATGAAAGCTCAGGATTTTAGCTTTATCCCTTCACCCATTACCAAATTTAGTACTTTTCGTATAAATGGGACGCATTTCCAAACCACCGGAAACCTCAATATTAAATTTCAAGATTCCAGCTCTATACTTTCAGCCAATACCAAATTTGGTATTATTTATACAATAATAGTACAGATTTCCAAACCACCTCCAAATCTCAATTCCAGATACCAAACCAGCCCTCAATATCAAATTTGAGGATTCCAGCCCTTCACCCCTTTACCAATTCCAAATTTAGTACCATTTAGTACTTTTTGTACAATTATAGTACACATTTCAAAAACCACCTCCATATCTTAATACTAATATCTTTTCGAAACCACATCCATGTGTCCAGGCTATAAATGAAGAGCGACCCTATACCAAATTTTAGATTTCAAGCACTATCTGTTCATCCAATACCAAATTGTACCAAATGTAACAATATTTCCGAAACCACCTCTTTATCACAAACCTACCAAGAAAAGGGACCCAAATGCAAAAATTCAAAATTCTAGCTTCAACCATTCACCCAAAACCACCCTAAACCAAATTTAGTACGATTGAATTCGCACACTTAGTACACATCTCCAAAACCACCTTTATGTATCAAACATAATTTCCAACATTGATTTTCATACCGAATTTCAAGTTTTTAGCTCCATCGTTTCACAGGATTCCAAATTGTACCACTTTGGATGTTTGGTATTATTTTAGAAAATTTCGCAAACTTAAAGTTTGAATTCCAGCTCATTTCGTTTGTCTAATACAAAGTATTAACTTCTTAGTGTATTTTGGTATTTGTCGTACCTTTTTAGTATGATTTTCCAAAAATTCAGTACCGGGGCTGGCCCTCGTGCAAAATTTCATGATTCTAGCCGCTTCGTCTGAGCGTTGATTTTTAGTCAGTCTTTTGTAAATATATAGATAGCTTCAAATTTTACAATTTTCTTCGAACTCAACATTGTATGATGTCGCTTAAATATATTTAACGAAAAAAATTCAAACTTCCTCAATTTACTTACCTCACAAGAAAGTCCCTTAGGCCAACATTGCCCTCGTAATAGCTGCTGCTCCCAAAAATCTTTACCGTCCCTTTCTGCACACTATTATACATCTGCCTTTTCACTATTCATTTTCACATTTTCTACTTAACGTTAATTAAAGAGTAATACCATGCCATGGCACAGAGTCGATTTTTGTTTCGCGCGCTGTATCGTAAGTCAATGACATGCTTTACTTCTCAACTTTCTCTTGCACTTTATCTCTGTTATTTCATATATGCAGCGGCGAAGGCATCGTTGTTGTTTTCTCCTCCTTTTTTTGGACAGTTCTCAAGTTGTGCAAAAATGCCGCCATACGAAGGACAGATGGTAATGGCGTTGAAAAGTGAAATAATAAAATCCTTATTAAAAAAATGGCGAAAAATAACTATGGCGTCTGCCTGCTTCTGCACTGATAATATTGTAATTGTGTAGTTATTATTGCCACTGGATATTTTTTGTAGCCGATATACCGGTGACATATTTTGCATATGGGGGTTTTTGAGGAATTTAACTTAATTTTATGGGCGATATATATATGGAATTTTGTGTTGGCTGTTAAAAGAGACATTTATTATTAAGTGAGGGTTAAAAAATATATATAAATTTCCAATGATTAATATTTTAAATAGATTTTATTTTATTTTCAATTTATTTGTTAAATTTACAAATTATAAAAAATATTAATATATTTTAATATTCTCAATGATTTTCCAGAAAGTCTTATTATCAAAATAAAAAAAGGTAAACACGATCTCTCAAGATTATTTACCTATACATCTCAAAATTTTTATAATCTCCTTTAGAAAATTACAAAAATATTAATATTAATAAAATTTCTTAAAGATAATTATTTTAAAGTTCACGATTTTATACCTCAAGTTAACAAAAATTATCTCATATTTTCGGGACATTTTTTTTTATAAAAATTCAATTTGTTCAAAATAGTCGTCTTTAAGGACACAACCATGTCCTGAAATTTCGTGGCCTATATATTAGAATACATTACTTGTGAATTATTTTTTTCCCGTATCCCATCATTTTGTTGTTTTTATGAAATCAATTATAGTTTTAGCCAGACTATCGAATTCTGAATGACTGCGAGACCTATGTCTTAGACCAGCCACAGTTTTGACAAGATCGACTAAAATGTTGCCCAGAATTTACTATTTTATTTGTAGTATTGAAATGTTTCATCTTGTGCCTCTCATCTTATGCTCTTTCACCAACTTGTCGATACCTGCAGCAGTCTCGTTTGTATTTAGAAAACATATTTTTACAAATTACAGGATGAGATAAAAAAACTGCAGCAAAGTCAAATGCAATAATTTTTATTTTTATTTTTTAATTTCATTGAATGAAAACAAAAAATTTTGGAAATAGCATCAAATTTTAGAATAAGTTTAGATTTGTTCGAATTGGTCACCTTTGGCATGAATTATGGCCTTTAAACGGCCAATGCGGTATTTTGGCCCATTTCCGGCGAAGCACTTGCTTGAAGTGATCGACACTTTAGCGACATGATTCACCGGAAGTGTTTCAAATTTGATATTTGAGGTTCCAAAGGGGTACTACAGCCTAAGGCAGAAAAATATCCCCCATATAACGGTACCTCCCGATTTTAATGATTTAAGTGACATTATTTACCGGAATTGTTTCAAATTTGGTATTTGAAGTTCATAATGGATACTACAGCCAATGACAGAAAATTGGCTGTGCGTCTTCGTATAGCCCCCATACAACGGTTCCTCCCGATATTCGGTATTTTGATGATTTTAGCGAGATTATTCATCTGAATTGTTTCAAATTTGGTATTTGAAGTTCGTAATGGATACTTCAGGCTAAGACAGAAAATTGTCTGTGTAGGTCCACGTCTTCGTATATACCCCATACAACGGTATCTCCCAATATTCGATATTTTGATGATTTTAGCGTCATTATTCACCGGAGTAGTTTCAAATTACGTATTTAGAGTTCGTAATGGATACTTCAGGCTATGACAGAAAGTTGTCTATACAGGTCCAGTTCTTCGTATATACCCCATATATAAGTACCTCCCTATATTCGTTATTTTGACGATTTTAGGTACAATAATCACCGACATTGTTTGATATGTCATATTTGAAGTTTGTTTTGGATGCTTCAGGCTGTGACGGAAAATTGAAAGTCCAGGTCTTCGTATAGCTCCGATGTAACGGTACCTCCACATATACGGCATTTTGATGATTATAGCTACATTATTCACCGTTTATTTGAAGTTTCGAATTTGAATGTGGTACTGGCGTATGACAACAATGCCTATGTAGGTCCACGTCATATAGCCCTCAATGTAACGACTTTATTCGATATTTTTTAGATGTTAACAGAATTTTTAAAGGATTTTATTTTTTGAAAATTTTCAAATTCGTTTGAATGGTGGAAATTATTCAAAATTTCGGCCCGGCCAAACTTACTGCGGTTTAACTTGTTTCTTTCAGTTGCGGTGTAAGTCTTGCACTTTTTTAAAATTTCAATGGCTTTACCCTGAGCTCATTTTTCAATATTTGCTGAATGGAATATTGCGATATGTTCAGCTCACGAGCCAATTTTCAGCCACTGCGACGCGGGTTTCGATCAAGTCGCTTCTTTACTTTACGAACCATTTCTGCTGATGTTTTCTGTTGTTTTCTTCCGTCCACTTCCTTGACGTCGGGCTACGCTACCCGTAACACGGTAATGGTAACGAGCGATGGTACGAGACACAAATGATTTATTCACATTTAAATGCTGAAGGGCTCCAACGATATCCACTTGTGGATTTACAGCCAAATATAAAGAAATCACACTATCACGCTTGAATTCCCTCACGAATAACTTTTTTTTCTGGAATATTCTCACCAAAATGCTTTTGTACACTTGTAAACAATATAATGAGCTATCACTGGAATAATTTTAACAGCTGTCGGACTAGTGGTTTAGAAATGGCAGCAGTCTGAAGTTGGTTGCGGTTTTTCCATCTCAAGCTCAGCTTTTTTCAATATTAATTTGAATACATAAACCGATGTAGAGCGGGATTATACTCCTTCAACGTCCTCCTGCAAAAAATGACCATAATGTCTTACATTTTGTCCATTAATTTCGTATGTAATATTTGCAATAATTTAATTCAACATCATTCTCCTTTAGTTTAACAAATATTTCTAAATCCTCACTCCTTTGTGTGACGTGTTAACTAATCCTCGTTTACACTCGGGATTTTCAATAATACTTACATCACAATTCAAATCCTCTATCAATAGCGATTGTCTATTAGACCGAAATAAACAGTGCAGACATTATCAGCAACAACAACTACTACTACAACAACTACGCTATTCATCAAAACTAACCAAATATCCTATTCAGTATGAAAAAAAAAACACTACAGACAGCAATGCCATTCATTCATTTACTTCTATTGTCGGATAGAGATTAAATTTTGATGTTTTTCGTTTTCTGACAGCCATGGATTATTTTTGTAGATTTCATTGAACTTGTGTTGTGTTGTCAAAGGCTGTGACGAAAATCGATGTTCGTTTCGATCAAAGGGATGATGTGATACGCATTCATGCAAGTTCGAGTAAATAGCTTAGGGATAAATGTTTTATATACCTATATGTAGTATTAGAGTATGAGAGAGGGGGAGAGGGGGGAGGGTGGAAGAGAAGGAGAGAGGGAATTGTGTATGTGCAAATAAGATTATATTAAGAATTTTAGTTTGAAGATATGAGATAAATCATACCTTTTGGACCTAATGCCACCATGACACAAAGACAGAATCCTTAGAGGAGAAAGGAACCTAAAATTACACCTATACTAAGCTCTCTATAAATTTTAGGACTCTTTTTATACCCTACACCACATAGTAAGGGTATTATGTCTTTGTGCATTTGTTTGTAACATGGGGAAGGAAGCGAGATAGACCCATAGTTAATTTTGAGGATCTCCATAGAATCACTTTCTGTGTTGATGTATGCATGTCAGTCCTTCCGTCCGTCTGTCCATGTATTGTTGTGAACCAAATGCAGGTCGCATTTATTATCCGAAAACTATTGAAATTGGAGAAAATCGGTCAAACTTTAGATATAGCTCCCATATATATCTTCGTCCGATTTGCCTTTTTTGTGCACCAAACGTGTAATATCAGCCCAAATAGTATGGAATTCTGCACATACAATCAAATTAGGCCTGAAAAAAAGTATGGCAAATTTGATCAAAAACGGTTCAGACATAGCTATAGCTCCCATATATATTGTTCAACATATTTTTTATTTTTGTCCGTCGCAGCCATAATATGCACTATGGAACTACAATATTTGGGGAAATATATCAAATACAGCTCAGAAATAACTTTGCTACATTTTATCCAGATCGGGACAGATTTGGATATAGCTCCCATATATAACTTCGTCCGATTTGCCTTTTATTGTACACCAAACTTGTAATATCAGACTAAATGGGATGGAATTTGGCATTTACGACCGAATTTAGTCTAGAAACTAGTACGCCAAATTTTATGAAGATCGGTTTAGATATAGTTATAGCTCCCATATATATTGTTCATCCGTTTTGTTTGTTCCCCACAGCCGTAATATGCACTCCGTAACAACGAAATTGAGGAACATATATTAAATACAGCTCAGAAATATCTTTGCCAAATTTTATCGAGATCGTTTCAGATTTGGATATAGCTCCCATATATATCTTTATACGATTTCAAGTTAATTGTGCACCAAATGGGCAATACAAGCCCCAATTGAAAATATACAAATTTTTCGGCAAATTTAGTCCTTTAAACTTAAATTACAATTATAATCATAGCGTATATGATTTAATTATCCCATAAAAACTTTTAATTGGTACCTGAAGCTCTACTAAATATGCAAAGTGGTGTAGGGTATCATAAAGTCGACCTCGCCCAACTTTGAGACTTTCCTTATTGGTTTATATACATATATGTAGTATTATTGTAGGAGAGAGGGAGATAGATAGAGCGGGAGGAAGAGAAGGAGAGGGGAATGGTGTATGTGTAAATAAGATTTGGGGAGCCTAATGCCAATATGACCCAAGGACAAAACCCTTAGTGGGGAAATGGACCTCAAATTATATCTATACTGCGTTCTCTATAATTTTTAGGACCCTTTTTCCCAATAACAATTATTTCTTTAATTCCAAAGTTTCATATCCCAATCTATTTGAAAACTATATTTTTTATCCCCTTGCAATCACAATATCAATTCCATTTAATTTTTATTTAGAAAAACTATTAAAGATATCCTCTCTCTCCCTCGAAGGATAAGCCATTTCCACTGATGCATTGCATGAAATCAACAATACATTTTAAATCAACGTTTTTTTTTGGGGGGAGGGGGTAGAAAGGGTTGTTGGTGCAGTCATCGTTGTGTGTATTCGACATACAAAACATTTGCATGGTGTATATTTTAACTAAAATTCACATTCAGGCAGGCATACCGAGTATCAATAACAACAATTGCCTGTTTTTATTGAATTGCAATTGAAATATATTTACATTGTATCGGTGGTATGCTGTGATATATTTCTTCATGCAAACCTATCATGCAGGCAATACACTGCTTGCATCGTTTGTTCGGCACATGGTGATGGGGGGTGCAGGGGCAAATAGACTACCCATATGTGACCAAAACGGGATGTCAAATGGGAAAGATTTTTAAAAAATAATAAACTTTCGGAATTCTGAATGATCATAAAAGTACTGATTGAAATGTATGTCAAAATCATTGAAATTTTAGAAATCTGATGTAATGGGTGCATCGAATATTATACCAGAGAAAGTATATCCGTTGAATCCTATATGATTCAAGCCAAAATTTTCCAATGAAATGTCTAAATTTCGGTTTTTAAAGTTCTCCTCTCACCGCTACTAGTCTACTAGTCCGACAGCTGTTAAAATTATTCTAGGGACAGCTCAGTACATTGTTTTCAAGCGTGCAAAAGAATTTTCCAGGAAAAAAGTTATTGGTGATAGAATTAAAGCTTGATAGTGCTATTTTTTTATATTTGGCTGAAAAAAAAAACAAGTGGCTATCGTTGGAGCTCTCCAGCATTTAAATGTGAATAAATCTTTTGTGTCTCGTGGCATCGATCGTTACCGTGATACTGGTAGCGTAGCCCGACCTACGTCAAGGAAGTTGAAGGAAGAAAACTGCAACATTAGCAGAAATGGTTCGAAGAGTAAAAAAGCGACTTGATCGAAACCCGCGTCGCATTGGTCGAAAAATGGCTCGTGAGCTGAACATATCGCAATATTCCATTCGGCAAGTATTGAAAAATAAGCTTGTGGTAAAGCCATTGAAATTCCAAAAAGTACAAGAACTGACACCGCAACAGAAAGAAAATAGACTCAAAAGAGCCAAAGAGTTGCTTCGCTTGACCGAAAGTGGTGAACTGCCGAATTTGGTTTTCTTCGATGAGAAATCATTCGTTGTCCAGCAGTTTTTATACAAACAAAATGATCATGTTTTCTTGCCAAAGAGGTCAGCTGAAAATGTGGATCTTCGGTTGGCCACCAGAACTGATGGTGTGGGCCGCCATAACAGCCGATGGTCGCTTTCCGCTCGTATTAATCGACCGCGGCATCAGAATAAATGCTGAATTTTATCGCGAAAATATTCTGGAGGGTGTATTAAAGCCTTGGGATGCAAACATTTTAGCGGTAGACCTTGGACATTCAAACAGGACTCAGCACTATCGCACTCAGCACGTGCCACCCAAGAGTGGTTACAAAATGAGGTTCCTCGATTCATTTCCAGCGCACCAAATGACCACCGAAATCTCCGGATACCAATCCGTTTGACTATTGTGTCTAGAGTATTTTGGAAAGCAAGGTTGGCACTAAAAAATATCAAAGTGTCGATCACCTCAAGCAAGCGCTTCGCCGGGAATGGGCCAAAATACCACAGAGCAACATTCGGGCAGCGTGTGACGATTTCATTGGCCGTTTGAAGGCCATAATTCGTGTTAAATGTGACCAATTCTAACAAATCTAAACTTATTCTAAAATTTTATGCTATTTCCGACATTTTTTGCTTTCATTCCAAAAAATTAAAAAAAAAATGTTTAAGTTATGGCGTTTGACTTTGTAGCAGTTTTTTTATCTCACCTGTTATTTCTGTTATCCGATATGGGGTCCCTCGCATTCGCAATATGCTTTCCAAAACAATGATGTTTGGTTTCATATATTTTACACAAAAATTGTATCGAAAACGTTTCCGATTTGGATATAGGTCCCAAATTTATCTTCTATATATATCGTCTGATTTAAATTTTATTGGGCGCCATATTTGTTATATTCATCTAAATTGGATATACTTCAGGATATCCGACCGAATTCAGCCTAAAAGCAACTACTTCAAATTTGGTAAAAATCGGTTCAGACATTGCTAGAGCTCCAGTGCATATTTTTTCACACCATTTGTAACATACTACATTTACGTAGTATGCACACCAAAACAATGTTATACATGATATCAGAAACAGCTCTAAAAACAATTGTTAAATTTTATCGAAATCCGATTTACGGTTATTGTGCACCACCCACGTAATATCAGCCCAAATTGGATGAATTTTTATTGGTTTCGATACATCTATTGCTCCGATACTTATTTTTAATATGATCTTTCTCGAAGTCATGTAATCCTTGTCATGTCATTTGGCGTAAAGATTACTCCGTCAATATTGGTGAAAATCGATTCAGATTTGGATATACGTCCAATTCTAAACAGTGACTACTCTTAAGCCATAATATGCATTCAAAAAAGGTTCATACTTCAAATAAATTGCCAGCATAAACGCTTGTTTGTTACGAATAGCTCTCCGCACTACTTTTGACCTTTCTTTGCGGATTTTAATAAGGACTTTGGTAAAAAACCCTATTTTGTTTCTTTTTTTTTTTTGACGTCGACATCCCTAATTCTCACACCATATTGTGAGTAAAACACGGATATGTGTGGAAAATGTTTTATTTAAATCTGTACAATATTTGACATTTAACATTTATTTATGTTGCAATCTACAATAATAATTGAAGTTGTTTTCCTTTGGATTTGTCATGTGTCGCATGTGTCTGCCTTCTTCACTTATCCATGAAAGGATATTAAACAATAAGAAGTTTAAACAATCCCAAAAAACTGACCAAGGACCTATTTGTAACTTGTAACAATTACAAGACTCCACGAAGAATATTTACAATTTCTTATGTTTATTAAAAAAAGGCATCGATCGAAGCAACGATTCTAAATCAAGTGATTTTCTTGAATTTTGAATGGAAATTTCAGTAATTTACAAAATATTTGATTTTTTTTTAATTCTTCATGAGCTCCCAAATGTTGACATACTAAAATGCATTTGACGATATCACATGTTTGATTTATTATGTAGTTGGTGTCATATCCGTTTTTATTGTTCACCCGCCCTGCTTTGACAAGAAAAAAGTAAGTTGTCATCGCTGTTGAATTATAGGGTGATGCTTTCTTTTTTTATTTTTTTGTCGTGATTGAATTGCAATGGAGACATAGTTTTTTCCCCGACACTAGGAGTCTTTGTGGCACCATAACTCTATATAAAATAAATTTAAATAATTTCACATTGATAAATGTTGTATTCCAAAGAGAATGTTTTTAGATTAAGGAATTCGAGTAACATAGAGTTTTTTATGTATTCCATGAGTATAGAATTTTTCCGTATATTTTTATTTTCCGTAATATTGCTCAAGAGGTATGAGGTGATAGATTTCATAATGAAATGTTAGTGGAAAAAAGTTATAAAAATCATATTTGGGTTATCAGGCTCAGATATCTAAATATCAAATTTCAGATTTGTATCTCTCTCCCCTCGCTCAATACCATTCTGTACATTTCGGAAACTACCACTACAGAGAGAGATCAAAAACCTGCAACAAAGTAAAAATCCATATTTTTTTAAATTTTATTGAATGAAAACAAAAAATGTCGGAAATAGCATCAAAGTTTAAAATAAGTTTAGATTTGTTCGAATTGGTCACCCTTGGCGCGAATTATGGCCTTCAAACGGCCAATGAAGCCGTCACACGCTGCCGAATGTTGCTCTGCGGTATTTTGGCCCATTTCCGGCGAAGTACTTGCTTGGGGTGATCGACACTTTGGTACTTTTTAGTGCCAACCCTGCATTCCAAAATACTCCAGAAACAATGGTCCAACGGATTGTAATCCGGAGATTTTGTTGGCCATTGTGCGCTGGAAATGAAGCGAGAAACATCATTTTGTAACCGTTTTTGGGTGGCGTGTGCTGAGTGCGACGGTGCTGGTGGAGCCCTGTTGGAAAGTTCAAGGTCTGCGGCCAAAGTGTTTGCGTGCCCAAGGCTTTAATACAGCCTCCGGAATATTTTCGCGATAATATTCGCATAAAGTAAACACGTTCATTTTGTTTGTTTACAAACTGCTGGACAACGAATGTTTTGTCATCGGAGAAAACCAAATTCGGCAGTTCACCACTTTCGGCCAAGCGAAGCAACTCTTTAGCTCTTTTAAGTCTATTTTCTTTCTATTGCGGTGTAAGTCCTTGCATTTTTTAGAATTTCAATTGCTTTTCCCCGAGCTCATTTTTCAATATTTGCCGAATGGAATATTGCGATATATTCAGCTCACGTGCCATTTTTCTTTACTTTTCGAACCATTTCTGCTGATGTTGGTATTATTTCCGTCCACTTCCTTGACGTCGGGCTACGTTACCAGTATCACGGTAACGAGCGATGGTACGAGACACACAAGATTTATTCACATTTAAATGCTCTAACCCGAGCCACTTGTGATATTCCAGCCAAATATAAAGAAATCACACTATCACGCTTGAATTACATCGCGAATAGCTTTTTTCCTGGAAAATTCTCACCAAAATGCTTTTGTACGCTTGTGAACAATATAATGAGCTGTCACTGGAATACTTTTAACAGCTATCGGACGAGTGGTTTAGATATGACAGCGGTCTGAAGTTGGTTGCAAATTTTCTTTATATCACCCTGTGTATCTAAATTTCAGATACCAATAGAAACCTCAATATCAAATTTGAGGATTTCATCTTTCTTCCTTAACCTAATACCAAATTTAGTATTTTTCGTACAAATATAGCACATTTTTCAAAACCACCTCCAGATACCAACAGAGATGAAAATATCGAATTTGGACTAGTTTGTCAATATTCTTCTGATATGACAGGTGGTTCTCTCGTGATTTTAGTATTATGTCGTGTTCGTCCCATTACACAAATAGCCCCACGACAAAGGGCAATATTGAAGTTTATTTCAAATAATTGTTTAAGGAAAATTTAAAATACATTTGTTAAAATAAATGCTGTTCGCATAAATCCAGCATCCAAAATTGATATTTGTCTAGCCACTAAAATAGCTTCAAATATGCCTGATGAGCCGCTTTCCTATCGGCGAAATGCGTCGCATGCTGGTCATGGGACTTACAATGCCATCTCCTTAGGCCAGAAAATGATCAACTCGAAAGGGACAACTTTCAAATGGTTTTATGTTGAAATTTATTTTCAAAAATCTTTACAATTTCTAAATTGTTAACAAAATAACAAAATTAATCCAAATGTGGTTACATTTTAATAAAAATCTCTTTCAATTAGCCTTTGATGCTGAACCGAAATTATATGGGACATTTAGTTTAATTGTAAATATCCCCAATGAGGTTCTTCTCAAATTGACACTTCATGGTCATGTGCCCTCACACACCCACACACCCATTTTTCTCTAACAACCTTATGTATGGATATCCATATAATTCTGTCATCACCTATCATAAAATATTGGCCATCATATTTTGCAAAATCACACTTGGCAGGCATTTGTCCATGGCCACACACACACACAAACGCTCCATCATCCATTCGTTCCAAACCAATATTGAGTGTTTGCGTGTAGCTGACTCTGTGTGTAGCTGACTCTGTATGTATCTGCGTGTGTGTCAGTGTGTGTTGATTGCGTTTTCCATATTCAATAAATACATATGGTTTTTCATTTGATTCCATAATTAAAAGGTGGCCATACTCTGAGGTTCGAATAGATTGCTTTATACCCCGCTCACTCTCTATCTCTCTCTCTTTTCCACTATATTTTGCCATGAGTGTCACTTTTTGTGTTTTATTATTAAATGTGATTTTAAACTTTTATGGCAGCAGTTGCAAAAAACTCAATTAATACGTGGCGGTAAAAATTGGATTACAGTTTTTAAAAATGTACAAAAAAAAACTATCACACACAAACATATTTTGTCATGCATTTATGAAGAAGCATTTATGTGGGGAGCAACATAAATTTTAATAAAAAAATATTTATAAAAAATGGATTTAGTTGACTGATTTGACAATGTTTTAACTTAAACTATCACTGGAAAGGTTTGGAAATTTTTGATTTTGTAAATTAATTAAAAGGATCCAAGGTAAAATGTCGGGCGAGGTCGAATAAATGATATACTAGAGCTACCCGTAACAAATAAACGTTTATATTGGAAATTTATGTGAAGTAGATCATAACAGTTATGAAGCAAAGGGCAAAATTTAAGTTCTACTCTAGTTCCGCTTTTATTTCAAATACAGGGTGAGATAAAAAACTGCAACAAAGTCGAACGCCACAATTTTTATTTTTATCCAATTTGGGCGGATATTAAATATTTAATGCAGACTAACCATGAAATTGGATGAAGAATACATGGAATATGTATGTTAATCTGAACCGATCTCGATAAAATTTGGCAAAGGTTTTTTGAGCTGCATCTGATATCTAATAACCAAATATCTTTGTTTTGAAGTGCATATTTCGAAAATGAGGGACTTAAACATCAAATCGGATGAAACATTTGAATGGAAGCTATAGCCACATCTTAACCGATTTTCACAAAATTTCAAGTACTTGCTTCTAGGCTGAATTCGGTCGTACTTGCCAAAATCCACTCCATTTGGGCTGATATTAACCATTTGCTCTACAAGAAACACGAAATCGGATAAACATATGGGAATCGGATAAATATGTGGGAGCTACATCCAAAAATGAGCCAATCCTGATAAAAGTTGAGAGGGGTATTTCTTCGCAGTTTGATATATCTAAGGTGAGTAAACCCCAAATCGGATGAATCCCAAACATATTGGAGGCTTGAGCTATATTTAAACCGATTTTCATCAAATTTGAAGTACTTGCATCTAGGCTGAAATAAAATTGAAATCGGAAAAATGGGGGTCATAGCAAAATTTGGTCCAATTCTTACCAATATTTAAATAGCAAAATTCGCCCAATACCAAATTTAGTACTTTTCATAAAAAAATAGTACACTTTTCCAAAACAGCCTAAATATCTCAAACTCAGATACCAACAGAGGCCTATAAATCAAATTTCAGTATTTCAACTCTATTCCATCAACCACTACAAAATTTAGTTTAATTTACGCATTTGGAAAACCACTACTTTCTCTCAATCCCAGATACGAAGAGACACATCAACAAAATTTCATATTGTCAGCTTCTTCCGTTCTCCCAATACGGAATTGTACCAAATTTAGTACCATTTAGTACAATTCTTACACTAAGTACCCCATTCTAAAAACACCCCATCAACCCCATTTCGGAGAATTGATTCTCATAACAAATTTCAAGATGTTACCAATATTCATTCACATAATTCCAAGTAGAAGCAAATTCAGTGCATTTTAGTACTTTTGGTACCCGAATTTCGAAAAACCCTTTAGTTTGTATATCGTAAAGAACATAAAAGATCCTCACTACAAATTTAAAATTTCCAGCTCTCTTCCTTCCACAAATACTAAAATTAATAGTATTTTGTACTTTTCGTACTTTTTAGTACGTATTTCCAAATCTTCCGCCATATATCAACCAAAGCGCACAAAATATGTTCCTAATGCCATATTTTAGACTTTCCACTTAATCCCTTACCCGAATACCAAATTTAGTAGAATTTGTACTTTTTAGTACATATTTCCTAAGCCCAAAATTCAGATTTCAAGCAGCATATGTTCACGCAGTACCATATTTAGTACCTTTCGAAGGCTTGCTGACTGCATTTCCATACCAAACTATTTAATTTTTTACCCTGCTGCCCACTTGCAAAGACCCTAGTATTATATTGCATTTGTAGATCATTCTGTTCAACCAAAACCGAATTCTACCGACTTTAGTACAGTAGTTGTACTTAGTAGACATATCCAAAAAAACCGGCTTATTTCTTCAACACCTCTTCCCAAAATTAACTTTTTCTACCAATTGTCAAGATTTTAGATGTACCCCTTCAGAAAATACCAGAAATACCCCTTCAGGAATTTCCAAAAATCCAGCTATATTTCAACCCTACCCGCTAACATTGATCCACGTGCAAATATTTAGAATTTCAAGATTCGTAAATACATCAGTCTTTTATATATATATAGAGTAAGTGACGCCTTCCCTGTCGTCGAAGAAGTTGTTGGTATCAACAAGCTTCTTTATGCCAAAGGTCATCATTCAGATCCTCCTTCACCACTTTGTCCAAAGGACGAGGTTGAGAAAAAAATCAAATTTTTTAGTCCCGATAAGGGGTACTTACTTCCCCGCAGCAAGTTGGTCTTTATTTTACAGGCGGTCGCACTTCCTCCTGCTCATAGGGACGACACTAGACTAAACATCCTTAATTTGTCAGTAAAGTAATATTAAGGCCTGTCACCATTTAATCAGATATGAAATTAGAAAATCCTTTTTCCTTAAATTTTTTAAAATTATTCCGCTACTTTTTATGCATTTTAAATAACTTTTCTCGTCAATAAACATGGCATCCATTGCATTTCTTCCTACTCCCAATGCAAATGAACATAATTATATACAGTTTTCCCAACCATACGCCAATTCCCCCTGGTGGGTCCACAATTAAACCTTAGCTCAGAGTTATTTCCATTGATGACATTGTAATTTTCTACCACATCTTCTCATTCCTTTCTCGATAATCTCTAGCGGCGATGCGCATTGCTTCCAAAGTAAACAATAAGCAATCGTCAAGTTTCAACTGGCAAGAAGCGGTGAGCCAACCAGGCTGGTCTTATGGTTGCAACCAACCAGTCAGTCAGCCAAACATTCATCCATCCATCTATTCATCCAACTTGACCCAATTCAATTGATTTGCTTGCTCTCTCTCTTTTTCCCTCTCTCTTTGTGTGTGCACTGATGCATTTTCAAAATTACTTCATATCAAATTAACTGGCAAAGAGTAAAACTAAAGAGGAAGGCAGAAAAAAGCAGCAACAAAAGTAAAGCAGAATTAAAAAAAAATAAATACCCGCAACATTAGAATTTTCAATGGTTGTTTGCCTGCCAACTGGGGTCAGGGAAATAATGTGGGGGGTGGTGAAGGTGGATGCAATGCATTCTAATATGACTAGCAAAAAAAGTAAATGCCTTTGCTAGATCATTATGCATTCCAATGTTGATAAATACAATACAAAAAGGAGAAAAATAAGAGAAAAGTTGCAGCCAAAGCAGCAACAGCAGCAGTCGGAATAATATTTGCATGAGTTCTGCCATTTGTAAATTAGTAAGCAAAGGATAATTACTCTGACTTGTTTTCTCTAAATACTCATTTGATATGGCGACTCGCCCCTCGCTCCTTTGCTTTCTGCTCCACATGTGTGCTATTTACGTTACATACGCTGTGATTAGCTTTAGTTAATTTGCTGATATTTTCTTCTTCCTCCACCTCCGCCTCCTTCTCGTTTTTGTTTCCAATATCCAATGACTTAATGAGAAATGCCATTTTAAAGCAGAATAATTAATGCTGGGAATTTGTACAAGAAATTATCGAACATGAATCGACCGTAAATTTAATTTCTTGGAAAATGTGATTCTTCTTGTTTTGGGTCTTTGTAAAAAAAAAAAAAAATAGAGGAAGATGTAAAAAAAATATTATTAGCTTATTTTGTACCAGAATTTTCAGGGATATGTCACAAGACTGATCCAAACGATTTAAAAAGTATCAGCCGGTATTGCCGACATATGTAGTGTTCTATTAATTAATATATTTTGACTTGTGTTAAGATTATTCAAATTGTTGACCCTCTATGGAGTAGGTTCCGAAGGAATGGGTCAATATTGTTCATTTCGTATCGGTCCTAAAAAAATTGATATAAATATTAGGACGTGTCAGGTTTGGACTTACTTCATTCACTTTGTATGAAATATGTGATAATTTTTAGATTATATTAAAATTTGCCTGAGTTTCCAGATATAGTCGACGGAACTTCTCCATTTTCATACTTCATTTAATACAAATAAAAATATTGCCATGGACAAAATTACAAGAAAATCATACATTTATATCCAATTGTAAAGAATCGCTAATTTGTTCCGCAAGTTATGACAGATAAAAGTATTGAAAATTGTTTTCCTTTGTGGGTAAGGTACCAGAAATGGTTCGCAAATCTATCTTCTTAAAAGATCTTGTGTTAGCAAAAAATTATGTCTGTGTAAAGAGAGTTGGATGCTTATCTCGCTTTCATTGAGCGTTTTGTTGTTGAAATCTTGAACCCTGTGTGGTAGAGATACCAGAAGAAATAATCCGATCCCCACCTTCTTGATAACAGATCTTGTATTGATGGAAATATTGAAATGTGCCAAGTCTAAATGGAATCGGATGTTAATTTCGCATTTTATGAGATTCATTTAGATACAAAATTTGGGGCCTCGGGGGGAGGGGGGGTTTTACCAGAAAGAGTAGACCGATATAACCGATCTTCACAGCAGATCTTGTGTTAACAAAAATTTTTGTATGTATGAAATTGAAGAGAGTTGGCTGCATATTTCAAATATCATAATCCTTTTGGTTATTCAAAACTTTGGCCTTTTGTGGGGGAAGTTCCAAAAGAAATAATCCGATCTCTACCGTCTTTATAACAGATCCTGTGTTGATAGGAATATTCATTTCGCGTTTTATGAGCTTAATGGATATTCAAAATTTCGACCTTTTAGCACCAGATCTTGGCTTTATAAAAATAATGGGATGTGTGAAATTTGAACACAATCGTATTCTTACATAACAGTTTATAAAAGTTATAATTATTCAAAATTTTAACTCTTGTGGGGGAGGTACTTGATTGAGTGGACCGATATTGTTTATATTCGCACGTAACCTAGCACTGACGCAAATATTAGGATTTTCAGAGTTGGAGCAAAATTGGATTATCGCTTCTCTTTCTGTGCAGAAAAAATATATATTTTTTTTTGAAAATTTCGACCTTTAGTGAGGGAGGTTCAAGAAGTAGTGGACAGATATATTCCATCTTAACTCCACACCTTGGGTTAATATAAATATTGGAATGTGTGAAATTTCAAGACAATCGGACTCTTACATTACATTTTATGAGAATTCTAAATATTTAAAATTTTGACCCTTTGTGAGGGAGGTACTTCATGGTGTGGACCGATATTGTCCATTTTCACACCTGACCTGAGTTGGAGCAAAATCGGATTATCGCTTCTCTTTTTGTGCAGAAAATATATTTTTTGACAATTTCACCCTCTTGTGAGTGAACCGATATTGCCCACCTAGGAACTGTATCTATGTTTGATAATAATATTACGATATACCAAGTTTTGACCAAATCTGATGCTCCCTTCAAGAGTTATACAGACGGACGGACATCGCTAGATTGACTCCAAATGTCCTGCAATGGATGTGGTCCAAAGATACCTAGGCCCTAAAACCGTTATTTCGACTAGGCACGATTTGACCGTATCAAATGATATATACCCTCTCTAACCATATGGCTGAGGGTATAAAAAATGCTGCAAATTCTCTTATAATTTCGCTGTACAATAGCCATTCTCGTTTGTAGATTACAAACCCTGAAGGAGTTTCGGTTTCTTAAGTCAAATTTTGTTATTAGGTACACTAACCAACACTTCGAACCTGTGCAGAGTCCCTGTCACGTGTAAATCGATCAGCAGGAGAAATTCAATAAAAATTAATAATACCTTAGATGAGGATAGTCCTTGCTGGATTTCTTAAGTTATTTTCTTAGATACCCCTGTTTTAATTTTGCTCAGCTCAAAATCGCAGCTTATACGTATACAGGTGCCTCCATAGCTTTTGGCAAAAGTACATGTTAACGAAACTAATCCTCATTAAATCGTCGATTGTTTCTTTTTTTTTTTACACTTTCCTTCCCATGATTTTCATTTTCGTTTGCTAAGCACACCGAAAACATTCATAAATTTCTTATGCATTCAGCAAGTCCAGCTAAACCACAAGGATAATAAAAAAAAACACCAGCAAGCCAACCAACAGTTGTAACTAGCCAATGGGAGCGTGAAATAAAAGTGCAATAAAAATGGTCAACATTAGATATAAAAAAGAAATAATAAAAAAATTCTCGTATTTTATGATCTTGCACATTTGGTGTTTGACACTGCGAAATCGTTGCAAAGTCCTTTCATTGTCCCGCTTCAATATTTTACCTAAATTTTTGTGTGTTGTTGCCAAAAAGAAGTAGCATAAAGGAACCTCAGCGTCAACAGCAATTACATTTTTTTGTAAAGTCCATAAACTAACATTGGGTTGTATCCAATGGAGCAAATGTAAAAGGTATGAGAAACAATGGGCCAACGTTTTCCATGTTCACTCCTGATCTATGTCTGATACAAATATGCCATAGGGTGGATTTTATGTGATGTACATGTGTACGACTTTCCATTTTGAACTTTATGTATTTTTGTGGCGGAGGTACTACTACTAGGGTGCATCTAATTATTTCATTTCTACTCTAGCTCCGATATAGACAAATAGAAATTGGGATGGAAATATAAAATGAAATCCGACATTAATTTCCCACTTTAAGGGAATTATCTTTACTAAATTAGACTTTTGGGGATGGAGTGCAGGAATAAATGGAAAATACTGTCCATTTTTGATCTTAAAATGTCTTGTTTTCTATGCGTTCTCTAAATATTACAGTGTGAACATTTTGATTTGTTTTATTGGATTTTTTTTCGGGCAGATACCTCTCTCTAAATTTTATTATGATGTGCCGATTTTGGGCCAGATCAGAAACTTCCTTCAAGAGTTTTTGTCGCCTAGATGGACAAACATATGGACATGGCTCGCTCGACTCCAAATGTCTTGAAACGATATTCACTCAAAATGTCCAAAGGACTAAAGCCATTACGTTGTTAGCTATCTGGCTGTGGATCTACATTTTTGAAAAACTATTTTTTCTGGCGAAATTACAAGTTTTTGACATTTTAACTTTTTTAAGGAAGAATTTTTTTGTCAAAACCTTTTTTTCTGGGATTAACATTTTTAGAATTTAATTTTAAATTAAACTTTTCATTAGTAATAATAATACTTATTTTTTTTTCCTTTTTCAGGTAAGGAAAAGTATTTACTTATTGGTAAGAACAAGTCTTTAAAGTTGGTCAGATATTTTTAATAAATTTTGGGTAAGAACAATATTATCTCTTCTCCAAACAATTATGTTTTACATTTTTATAATATTTATTAGGACAACCACATAGTGATGACCTTAAAAGAGGATTTTATATTTAACTAGCAAACATCGTCCGCGAAAATTCCACCTTAAAATTTTAAATTTGCACCAAAAGTTGGTGTTAATCCTATTTAGTACCCATAATATATAATTAGTTCTGTTTGATAAAATTTTTATAATCAATACTTTTCCAATTTACTAAATTTTCAGGTTTTCAATATTTTATATATAATTTTATATATATTTTTCCTTTTTAGGAAAAAATAATAGGAAAAAGTTTATCTTTTACACCAAAAATTTTGAAGTTTACCGAGAATCATTTTAATTGACCCGAATCTATTTTTTTCTGTACTACTTAAATGTCTCCACATGCAAACCCTAAAAACCAACAATGCCCTAAATATGACATTTCAGAATTGCAGTTCTATCCCTTCTCGCGAAACCGGTTTTGTATCACTTAGATATTTTTGTACAAATAGAAAAAACATTTTCAAAAAAAACAGCATATCTGAAGCTCAGATACCAACAGTGATCTTAATGCCAAATTTCAGGATTTTAGCCTTGTAATTTTCCTCATTACCAAATTTAGTACCATTTAGTACAATTATAGTACGAATACCAAAAAACAGCTCCTTCTCTCAACAACAGACACCGACAGTGAAATCCTTTTAAAATTTCAGGATTTCAGCTCACTCCTTCGCTCAATACCAAATTTGGTACTATTTGTGTACTTTACGTACAATTATAGTACACATTTCCCAAAATACCTCCACATCTCAATCCCAGATTTGCACAGAGATCTCCTTTCACCAAATACCGAATTAAGTACCATTTAGTAATTTTCGCAAAAGTACTGGACGTATTTCCAAAGCACCTCCTAATCTCAAACACAGATAGCAACAGTAATATAAAAACTAATTTTCCGAATTTTATTTTTATGCATTCCCCTTATACCAAATATAGTACCATTCAATACTTTTCCTACAATTATAGTATACATTTCCGAAACCACCACCATATGTCAGTGGTACATATGAACAGGTACTCTAATACTAAATTTCAGATTACAAACACTCAACACCAAATTGTACCAAATACAGTACTATTCAGTACTTTTCGTACAATTATAGAAAATTATATACAATTATAGAATTAGAGATCTTTATATCAAATTTTAGGATTCCAGCCCTATTCCTTCACCCAATACCAAATTTAGTACCACCTCTAACTCTCAACCTCAGATGCCAACAGTTATATAAATAACACAGCTCAGAATTTTATCTCTATCCCTACATTTAATACCCAATGCAATACCATTCAGTAATTTTCGTACAATTCCAAAACCACCTTCTCACTCCAGGCTACATGTGAACAGTGATTCCTTTCAGATTTCAAGTACTATCTTCTTACCCAATACCACATTGCATCAAGGCTGGCGAGAGTCAGCAATCGCAATTTCAAGATTCTCGCTTCAGCTCAGTTATTTCATTACAACTTTATATACAGGGTGAGCTAAAAAACTGCAACAAAGTCAAACGCCATCATTTGCACATTTTTTTAAATGTTATTGAATGAAAGCAAAAATATCGGAAATAGCATCAAATTTAAGAATAAGTTTAGATTTGTTCGAATTGGTAACCTTTAAACGGCCACACGCTGCCGGAATGTTGTTATGTGGTATTTTGGCCCATTCCCGGCGAAGCGCTTGTTTTTTAGTGTCAACCTTGCTTTCCAAAATATTTCAGACACAATAGTCCAACGGATTGGTATCCGGAGGTTTTGGTGGCCATTGTGCGCTGGAAATAAAGCGAGGAACCTTATTTTGTAACCATTCTTGGGTGGCGCGTGCTGCGTGCGATGGTGCTGAGTCCTGTTGGAATGTCAAAGGTCTGCGGCCAAAATGTTTGCGTGCCCAAGGCTTTTATCCAGAATATTTTCGCGATAATATTCGACATTTATTCTGGTTAAACGGTCGATTTATTCTGGTTTAACGGCGAAGAACGACCATCGGCTATTATGGCGGCCCACACCATCATCATGGCCGGCGCTTGAGTTCTGGTGGCCAACCGAAGGCGGACATTTTCAGCTGACTTCTTTGTCAAGTAAACTCGATTATTTTGTTTGCTCGACTACGAATGTTTTCTCATCAGAAACCAAAATTCGGTAGTTCACCACTTTCGGATAAGCGAAGCAACTGTTTAGCTCTTTTGAGTCTATTTTCTTTCTGTTGCGGTGTAAGTTCTTGCATTTTTTGAAATTTCAATGGCTTTACCCCGAGCTCATTTTTCAGCATTTGCCGAATGGAATATTGCGATGTTCAGCTCACGAGCCATTTTTCGGCCATTGCGACGCGGTTTTCGATCAAGTCGCTTCTTTACTTTTCGAACCATTTTGGCTATTACGGTAACGAGCGATGGTAGGAGACACAAAATATGTATTCACATTTAAATGCTGGAGTGCTTGTGATTTCCCAAGCAAATATAAAGAATTCACACTATCACGCTTGAATTCCATTACGAATAATTTTTTTTCCGGAACATTCTCACCAAAATGCTTTTGTACGCTTGTAAACAATATAATGAGCTGTCACTGGAATAATTTTAACTGCTGTCGGACGAGTGGCTTAGAAATGACAGCAGTCTGAAGTTGGTTGAAGTTTATTCATCTCATCTGTATATAAGAGATTCCTTCTAGGCCTATCTGACACTCGTATATAATGTTAGTTTTTTTTTCATAAAAATTCGTTTTTTATGATATTTGTAATACTTTTATTTTGGATTATGTAGCCAGACTATTGATGCACTTTTTCTGTCTTTTAATTTGTTTATATTATTTTTTTTATTTAATATTAAAATTAATTTAAATCCTTATTCCTCCTCAATAGCAAAGAAGGCATTAACATAGAAATCAAGTCTAAACAAAGTATATCATACATATTAAAAATATGTGACAATAAAATATAAATTACACAAGTGAATTGTAAATAATATACAAATATTGGCAACGACGACTCACATAGACTGGTACAAGTCCTCATTTATTTTCAAACACATAAAGTATTTTCGTAAAAAAATCAGTGTGTAAAAGTTTTCTTCATTGATTTCCCTTCTTTTCTGCTTCCATTATCCATCCGTATGGGCGTATAGTTAATTGCTTTACAAAACGTTCAAGTGTTGGAATTGAAACTGTGAAAAATCTTATTATAATACTGCTGAGACTTAACTCCAACACACACACAAACACATATACACACGCTTGTTCACTCACTTGACTTTTGTTTGCCTAACCCAGTCGTAGAAGTTGAGCGAAAAAAGGCGCTTTCATTGTATTCAAGTGAGAAAGTCAAACTTAGACACATACTTATACGCCCTTTCTTTGAGCACACAAACATTCGCACACGCACACACTTGTTTGTGTGCATTATACGCTTTGTAGGGATTTATCGAGGAACTTACACATGGTAACATTGTAGCAAAAAGAATGTGAGCATACACGCCCTGTTTACAGGCGTTTGCTGGATGGCGCACAGTGTGGGAAAGAAAAACTGGAAAAAGGTTGACTTTTAGGAGCAAGAAGCGAGATCGTGTAGACAGACGCATTCAGGAACAATTGGTATGAAAACTGCATATTGTCTTTATTACAAGTAGGCCAACAATCATGGTATCAACATATTCTATGCGTTACCCGTAAGCTGAAACGTAATGAGTTACACCTATAATATTTTAATAGCAAATAGCTTTAAAAATTGAGATTCTTTGTTGGGATTAACGAATTTTTTTGGTGATAAGATAAACCTTTTCGATAGAGTACTTTATTGTCAGATAACTTCGCATAGACATTCTTTTATATAGTCGCTTGGCGACAGATATATACTCTCAGTTTAAGATAAGCTTTAGATATCCCATTTTTATTCTAAATTCAATGTTGGTACAAATATTACAATGTGCGAACTTTGAAGAGAACTGAGAAATATTTTCGCATTGAGAGAGTTACAATAGGGTACCAGAATGTGTGTACCGATAAGGCCTATATTCACACTAGATCTATGATTAATAGAGATATTGACGAAAATCGAAAAAAAAAATACCCGCATAGTTTCGGATATTATGGGAGTTATAATTATTCAACATATTTTAACTTGTGGGGGAGGCACCGGAAGTAACGAACCAATGTACTCCATATTCACTTTATGTCTGCAGTTGGTTAAATTTGAAAATATTATTTAAAAAATCTAAAAAACGTTGTGAGAGTTATAATAAATCAAAATTTTTACCAGTTTTAGGTGAGGTACCAGAAAGTGAAGTCCATTCTATTTTATCTTCATATCAGATCCAGTGTGGGTAGGAATTTTAGGATATGCAAAACTTGAAGGTAATCCACAAGTCCGATTCACATTTAATAAAAGTTTTGATTATTAATATGTTTTACCCGTAGGTGGGAAGGTACATAAAGGAGTGGGTTGATATTCTCCACTTTCGCATTCGAACTGTCTGTGATACAAATATAAGGATTGTAAAGTTTGAATAAAATCGGATGATAATTTTTCCATCTATGAGGCGATTTTTTTTCTTTCAAAATTTTGACCTTTTGTGGGTGAAGTACCGGAAGTAATGGACCGGTAGTGCCCAACTCCGATCTCGATTTAAGTTTTATAATAATATTACCGTGTACAAAGTTTAGACCAAATCGGATACTCCCTTCGAGAGTTATCGCGCGCACCAGTCTAACGGACGGATCGACTTCAAATGACCTGAAATCGATTTCGTCCAAAAGACATAGGTCTAAAACCATTATTTTTGCAGTATCAAATGATATATACCCCCTGTTTTTATAACGTCAAAGGTATAAACAATTTTTTTTTACCGAAGACATTCTACAGATTTTTTAAAGAAGACCTTTTTTGGGTCTTCTTGTGGAGTAGGTACCAGAAGGAGGAGGCCGATTTTGCCTATCTCTGAACTCGATAATAATATTAATACAGCGGACACCGCTAGATCGTCTTCATATGGTCAATGCTATAAAAAATACTTTTCTTTCTACTACACCTCTATATCCAGGAACATCATAGACCGAGTAGCAAGTCCTCTATAGGAAAAATCCCTATTACAGGTCTTCTTTAGGCCGACTTCTTTACCCTTCGTTGCCATATGGTAAAATACTTTACTTAACACCTCTGTATTTCAGAAACCCTATAGACCAAAGACCTACTACAGATTTTTTAAAGAATATCTTTTTTGGGTCTTCGCTAGACAGGAGATCTTTCTCAGGCCTTCAGTAGAAAGAATACCTTTCTCAGGTTCTCTATAGAAAAAAACTTTTTAGGTGTTCTTTAGACAAAAGACATTTCTCAGACCCTTAATAAATCGAAGAAATATATGAGGACTTTTATAGACACAATACCTTCCTCATATTTTCCATATGCAGAACCATTCTCAGGTCTTTTATAGAGGAAAGAGCTCTCAGAGATCATCTGTAGACAATACATCTTCCACAGGTCTTCTATAGACAAAAGAGCCCTCCAGATCTAAAAATCAGTTTTCCATATCCAGAAAAATTTTCTTGGGTCTTCTAAAGGCAAAACTGTTTTCCATATCTTCTATAGGATCTTCCTCAGGCCTGTATATACCAGGACTTCTTTGTTGCCAAATGGTTAAAGTTTTAAAAACTAATTTTCTTAACACCTCTGTATCCAGAAACCCTAAAGACCTAAGAATTGATACAAATTTTCTACAGAATATCTTTATCGTGACTTCTATGGACATGAGGTCTTTCTCAGGCCTTCAGTAAAAATAATGCCTTTCACAGGTTCTCTGTAGACAAAGACATTTTTCAGGTCTTCTATAAAGGAAAGAGATCTCACACGACATCTATCGACCGAAAAGTATCTATATACCGAAAACTTAATGAGACTTCTTTAGACAGAAGACCTATCTCAGGAGTTCTATAGGCGAAAGACCTTTCATAGGTCATCTATAGGCAATATACAGGTTTCTAAACAGGTTTTCTAAACACATTTCTCAAGTCTTTTGTGGACATAAGTCTTCTATTGGAAGAATCCCAAGGCTTTTATTGAAAGAATACCATTTTCAGGTCTTCTTAAAACAGAAAACATTCCTTAGGTGTCCTATGTACCGAAGTCATAGGTGATTAATAGGCAAAATACTTTTTACACATTTCTCAGGTCTTCTGTGGATATAAGACTTTCCACAAGTCTTCTGTAGTCAGAAGACCTTTCGCTTACCAATCACAGTTACGTTACGATTCGCAACATCTTTAAATAAGTTCGGTCCAACAAAGGCACCAGCCCACAAATCGCACCAAACGTTGATGTGTGGTAACGTTTGCAACGCTTTTTTCTGATCTTCAATCCCAGATCGAAAATTCAGCTTATTTACGTATCCGAATACCCACTTCAGCTGGTCGATTAAACTGACCATAAAGTGGAAGTAGGACATCCTCTGTAAGCGTTGTTCGTTTGTAAGACAATTCATTAAAATGCTTGACAGTGAAAGAAAACACGAAACGTGCGTGAGCTGTTTCAGCATGTGTTGCCAAAAAGATAATAGCTAAAAAACTCACCCTTTATTTTGAATACACTTCAGAGGTCTTCTATAGACCGAAGAGCTCTCATAGGTCTTCTGCATGGAAAATGTTTTACAAAAAAAGGTATATGAATGACATCTTTATATAGAACACCTGGAAAAAAACTTCTTCATATTTAAGTCCTGTGAGATTGCTTGTGTTATTCTAAAGAAAACATGAAAGAGGTTATGAATGACCAACAAAGATCTTCGTTAGAGAGATATTTTACGGGCCTTCTAGAGACTGAAGATTATTTTAAGGTCTTACATAGACGAAGGCTACTCACATGACTGTTACTATCAGTCCCAAAATTTTTTATAGAAGGTCTCTCCCAGGTCTTTTACAGAAGACTTTCCGGTGATTTTTTAGAGAAAAGATATTTTTGAAGTCTACAATGGACCGTATACCTTTCAGAAAACTTCTTTAGCCATAAAACTAGCAAAAGTGTTGCATAGGCAGAAGATTTGTCTCAGGTCTCGGAAAGCCAAAAAACTTCCACAAAAAGTAAAATCAACTTTCACTGAGGCAACTAAACAAAGATAGGGGAGTTGTGGGGGTTACGAAAGCAGATAGTGTTTTGAACCCTTAAATGGAAATGATTTCGAAAACCTTTTCGATTTTTTCGGTTAAGTCAAAATTGGGTTTGGTTCAAAACACTGTCTGCTCTCCTAAGCAGAAAATCTCCCCTGACTTTGCATGGATGCCTCAGTGAAAGTATATGCTATTTTCGATGGACGTTTTTTGGCTAACATTACCACTAACTCTTCCCCAGTTTTACCCATCATTTAGGCCAAATACAAAGAATATACCCTCCCCAAAAAGGCCGATAACATTTAACATCGCACCATGATGCGGCTGAATTATGGCAGCATTAGAGGCTGCATTGTATGAAGGAGTATCAAAGATGAAACTTTTGTCGCTTTGTCTTATTTTTTGTTGGATTTCGTGGCTGCTTCTTTTGTAAAGCTGCTGCATGTTGCATATTTAACGACAAATATGGCCGTTCCCCCAGCATATTCCCAACAATCTGGATGTGTAAATTGTGAATAATGTTTTGCTGAAAAAATGAATCAAAGTTTTTTATTTTGTTGCCACTTTGTTGTTTTACTTGAATTTTAGAAGTTTTTGTGTTAGGCACACATCGTTTGCCTGCCTGCCTTCCTCCCTGCCAGACAATGTGGCCAAAATGAGTGACTAGCTGGGCCGCCTGTTTTTTCCCTATTGTTGGCGTCATGGCACACTCGTTGCCAAAATGCTAGCCTGTGGGATGTTTTGAGTTTTTTTGTGAGTTTCAGCCGCGTCATTTGGTCTTTCCTGCTGTTTTTGGGTAGGGAATTTATTTTTCTAATTTTAACTAACGTGCCGTCGCCAGTTTTTCTGCAGCAAAGTTTGGTGGTGAAAAAAAAAAAAAAAAACTTTAAAAAAACCGGGCAAAACAATGCAGCATAACGCCGCATTAGTAATAAATTTCAATTTCTATTTTTACTTCCAAAACTTCACGCCGTAGCTCTATTTGTCTATCTCCCTCTCTCCGTCGGTAGCCACTCACCAGTCGTGGTATGAATAACTAAATTTTGTTCAAATGACCCAGTCCCTAGCCCAGTTCCTAGATCAAGGGGTTTTGGGGAGTTTGTTTAGGTGTTGGTGTTTAGACTGGATTTGTGCAAATGCCATTTTTTGGTGTTGTTGCCGCTGTTTTCATGTGAAGTGTTATTTTTTTGGCCTATTCATGGTGTGACGCTTTGCTGGGTGCCACAGACACACACTCACTGCTTTATTTATAATTAGAATTCCGCCAAAATTTATATTTATCACTGGTGTAACATCAAGCAGTGCATACAGGCGGCAACACCAATAACAACAACAACATCGAGTTGCATTCAGACAATTCATCATGACAGTTTGTTTGGAGTTTTGCAATGTTTTGTTGTTGGGCCATCTACAAATCATAGAAGGTGTCAAATGTCAGACAAGAGCCAAAACTTTGTGTGCAAACTAGCTGTGCATGGAAAGAGGGGTTGGGATTGGATTTTCTGCCTCTTTTGGCCATGGGATCGAAAATTGGGTTAATCACCAATTTTCTTTAATGAATTCTGAGGGATAGACGTAGGGAAGACTTGAAATCAGAAGAAGAGTATTATTATCTCGTAACAATATACATAAAAGAGTAGAGAGTGACTGGCTGACTGTTCGAAAAAAGTTGAAGGTAGAATCTCGAAATTTTGCACCAGGGTCATTCTTGGTGCGTAGGATGAGTTTTTGGAAATTCATATTATAAGGGTACGAAAATTACTGAAAATTCAAAAACTTTTTAATGGAAAAACGGATTAAGCTAGAATTCTGATATTTGGAATGGGAGTTGCTGATGGAGCACATGATATACAGAGTGAGATAAAAAAATGTAAAACCATATTTTTTACATTTTTATGCCATCCACCATATTATATTAAGTTTGTCATTTCGTAATGGATACTACAGCCTAAGACAGAAAATTGTCTGTGCAGGTCCACCATACAACGGTACCTCCCGCTATTCGGCATTTTGATGATTTTATCTACGTTATTACTGATTTTTTTAAGTTTCGTATTTGCATATAGTGATGGCTTATGACAAATGTTACTTAATCAGGTCCATGTCGTCGTATAGACCCTAAAACGACAGCTACAATCGGTATTTTTAAGATTTTAACAGAATTTTTAACGGATTTTATTGTTTTTGAGAATTGCCAAGTTTATTCCAAATGGTGGAGGTATTCAAAGTTCGGCCCGGCCGAACTTACTGCTTATTTACTTATTGATTTTTTTTAAATGGAAGCAAAACTTTTCGGAAATAGCATCAAATTTTAGAATAAGTGTTTAGATTTGTCCGAATTGGTCACCTTTGGCACGAATTATGGCATTCGAATGGCGAATGAAACTGTCACATGCTGCCCGAAAGTTGCTTTGCGGTATTTTGGCCCATTTTTGTCCCCACGAGGCGCTTGCTTGAGGTGATAGATTTAGTGCCAACCTTGCTTTCCAAAATACTCCAGACACAATATTCCAACGGATTTAAGGCTTTAATACACCCTCCAGAATATTTTCGCGATATTATTCGGCATTTAATCTGATGCCACGGTCGATTAATACGAGCGGAGAGCGACCATCAGCTGTTATGGCAGACCACACCATCACCATGGCCGGCGCTTGAGTTCTGGTGGCCAACCGAAGGTGCACATTTTCAGCTGACCACTTTGCCAAGTATACACGATCATTTTGTTTGTTTACAAACTGCTGGACAACGAATGTTTTCTCATCGGAGAAAACTAAATTCGGCAGTTCATCACTTTCGGCCAAGCGAAGCAACTCTTTAGCTCTTTTAAGTCTATTTTCTTTCTGTTGGGCTGTAAGTTTTACCCCGAGCTCTTTTTTCAATATTTGTCGAATGAAATATTGCCTTATGTTCAGCTCACGAGCCATTTTGCGGCCACGGCGTCGCGGGTTTCGATCAAGTCGCTTCTTTACTCTTCGAACCATTTCTGCTGATGTTGCTGTTTTCTTGCGACCACTTCCTTGACGTCGGGCTACGCTACCAGTACCATTTTAACGAGCGATGTTACGAGACACAAAAGATTTATTTACATTTAAATGCTGGAGTGCTCTAACGATAGCCACTTGTGGTTTTCCAGCCAAATATTAAGAAATCGCAATATCACGCTTGTATTCCATCACGAATGACTTTTTCTGAAAAATTCTCACCCAAAATGCTTTTGTACGCTTGTACACAATATACTGAGTTTTTCACTGAAATAATTTTAACAGCTGTCGGACGAGTGGCTTGGAAATGACAGCAGTCTGAAGTTGATTGCAGTTTTTTCATCTCACCCTGTAGGTTGTGACAGCGAAAATCCTTCATAATTTTTGCCTATGCCAAGCTTTATTCTAGCGAGCAATCACATTCAATCAGCATCACTCATCACCGGCATAGAACACGTAAAGTTGTTTAGCCCCTAAAAAATTCTTGCATATCCTGAAGATTTCCTTGAAGAATGCTTGAGTACTTATCAAGGGTTTTTGCAATCGGATCCTTGAATATCCTTGTTAAGTACATATTACTATCTCTCGCAACCGTGGCTTTGAATATCCCTGCAGTCATACGTATCCTTGCACACCCTCAAAGGTCCCGCTAGATTATTTGTCTAGGTCTCGCGCATAAAATCCATCCGGTAGACTTGAATAAACCATCTCGAATCCTGAGTGAACTATTTCCGATTCCAAATCATATCCTGAAAATGTCCATGAAGAATCCTGTAAAAGTTCTTTGGTATCCTTTGTAAGTCCTTTCATTATCCTAATTAAGGTCTCACGCAACCGTATCCTTTAATATCCCTATAGTACTTATAAGGGGTCTTACAACCGCAGCTTTGAATATCCTTGTAGTCTGCTTGAGTACTTATTTAAGACTCTTGCAACCGTGGCTTTGACTATCCCTGTAGTCAAACTTACAGACATCTTGTAGACGTAGCGTAGAACTCCCTCATGGGTCCAGTATCAATCAAGGTCTCTCGCATAAAATCCGTCCGGTTGACTTGAATAAACCATTCCGAATTCTGAGTTCTAAATCCTGAACCGTGTCACGAGTACTTAACCAAGTCTCGAGTGGAAGAACCAATTTCCGATTCTGGATCATATCCTGAAAATTTCATTGAAGACTCCTGTGGAAATCCCTGGACATCCTTTGTAAGTGCTTTCATATCCCTGTATTCTGCTTGAGTACTTATTTAAGTCTCTCGCAACCACAGCTTTGAAAATCTCTGTAGTCATACATATCTGACATCTTGTAAACGTAGCCTTTCACTCCCTCATAGGTCCTGCTCGAGTATCAATCAAGGTTTCTCGCATAAACCGTCCCGAATTCTGACTGCTTAATCGTTTCTCGAGTACTTATCCAGGTCTCGAGTCGAATAACCATATTCGATTCCGTACCGAAGATGAGTAGGATACGTTTTACTTACCATAAAATAAGTATGAAATTAAGAAACGTAATTTGTTTAAATATGTCTTAAAAGGAATAAAATTCTGTTTGAAACGTTGGACCCTGATGAGCCATTCCAGCCCAAGGTGCAATTATGGCAATCTATGTTACCCCAAATCTTTGCATTGTACTGATATTTATTTTCAGGACCTCATTGGAATAGATATTAATGATTAAGCAAAGTTTTTTCAAAGAGCTATATTTTTAGTAATAGAGGAAAATGATTCAAAGACATCTCCCATTAAATTTTTATTACATTAGTGGACAGAGTTTCGACGAATAAAAACGTTTATGAAATTATTCATGAATTCAATTCTGAATTCGAATTTTTCTGCCAAACTATTTTTACTTTTCCACAAAAGACAAACAAAACTTTCAGAAAAAAAGTTCCATTTAATCCATAAGAGATTATTTATATGATAGATTCAGTGAGAGGGAGAGATAGGGAAGAAGAAACAGAATAAAACTTTTATTTATATGCAACTTTTCTTATTTTGGTTATCAATTCAATTTTATTCTGTTTTTTGTGTCTTTTTCATGCCATTTTCCTTAACCTTTTTAAGCCAAAGACTAATGAAATCTTCTTTTTTCCTGCACTCTTTCTCTCCGTGTGTGTCTCTCTCTCTCTCAACAAATAAATCATTATAATGAAGAAGACATGTAATCCAATGAAAAAGTAGAAAAGTAAAATCAAAACGAAGCAGTATAACCCAACATACTTATATTTCTCCTTGAACTATATGTGTATATGTATACATATATGTATTTACATATATATTATTCTCTTTGGTAGTCATCACATCACATTTAGTGATGTGAATGTGAATATTTGCAATGAAATTAGAATATAAGAAGATGTTAGAAGAAAGAACGGCAGAATATTCATGGATATGTATGTGTGTGGCGAAGAGAGAGTGCGAGTGTGTCTGTTCACATAATACAAAGAAGTAGGATTTTTTCTTAATGCAATTACTTGAAAATATATGTGAAATAGGAAGAGCATTATTTAAATAAACATTTGCACACACACACTCTCACGCATCTTATGTAGGAATACTTATGAGTCTTATTGCACAAAATATAATATTCTCATCATTTCCATGTGAGCTTTGTATATATTTTTCTTAATGATATGTAAAGTATTATGGCACATATACAAATTATTTTCATTTTAATGCGCAAAAGATATGAAAGCATCCAAAAAATGAGAAAAAACGCTACGTTTTGAAAGTAGTCAGATTTCAACAAGTTAGAAATGTTGAATGTTTTTTTTTGCTTTTTAAGGACTAGAAAAGGTAAAATATGTATAACTATTCCCCCACATCAGAGAATATATATTTAAATTCATGTAGGGTTGGTCAGGATATGTATGATATAAATATTTTATTTCTTGGAGAATCTGGAGAAAACAAGTGCTGAAGAAATAATATCTTTACCGCATTGCTTACGGAGGCAAAAACCCCCTAACTTGCCCAAAAATACATATTTAATGAAAGTTTTACTAAATATTTTTTTTCTGGTCAAAATACATGAAATAAAATTTTAATATCAATTTTATCACTTTTTATCGATAGTATAACAATTTAACCAATAAATCATATTTTTTTGATCAGCGTGAAATTCTAAGACAAAATTCCAAACATGACTGTATATCCAACTTTCATTAAATTTTTCAAGGGATCCACCTACATTGTCGAAATCTATGGTCTTCTACCTTTGACAATGTAGGTGGGATGTGAGATGTCTTTAAATATTTCTTATATTTAACCTCTTTTACTGAATTATAACCTTTTGTTAGACTTTGCAAAATATTTCATATTGTGTATTTCATATTGTGTGTATAGTGACATACTGAAAAAAGTTTCAGTTTAGCCCTATCATTTAAGCCATAATTAATTTCAGTAGTTCCATCTATAATAATGGATAAATAAAAAAAGACCGAATGTATAATATGCTCCACTGGGTAATATACGCCGATTCAGGCAAAAAGTCGTTGTAATAGTGGTCAAATGGGTGTATGCGATGCTGTGACGCAACAGTTGTAGTCTTGGAGTGTAGAAATATTTTTGAAATTGGCAACACTATTAAAATACTACCTTGCATGTTGCTGTCTACACTAACAGATCATTAAGGTTCATAAGATGAAGAAACTGCAGCCAACTTCAGACTGCTGTCATTTCAAAGCCACTCGTCCGACAGCTGTTAAAATTATTCCAGTGACAGCTCATTATATTGTTTAAAACCGTACAAAAGCATTTTTGTGAGACTTTTCCAGAAAAAAAAGTTATTCGTGATGGAATTCAAGCGTGATAGTTTAATATCTTTATATTTGGTTGGAAAACCACGAGTGGCTATCTTTGGAGCACTCCAGCATTTAAATATGAATACATTTTTCGAGTCTCGTACCATCGTTTGTTTTGATGATACTGGTAGCGTAGCCCGACGTCAAGGAAGTGGACGGAGGAAAATAGCAACATCAGCAGAAATGGTTCGAAAAGTAAGGAAGCAACTTGATCGAAACCCGCGTCGCAATATTCCATTTGGCAAATATTGAAAAATGAGCTCGGAGTAAGGCCATTGAAATTCCAAAAAGTGCAAGAACTTACCGCAACAGAATGCAAAATAGACTCAAAAGAGCTCAAGAGTTGCTTCGCTTGGTCGAAAGTGGTGAACTTCCGAATTTGATTTTCTCCGATGAGAAATCATTCGTTGTCCAGCAGTTTGTAAACAAACAAAATTATCGTGTTTACTTGCCAAAGAGGTCAGCTGAAAATGTCCACCTTCTGTTGGCCACCAGAACTCAAGCGACGGCCATGGTGATGCTGTGGGCCGCCATAACAGCCGATGGTCGCACTCCTCTCGTATTAATCGAATAAATGCCGAATATTATCGCGAAAATATTCTGGAGGGAGTATTAAAGCCTTGGGTACGCAAACATTTTTGCCGCAGACCTTGGACATTCAAACAGGACTCAGCACCATCGCACTCAGCACGCGCCACCCAAAAATGGTTACAAAATGAGGTTCCTTACTTCATTCCCAGCTCACAATGGCCACCAAAATCTATGGATATTAACTCGTTGGACTTTTGTGTCTGGAGTATTTTGGAAAACAAGGTTAGCACTAAAATATACCAAAGTGTCGATCACCTCAAGCAAGCGCTTCGCCGGAATGGACCAAAATACCACAGAGACACATTCGGACAGCGTGTGACGGCTTCATTGGCTGTTTGAAGGCCATAATTTGCGCCAAAGGTGACCAATTCGAACAAATCTGCACTTATTCTAAAATTTGGTGCTATTTCCGACATTTTTGGCTTTCATTCAACAAAATTAAGAAAAAAAGTCTGTAAAAATTATGGCGTTCGACTTTGTTGCAGTTTTTTTTTTTTTTTTTCAATCTTACCCTCTACAGGGTTGCCCATATTCGACGGACCTTTGGGCCCATTCCAATCGACGAGGCTTGTCCGCAGGCAACATTCTTTGCGTCAATTGAATTTTGTACGGGAACAAATGCAAATCAATGCGAATAATCAGTTGTAAAGTGGACCGAGCCATGCCCAACTGCTGAGATGTTCAGTTGTGTTTTGGGATGTTCTTGGGGACCTCTCAACACTGGCTCGTACGGCAGCGATATTCTCGGCCGATCGCCTTGGTCAACTTTTATATGGCCTCTTCGGATTAGAAAGAGCCTTACCAGTCGAAAATATTTCGTATAAACGCTTTATGGTGTTCTTAGAAGGCGCACTTCTCACATTTTTTGTTCACAATTGATTTCTTGTGTTGAATGTAAATTTCAACTATTTCAGAGTATAATAATTGTTTGTTTGTTTTTTGTACAATCGTAGTAAACATTTTCGAAACCATCTCTATGTGTTCAGGATACACTTGAAAAGCGACCCCAATACGAAATTTCGGATTTCAAGCACTATCTGTTCACTCAATACCAAATTGTATCAAACATAGTAATATTTTGTACTTTTCGTACACGTAGTACATATTGCGAAAAACACCTCTATCATAAACCTACCATAACCAGAGAACCCAATGCAAATTTTCAAAATTTTAGCTTCATCCGTTCACCCTAGTACCATTTAGTGCAGTTCGCACACTTAGTACACATTTCCTAAATCACCTTCATATATCAAATTTACTTTCTACCCTTAAGTGTTATACAGAATTTCAAGTTTTTAGCTCTATCCGTTCACAAAATACCAAATGGTACAATTTTAGAAGCTTAGTGCCATTTTAAAACTCTTTGTATCCTTAAAGTTCGAATTTCCAAAAATCCTTTGGTACATCTATCCTGCACTCTCTCAATGACTCTTATTTGAAATTTCTGTCTCATTTGGTTTGTCAAATACAAAATATTATATATTTAGTACATTTTGGTACTTTTCGTGTCCTTTTACTACGATTTTCCAAAAACCCAGCCTTGACACTGCCCCTCGAGAAAGATTCTTGCTCCAGCCAAGTCGTCTGATTGTTGATTCTAGATCAGTTAGTCAGTTATTTCACAACACTTTTATGTATAAATATATGCAGTTTGTAGCATTTTTAACACAAACTTATTTTGATTTCATTAGTTTGCCTTATCCTTGCTATGTCTGCGTCAGTTTCTTTGTTAGCCCACAGAACATATATTCCCTTGTTGTTTACCCAAAATATTTCTTAAAGGCTCAACAAATTTTATTAAACCCAAAGATTTATTCGTTTAAGCGAGTAAATTGTGTTTATTCATTAAAGCTAAATATTTTCACACACACACACACGAACATGTATTCCGCAAAGACTATCTTTATCCTTTTGAGCTGACACACATACAACCGCCCACCCATATACATAGACACACTTAAAATTAATTTTCATTGTTGTCGTGTCTATTTTTTGTTCCTTAAGTCAATCTCTAATATTGAAAGTCATCCAAAACGAACAAATTTTGTGTGTTCCCCAAACAAAGCCACTAAAACATTTATCAAAACTTTGCACATGCATGCAAGGTTTTAGCGTTGTTGTTTTTTGTATTTTCCAAACAGTACAAAAATAAATTATCCCTTAATACATGAAGCCTTTAATTAATTGTTGTCTTTGGGTCATAAGTAGAGGGATTAGATGCTCAGGCATTGGGCCTAAGTCGCCGAAAAACAATAAATCAAACACAGGTCAAGGACACTTGATGGCTTGTAGAAGAATTTTATTTAAGAAAATATTTTTTTTTAAGTTTTCCTTGACAATTATTTCGCTAATGCCACTTCACATACACACATAGCCGAAAAATCTCATTAAAGCCTATTTCACTTTGTGATTATCAATTCATTCACTTTGCCACAATACTTTACACCCACTCTCTCTCTCTCTCTCTCTCTCTCTCTCCCTCTCTCTCTCTCTGCTACGAAGGTAAGGCGGTTGGTGTGGTTCATTGATTATTCAAATTCTTTAATTAACATTAATCATAACACACACACTCTCCTTCATAATTAAATAACCACAAGCTTAAAAGTGAATTGAGGTAAACCCGATTAAATTCTTGAACAGATGAATAAATTATTTGTTCCGAGTTGGCCTGAAGATAAATCAATTTAAAAAGTGAAGAATATTCATACAATAATTATATTAACAAGAATGCACAAAACACACCCACACACACACATATACATATACATATACCACATGAATGTGTAGTGGTGTATAAATTACAGCATTCATATGTGGGGGCTGTTAAATTATATACAAATTGTATTGTATGTATGCCTGTAGATTTGTATCTGATTTTGTTCTATTAATTTATAAGAGCTATTGATTATACAAATATGTAGTTTCATGAAACCACACAGGCTCACACAACATCACATACAAACCATTTTGGGAGCTATTTTTGTTCAATGGAATTCTGAAAAGAAATATGCCTCTTTGGCATCTGGAGGAGATATATGAGTCATTTCATGTGAAAAGTAGAATATTTCCGAATCGTGTTTGTAAGAGAAAATCTAGTATAAAATGACTTCAGATGGTCCCTTCTCTGTACGAGCCTCCTAGAAGGTCATCCTTATAAAGGCGACTCTAGTCTAGATGTGAAATTGAAAACAAAAGTCGACTGTTCGACGTTTGCCCTCCACAAAAACCGAATTTTCCAATAGACTTTTTTGTATAGAAGAGCTCCAGGAGGCCTTTTGTTCGTAGAAAACCTCATGAGGGTCTTTTCTTCAAGAACATACCCAAATACATGCGACATCGGCACTACTCAGATTTTTTTTTTTGCAAAATAAAATGGTTTCTTATGGTATATAGACTTCTGGTAGGGTGATTGTAGAGAAGATCTCTTCTAGGTTTTCTCTGTACATAAGACTCTAGACAATTACCTTGTACAGAAGATCCACAGAAGGCTGTTTTTGTCTCATGTGTATAAACGGCCTGTAGAAGGGCTTTACTGCGTATAATCCTTTGGAAAGGTATAAAGGGCAGAAGATAGTCACGGATTAAATCAGGGCCCGCCAAAACCCATCCCAAGTGAAAAAATATGTCCTCTCAGTATAGGAATTAAAATGCCTTTTCCATGCAAACGGAAAAGATACATGGATCCTCTATATAGCAGGTGTAGAGAAGGACTTTGACACCAGGAAAAGGCATTTCTTAAAGAGTCTTTCCTATATGAAAAACCCACTAATTGTCTTCTATATGGGAGGGGACAGGATTTCTCAGTTTAGGAAACCTCTTAAAAGCCACGCATTTTTTTTTAGTTTGCTTTTCTGTTAATAAATCCCTCCGAAGGGACACTATGTAGAAAATAACTACTTCGGTAGGTCTAACTGTGTGGAATATCAAGAAATTGTCTTTCATATATACTAGTTCCTTACAAGGCGAGTTCTGTATATAAACCCCACAAAATGTCTCTGTAACGGAGACGCCTAAAAGGCCTTTCCAGTTTGGGATACCACTAGAATTCCTTCAAGAGTTATTTTTTTATATAGACGATTTTTTTAAGAACTCCCTCAGGAAGTGTTTTCTAAATTGATCATAAAAACTTCGAAGGACTTCTCTATAAAGGAGAACCTCTGAAGATCCCTCTCTAAAGAAGTCGTGTAGGGTTTCTCTATAAAGATTTTCTCTATATGCCTTAAAAGACATTTTCTATGTAGAAGATCCACGGAACGTCTTCTGTATGGGAGACCCCCGAAGAGTTCTCTGTAGAGGTGACTTCTAAAAGGACTTGTCGACTTTTAGAAGGCCTTCTCGGTTTATAAGATTTCAAATTGATCTCCTTGAATAAATTAAACCGAAGATATATTCTATACACAAAAAGAACGCTTCGGTAGGGCTTTTCTATATGGGAGACCCACTGAGTGGAGGGACCCACTCGGAAGGCCTGCAGTAGCATTTCACTGTGTGGAATACCTTGAAATGGTCTTCTCTGAGAAGATGTCCCATGAAAACTATTTTTTATATAGAATAGGAAAATGTTTCCCATACAGAAGAGCACCAGAAGGTAGCTGCATAGAGTTCTCTAAAAGGTCATATCTCTTTGCCAGACCGTTAGAATCTTTCTATGTTTTAAGAAATTCGAATTTCTCTGCATATATAACCTTTAGGAATTCCCTAGGTAGGTATATTCGGTCTATTCCCGGAAGGAGTACTCTGCAAAGGAGACCCACAGAAGATAACTTAGGTATTAAAGATCCACATAATGTATTTTTTTATATACGTGACGTCCAAAAGGCGTTTCTGCTACAAAAACCCCCAGCAGGTCTTCCCCATACCGAAGATCTAAAGCAGGCGGTCCCCTTTTCATGATAGAATCTCTGTAGGATTTCTGTGTGTAGAAGGCCTTCAAAATATATTTTATCCACAGAAAAACCTTAAAGGTCTTTTTCCTAGGCAAATATATATAAATATAAATAGAAAGTCATATGTGCACAGAAGATTTCACAGAAGATCTGCTCTGACTTCAATGTATATGACTTCTACATGGAAGACCTTATAGAAGTCTTCTTTACAGTGGACACATTTCGCGTATAAAAAATTATTGAAAAAACTCTTAGAAGGACTTATTTATTTAGTAGTCTTCTGGAAAATGTTGTCTGTATAGAAGACATTCAGGAGGTCTGATATAAATATCACAATTTGTCCTGTTTGGTCTATATAAGTTATATGTTTAATTTTTTTACACTGGGTGTTAGGAGTTCGTGAAAGACGGATGAGAGTTAGTGAGTTTGGTTCGCAAATATAATTGACCTAATTATATAAAAGCAATAGTTATACGGCTAACATTACCGGATCCGCGAAAAATAATCATAGCATTTTGTTATAGCAGTTTGGAAAGTTTAGAGTTTCAGCTAACATTTCGTTGTAGTCACACCTATAGTTTTGATATAACCGTTTTGAAACTCCTCAGCATCATCCAAAATATTCATGTTATCCAATGACTAATAGGGCCTTCAACTGTTCTTTCGATGGTATGGTTCATATTTTGGCCGTCTGAAATGATATATACCCACTGTTGCCATAAGGTGTGGCCATAAACATATAAGTTATTTTGAGTTTCTTACACCCGAGGAAATTCCCAAATCGAATGTAAGTTTGTTCTAAGTCCATACGACTTTTTCCTTGTTTTAGACCCCTTCCTTGCTGAAATAGCCCATATATATCTTCTTCATTCGCAGACAAAACTATGTTAAATTTCAGCCTTGCACCAACAGCTTTCACCTCACATACCATCGTACATTGTGGTTGTGTGTGTTTGGTGTGGTATTCATTTTTCTCCAAACCGTAAATTCTCATTTGTAATTTATTATACCCCAATTGATTATTATTCACTACATACTCATCTTATTATTATATACATATTAAAATACGTGTGTGAGTGTGTCCATAGGAATATCTTTTCCTCATCGTATGTAGCTGCGAATATTGGCATAGTCGTCATATCCTTTGTGGACAGACACAACACCATCTCTACGCAAGCAACTACGTCAACCATCATCAATACCTTAGCGCTTACCTACAATGTCGATTTCACACATACCAATGTACAAAAACACATAGTTTTATAAATACTATATATGTGTATGTGTACATACACATATATTTATGCTTCCTTAACATGACGCACCTCTTCGAACTAACTAATTCATATTCAATCAAGTGAAATTAATATAATTACACATGTTTGGTTTTGTTGCTTGGCTGGCTTTGGTGTTATGGTTTTCCGTGTTAACACTTGAGTGATTTTCTTATAATCAAAGCGCGCGGACACCCGCACCTTTATGGGGGATTGATCTTCCACAGAATTTCATTGAATGGGAGTCCTTACTTGGTCTATAGGGAAAGATATGTGCGTGTGTGTGTGCAGCATCAATACTCCAAGGAAATTGCTTTTAGTAAAGAGGGCTAGGCGAAAGTGTTTTTGAGGTATTGAGTGGAAAGATGGTTTGTAGTTTAGATTGTGGGGGTGTCTATGTGGGGGGTCTGTGTTAGTTAAATTATACAATTTCAATTTTAAGTACATGTGGAGCGTAGAATGATGGAGGTTGAAAGAATCATTGGGACTTTTTGAAACTTAATTGATAGATGGGTATAAATTCTTCTACAGGTAAAATATCCCGGCAGTGTTATACCGACAGACAACATTAATGAGGCACTCTATACCCACACAGTTTTTGTCTCCTTTATACAGAAAACGAAAGATGTTATATATAAAGAACCAGCGGGTTCTATATAAGATCTTTCCAAACAACTGAAAGATCTTATATAGAACCTATCAAAAATTATGTAAAGATAAAATGATTTTTGCAAATTTATTGAAAGCTCTGGAGTCCTTTTATGTAGAAGGACTGCAGCAGGATTTCTCTATACAGGCGACTTTTAAGAGGTCTTTCCTTCATAAGGACATTCAGAAGGTCTGCAATGTATGAGGGCCTCATAAGGTATTTTCTGTCCGGAAGACGTACAAACGGCCTTTTTCTTATGAATAAATTTTCATCTCCGTATAAAGGATTTCCAGGAGGTTTTCCCTTTCTTCCATGTATAAACGACGAAGACTACTAGAAGGTCTTCTCTTCTTTTTTCTGTGAAATATCCGAGGAAAGTATTCCTCGAAGTATTCCTTGACTTTCAAAAGCTGTTTTCTATGTAGAAAGGCTCTAGCAGGCCATCCCTATACAGACGATCCAGAGCAGACCTTCGAAATACAGTAATCTCTTCATAAAATACCTTCAAGAGGAATTTCATGTGTAGAAGTAACTTACAGGTTATTTTCTGTATGTTAAATCCCCAAGAAACTTTCTTTCCTAGAAGATGATTTGTTCAAATTGAAGACGCTTTTGAGAAGAAGTTGTTTTTCAGCTCTTCTTAAGGTATAAACTCTTTTTCTGAGGATATAAAATACTTTTAAAGTCTACTATGAATAGAGGGCGTGATTGAAATCTTCTATGGATAGAACACCCTACTACAGATCTTTTTTCAGATAAGAAACGTTTCAAAGGTCCTCTTTAAGTTCTTTAAGTCTTTAAGCTCTTATATACATATAGGTCCTTCTTAAGATATAGGCCGTCTTTAAACTTTTCTTTAGAAGTCCCATGTAAGCTCTTGTATAGATGGAAGACTTTTAAGCTCTCATAAGTAGAGATGAAAAAATTGCAACCAACTTCAGACTGCTGTCATTTCTACGCCACTCGTCCGACAGTTGTTAAAATTATTCCAGTGACAGCTCATTACGTGGTTTGAAAGCCAGAGAATTTTCCTGAAAAAAGTTATTCGTGATAGAATTCAAGCGTGATAGTGTGATTTCTTTATATTTGACTGGAAAACCACAAGTGGTTATTGTTAGGTCACTACAGCATCACTCCAGAAGCGACTTTATCGAAACCCGCGTCGCAGTGGCCGAAAAACGGCTCGTCAGCTGAACATATCGCAATATTTCATTCAGCAAATATAGCAAAATGAGCTTGGGGTAAAGCCATTGAAATTCCAAAAAGTTCAAGAACAACTTACACCGCAACAGAAAAAAATAGACTCAAAAGAGCTAAAGGGTTGCTTGGCCGAAATTGGTGAACTGCCGATAAGAAAAAATTTGTTGTCCAGCAGTTTGTAAACAAACAAAATGTTCGCGTTTTCTTGCCTAAGAAGTCAGCTGAAAATGTGCACCTTCGGTTGGCCACCAGAACTCAAGCGCCGGCCATGTTGATGGTGTGGGCTGCCATAACAGCCGATTGTTGATCTCCGCTCGTATTAATCGACTGTGGCATCAGAATAAATGTCGAATATTATCGCGAAAATATTCTGAAGGGTGTATCAAAGCCATGGGCACGCAAACATTTTGGCCGCAGATCTTAGACATTCCCACAGGACTCACCACCATTGCGCTCAGCAGGCGCCGCCCGAGAATGGTTACAAAATGAGATTCATCGCTTCATTTCCAGCGCACAATGACCACCAAAATCTCCGCATACCAATCCGTTGGACTATTGTGTCTGGAGTATTTTGGAAAGCAAGGTTGGCACTAAAAAATACCAAAGTGTAGATCACCACAAGCAAGCGCTTCGCCGGGATTGGGCCAGAATAGCGCAGAGCAACATTCGGGCAGCGTTTGACAGTTTCATTGGCCGTTTGAAGGCCATAATTCGTGCCAAAGGTGACCAATTCGAACAAATATAAACTTATTCTAAAATTTGATGCTATTTCCGACATTTTTTGCTTTCGTTCAAATTTTTTTTTTAATGTAAAAATCATGGCGTTTGACTTTGTTGCAGGTTTTTGTTATTTGTTATTGGTTATTTGTATCTAGAAGGCCTTTTTTAGGTAATTTACAGCTAAATAAACTTATGATGTGTTGTTTACGAATATATAGAAGACCTTACGAGGGTCCTTTCTGTGTAGAAATTCTACAGATTACTTTATGGGCACTGTATGTACTTTTTATGAAAAAGTTAATGCTCCCGATTTGTTTCAAACTGAATTTCGGAATATTTTTTTTTTGCAAAATCAGGCTTAATCCCTTTATTGTTGTTTTTATAAAAACAACGTTGGTTTATTAGTGATAAACGATGGTAATGTTTATAAGTGCGGTTGGAAGATTTAGAGGATTTTCCAAAAGAATTTTAGTTTTATTTAATTCTTTGGTTCCTCTTCTATTGAGCTTACGATCTCGTAACTTGGGTAAAAAATGTTTTTTTGTCATAGGAGTTATTTTTAAAATAACTTCTGGGAGAATATCCCAGACAAAAGACAAGGGAACTGATGAGAATTGGTGGCTCTTTCCGTAACCTAGGTATTCCCTGCCTTACCCCCTGGTAAACATTACCATCGTTCTCCACTAATAAACAATCGTTGTTTTTATAAAAACAACAATAAAGGGATAAGCCTGGCCATTTTGCAACAACAAAATACCACGGTATCCAGAAAAAACAAGCCGACACTGTTTTTCTTTTTTTCTCAGGACTTCGTGTCCTTCCATGTTTATAATTCCCCATTGGCTTCATTTCATATTACTCTCTATTAAAGGAAACAATTTTTTTTCAAAACGAAACTGACAGCTTTGCAATATTTTCTGATCGTTACCAATATCATGTTTTAATTCCGGCGAAGAGAATTTTCGATTGGCTTTTTCAGATTTTTGAAATGCCGACTTTATTAAAAAGCAAGCTCTGTATGTGTCAAGCATTCTCAAGTGAATGATAATTACACTCGCGTCCTGCTTTTCCCAAAAATCATAATTACAAAATATTCCAAAGCGAACCACACATTTTCAACTAAGAACTCACCGAGTTCTGCGAGTTGAAGAAACATCCACACAGTCGCCTTTGTTCGAACTTCCTAGGCAAATAGAAGACATTTTAAAGGTATACTATAGATTCCTTCCCCCAAACCTTTGTTGGTATTTAAAATTAGTATTTTACCATCAGATCAAAGATTGGGCGCCAATCAACAGCAACTTTGAACGGTTTTTATGTCAAGTTCCTTTCTATTTTGTATTGATATCTTTCAAGGATTGTACTAACGACGCGTCATAATCAATTTTCCTTTAAACATAATTTTTTCCCTCGATTCACTCGAATAGCTATTTAGGCTGTTTTTTCCATGGTATGGCGCCCAAGTCTTTATCCATTAAATAAAATTAATAATAAATTATTTAGGCAACAAATTCCAAATACATTCCAAGAAGAGGCTGTAAATAATTGGAAATTAATTCTTGTGGTTCGGTTATATTGAAATAATTTCAAACAGTATTGAATTAATTTATGCTTGATTGATATTTGGCGTGTAATAATTTTCTTTTATGATCACATTAGAATTTTCATTGGAAAAGTTACGCCTCTAGGGGAAGCTTGGGGTAGCAAGAAATAAAATTAAGGCGAATGGAGTTGATGAGGCTTATCTATATCTCAAATGTATTGGAGAATTTTGAGATAAAATTCCATTGTTCCTTTATAAATTGTTTTTCTTTGAAACCCTAGTAGGTCGACGTTTTGGAATAGGCTCCATATAACGGTGCCTTCCGATATTTGGTATTTTGATGATTTTAGCGACATTATTCACCAGAATTGTTTCAAATTTGGTATTTGAAGTTCGTAATGGATACTACAGCCCAAGGCAGAAAATTGCCGTGCAGGTCCACGTCTTCGTATAGCCCCATATAATGGTACCTCCCGATATTTGGTATTTTGATGAGTTTAGCGACATTATTCACCGGAATTGTTTCAAATTTTAAGTTCGTAATGGATACTACAGCCTATGACAGAAAATTGTCTGTGCAGGTTCACGTCTTCGTATAGCCCCCGTATAACAGTACCTCCCGATATTCAATATTTTGATGATTTTAGCCACATTATTCACCGATTTTTTCAAGTTTCGCATTTGAATATTGTAATGGCTTATGGCAAAAGCTATCTATGCAGGTCCACGTCCCTAAAAAACAGCTACATTCGATATTTTTAAGATTTTAACAGAATTTTTAACGGGTTTTATTGTGTTTGAGAATTGCGAAATTCGTTCCAAATGGTGGATGATATTCAAGGTTCGGCCCGGCCGAACTTACTGCTTTTTTACTTGTTCTAATTTAATATTGGTATATAAATTTTATATTAAACCTTAATTTTTAACGTTAAACCTCGACTTTTTCAACATTTATTTTTTTCCTCTTTCTTCTAGGTATGTCCCCAAAAAGGGATCTCTAAAATGTCCTTTTATTGAAACTATCATCCAAGAATCTTTTGTGGCGGTAAGATTTGCTATTACCCATCATTAGAATATACCATTTTTTTCTCCATTTATTGTCATATTCTGTCTTTTGTCCAGGGCATTAAAAATGCCAACCCATGTCAATGTCAAAACCAGCTACAGTCGTCTTCTCAAAAGCCCGCATAGAATACATTATAGATGGCTAGTTTAACACCATTTTGTTCAAAATATTTCGAAATATTTTAATTAACGTTTCGAGAGTAAAAAAATGGAATGGCATTTCAACAGCTTTACATAAAAAATACAAGGTACCAACACCACAGAGCTACCAGCATATAAGAGCCAGGTCATGGAACTCTGTTCAAACCAGCATTGTAAAAAAACGTTTCAATTATGCTCTTCAGTATCCAAAAAGAAAAAAATTGAGGACGACAAAAGAATTCATTTGTTTTGAGCCGTTTGTTAAACAAAGCATTTGTTTTAATTTTACTACAAAAACAACAACAACAAAAAAGATGAATTTGTAGGTGTAGCAATTTTAACAGGTGATAATTACTTCTGTAAACATATGCACAATACCAAGCAGCAACAACAGTAGCAGAAGTGGCAGTAGAAGTAGCAGCAGCAGCAGCTGTTGAAGTGATAAATAAACAAACCGAAATGTAATAGATAAATTTTCAGAATGTATGCCTTTTGGATTTGCCATTGATAAAGAGGGATGTTTGAAAATTGTGGAAAAAACGTAAATAATATTTATTTGATATATATGTGTAGGAAATTAAGGTCGATTGAGTAATGGGCGCAAATGGAATTTATTGTCCAAATCTTCGAAGTTTAGAAAAAAATTCATATCTAAAAAGACTCAATTCGCAGAGGATAATGTTCATGTAATGTCATTTTATTTAAACTAAAATCAATCCAATCTACATTTAATAGCATTACCGACTGGTTCTTTCCAAAACTAAATAAATTTCCAATTTTGGATTAGAAAGTTTCGAATTAAAATACGTCTTGTTAAAGTAACAGTTCTACTATTTCTACTGAAGCTACTCTAACAAGCATTCAAAATTTCTTATCCAAAACTGGAAATTTGGACTTTTAATTTTGTAGATCAAAATATATACCTATATTTTAACATTTGGAAAATGAAAAATTGGCACGAGAATTTTAAATTTTTTTAACGGATTTGCTGTTACTACCCAACACGATTACCTCCATTTACAGTATCCCAACCCTCTGACGTGGATCTGGGAAATGCCGTTATTTGAGAACTATACAAAAATAAATACCTATGTTGAAAAGTTTCTGTAAGATGGTTCTCTATCCCCAAACACAAATTTTTAGCCAAATCCATTGGAAAAAGTGGCCAAGATCCTAGAAAATAGTAAAAATCAGAAGGTACCTTTATATGGGCGAAATAGGTAAAATCAGGAGGTACTTTCATATGGGCGCTACTCCAAAACATTGAAAATTGTCTGTCAAGAGGTTTTTACCCCAAATCAATTGAAAAATTAAGTAAAGACCCCTGGAAATAGCTGAAATCAGGGGATACCGTCATATGAAGGTTATACCAAAAGGTGGGCTCAAATTGATAATTTTTTTGAAGGATGGTTTATTTTTACTAAGAACTCCAATTTGCAAAATTTGCTGAAATTAGTATTAGAAACACGCTTACATTTAAAAAGTATTTAATATCGGGGTATGCACTTATAAAAGGGCTATATCAAAACGTGGATATTTTGATAAAATTTCTTAATTAAAACTGCATACAACTTACTAAATTTTCAGATTTTAAAGCTGTGATATAATAATGAAGTATTTCCTTTTTTCGAAAAGATCTTCAAAATCAACGTCCCTATAAACCAACAGTACCCATAATATTAAAATTTGGAATTTCAGCCCTATCCCCTAACCCAATACCAAATTTTCTACCATTTAGTACGTACAATTCACACAATCTACATCTCCCCAACCTACACACCAACAGTGATCCAAAATTAGTAACATTTAGTACTTTTCGAACAAGTAATGAAACACTAGATACAAACATACACCTTAATCTGAAATTTCGAGATTCAAGCTCCTTACCCAATACTGAATTTAATTGCATTCAGTTCATTCAAACAATTGAAGAACGCATTTTCAAAACAATATCCATGTCTCAACCTCAGATACTTAGAGTTACCTTCAGGATTTCAGCTCTTTAATATTTCCCACTTACCAAATATAGTGCCTTTTAGTACTTTCTGAGAATTTATTGTACGCATATCTGTCATCCACAGACATCAACAGTGACATCCATATGCAATTTCAGGATTTCAGATCTATCACTTCACCCAATACCAAATTTAGTACTTTTTTTAATTATAGCGCAAATATTTAAAACCACCTCCATAACTTAACCACAGACACTAACAGAGACCTTACTATCAAATTTCAGGATTCCAGCTATATACATTCACCCAGCACCAAATTTAGTACTATTTAGTACTTTTGGTACAATTATAGCACACATGTCCAAAACTAAATCCATATCTCAATCCCAGATAACAACAGTGACCTATATATCAAATTTAAGGATTCCAGTCCATTCCTTTCACCTAATACCAAATTTTGTGCCATTTGGTACTTTTCGTACAATAATAGTACATATGTCCAAAACCACCTTCATTTCTCAGTCCCAGACAACAACAGAGACCTCCATAAAAAATTTGAAGATTCCAGTCCTATCACTTCACCCAATATCCAATTTTGTTCCAATTAGTATTTTTCGTACAAATGTAGGACGTTTTCCTAACAACCACACAATTTTCACACATAGATACCATCAGCAATCTTAATATCAAATTTCAGAATTATATCTCCATCCCTCACCAAATAGGAGGATTCCACTGCTACTACTTTTCGTATACATTTTCCAAAATCACTCTTTATCTCAATGCCAGACACCAACACACCCTTAATATCCAATTTCAGTATTCCAGCCTTACCCCTTCGCCCCATACCAAATTTAGTACCATTTAGTACTTTTCGTACAAATATGTTTCGCATTTTCACACCAATCCTCTAAATCTCAACTTCAGATACCAAGAGTACAATAAATAATACATTTAAAGTACAATAAATAATAAATTTCAGGAATTTATTTCTATCCCTTCACCCAATACCAAAAATAATACCATTCAGTCCCTTTCGTACAATTATAGCACACAAACCCGACACCATCTCCATGTCCAGGTCACTCATAAACAGCGACCCTTATACCAAATTTCAAGCACTATATGTTCACCCAATTCCAAATTGTACCAAATGTAGTACTATTTAGTATTTTCCGCCCACTTTCAGTACACATTTCCAAATTCTAAAATCATCTCATTATTACATAACAACAGGAACCCTATACAAAATTTCAAAAATCTAGCCTCATCCGTTCGCCCCAAACCATACTATTCACTGTACAGTTCGCATACTTAGTACACATTTCCAAAATCACTTTCATATATCCAACTTACTTTCCAGCCTTGATTCTCATATGAAATTTCAAGTTTTTAGCTCTGTCCGTTCACATAATACCAAATGGTACCATTTTAGACCTGTTCGTACCTTTAAAGTGTGGATCTCAAAAACTCTCTTGCACTCAATCAGTTCATTCTGTTTCCATTACAAAGTATAATATTTTTAGCACATTTTACTTTTCGTTCCCTTTTAGTACGAATTTTCAAAAACCCAGCCTTATCACATGTTTACAAAAAAATGGAAGATTATAGCTTTAGCTGTTTTGTCCAGTCATTGATTCTCAATCAGTCAGTTATTTCTCAACTTATTTTAACCATAGGCAATTTTTTAGAATATTTTGGACTTTTAAAATGAGTTTTCAACTTAATTTTGAAAAAAGGACGAAAGGGATGAAAGAGGAAATACCAAGCGGGTTAAGATTTTTGACCAAAATAATCGCCATGTTAATGCACGATTCCAACGAATCCTAATCCAAAATTTTCAAAAAAATGGAAATGTCGTAATTCCATTTTCAGCTCTATTTTATAATCTAGTGGATTTTTCCAGTAATTTTTTTTTTTGTGTCTATTACCGGGTCAATTACCAAGAATTTCCTTTGCCGCCTCCATGAGTATAAATTCATTCAAAATTCATCTAAAAAGGATACAGGGTTGCCCATATTCGACGGACCTTTGGGCCCATTCCAATCGACGAGGCTTGTCCGCAGGCAACATTCTTTGCGTCAATTGAATTTTGTAAGGGAACAAATGAAAATCAATGCGAATAATCCGTTGTAAAGTGGACCGAGCCATGCCCAACTGCTGAGAACGGCGTTATTGGGATGTTCTTGGAGACCTCTCAACAGTGGCTCGTACGGCAGCGATATTCTCGGCCGATCGCCTTGGTCGACTTTTATATGGCCTCTTCGGATTAGAAAGAGCCTTACCAGTCGAAAATGTTTAGTATAAACGCTTAATGGTGTTCTTAGAAGGCGCACTTCTCACATTTTTTAATGCTTTAAAAGCACGTTGAGTTTTCACAATTGACTTCTTCTGTTGAATGTAAATTTCAACTATTTCAGAGCGCTCGCGTGGCGTGTATTGGTTCATGGTAAAAATCTGCTTGGACTGACGCTTCAAACGCGGTATGTCATTAAGCGATGTGACATCTCTGTCAAAAGTTATGGCGTTGCCAGATGGGTCCATCGAATATGGACAACCCTGTATACATAAGATCCCCATCATTTTCACACCAACCCCTTGTATTACTATCCAAACAATTTGTTTAAGAGCTTTCCTTTTTTAAAATGGTACAAATTTTAAAATAAATTTCCAAGAAGCTAAAACAAAACCGACATTCACACACACACACACAAAGACAAAATACTTTTCAACAGTACCATAAATTACTTATTCTACACATTTGTTATTCGGAAAAGCCATACTTTGTTACAAAAACGAAATCTAAAATATACTATACACAAATATAAATACAAGTGTACATATGTATATACCCCCGCCGGCACCACCACCACCAAACAAGCCAAAACAATTTCGTGAAATTGTTTCTTCTTTTCTCGTTTTTTTTTTTTTCGTATATTTTAATTTATTGCTATATTTTACTTTTAATGAATGTTTACTTACACACGCTACATACTACCGGAACAAAAAAACAAAAACCAACAACAACAACAACGGGACATTAAGAAAATAACCTTTAATTTGTCTGGTACTTTGCAAAAAGGCACAAGCATTCCTCCCGTCCATAGCCACTGTGTGCGGTAAATGTTTTAAATTATTTGCCATTTGGGAAAGGATAAATATTTACTCCGTTCATTTTTTATAGGTAAGGTAACTAAAGTAAGTCATATAGCCCAGAAATAGAATGTCTAGTTTTGGTCGTAGCTATTTTTGGATGGGATAGAAAGTGAGTGTGGACTGTAAGGAAATTGCGGCGGACCAATTACATTTTATTACTTCCTTTGTTGAGGACTCAGTGGAGGATTGGTTTTGAAAGGTAAAATAAGGAGAAAATAATTTTTTTGTGTTTCACTGTTAAACAAAATACTGAGGCATTAAACCGAAATTAAATTAAACTGAATATAAGTAAAATTGGCTTCAGGCTCGGCCGGCCATCTTATTGGGTTTATAAGAAAAAATGGACCAATAAAATTTATTTTTTTTCAAGGATGTTTACAATCTTGTAAAATGAAGAAATTCAAATTCCCGTTTTTTCGAGGCAATGGGGATAAAATCTGCAAAATAACGAATTTTGGGCAGCATCTTAATACTGGGCTGTACATTAATCCGCAAGGATTACTTCTGGAAACTGTAAATTTACAAGCAAGAAACCTTAAATTGGGCGGCCTCGGTATATATAGAGAACATTTAGACGTGCACTCAAGTCTGTTGAAACCCCCTTCCAAAATAACTAATTCGGTCGTTTCCTTAATGTGGGTGGGGGCTACAATAAAACCTGAGTACTTTAACGGGTCTGTTAAGTGGGGGCTAAATCACAATATTATTTTTTGTGTCGAATTACCATATTCATTCAGGCTTCCCTATTTCTCGTTGCGATGAATTTAGGTGGTTTTTCAGGGTGGGATAAAAATCTGCAACAAAGTCAAATTGAATGAAAAAAATGTCGGAAATTGCATCAAATTTTAGAATAAGTTTAGATTTGTTCGAATAGATCACCTTTGGCACGAATTACGGCCTTCAAACGGTCAATGAAACCGACACACGTTGCCCAAATGTTGCTCTGCGGTATTTTGGCCCATTACCGGCGAAGCGCTTGCTTGAGTTGATCAACACTTTGGTATTTTTTAGTGCCAACCTTGCTTTCCAAAATACTTCAGACAAAATAGTCCAACTGATTGGTATCCGGAGATTTTGGTTGCCATTGTGCGCCTGAAATGAAGCGAGGAACCGCATTTTGCAACTATTCTTGGGTGGCGCGTGCTGAGTGTGATAGTGCTGAGTCCTGTTGGAATGTCTAAGGTCTGCGGCCAAAATGTTTGCGCGCCCAGCGGGCTTTAATACACCCTCCAGAATATTTTCGCGATAATATTCGGCATTTATTCTGATGCCACGGTCGATTAATACGAGCGGAGAGCGACCATCGGCTGTTTTGGCGGCCCACACCATCACCATGGCCGGCGCTTGAGTTCTGGTGGCCAACCGAAGGTGCACATTTTCAGCTGAACTCTTTGGCAAATAAACAAAAAACAAAATTGTTTACAAATTGCTGGGAAACGAATGTTTTCTCATCGGAGAAAACCAAATTCGGCAGTTCACCATTTTCGGCCACGCGATGCAACTCTTTAGCTCTTTTGAGTCTATTTTCTTCCCGTTGCGGTGTAAGTTGTTGCACTTTTTGGAATTTCAATGGCTTTACCACGAGCTCTATTTTCAATATTTGCCGAATGGAATATAACGATTGATGAGCCATTTTTCGTTCGCTGCGACGCGGGTTTCGATCAAGTCGCTTCTTTACTTTTCGAACCATTTCTGCTGATGTTGCTTTTTTCTTTCGTCCACTTCCTTGACATCGGGCTACGCTACCAGCATCACGGTATCACGCTTGAATTCCATCACGAATAACTTTTTTCTGCAAAATTCTCACCAAAATGCTTTTGTACGCTTGTAAACAATATAATGAGCTGTCGCTGGAATAATTTTAACAGCTGTCGGACGAGTGGCTCAGAAATGACACCAGTCTGAAGTTGGTTGCAGTTTTTTCATCTCACCCTGTGTATCCATCATGTTCAGGTCATATCTTGAGTTAATAGAAATATCGAGATGTATGAATGTTGAAGAGAATAGGATGTTTATTTCGCATTTTTTGAGCATTTTGTTATTTAGAGTTTTGATCTCTTTATGAGAGAGGTACAAAAAGAATTGGACCGATTTATACCATCTTCACACCAGCTCTTGTGTCTAAAAAAGAAGAAGGTCGGGTGATTATTCCACATTTGTGCGAGTTATAATTATTCAAATTTTTAACCAGTTGTGGGGGAGGTACCCGAGGGAGTGGCCCGATACACTTCATCTTCATGCGTGATCTTGTGTTGATGGAACAATTAGGATATACCAAGATTGAAAATAACTTGATGCTCCTTTCGCATTTTTTGAGCATTTTGATATTCAAAATGTTGACTCCTTTGTGTGGAGGTACCAGAAGGAGTGGATCGATAACTATCGCCTTCACACCAGATCTTGTTTTCGGCAAAAATATTGGGATGTATAAATTTAGAGAATTGGATGCTTACTTCGCATTTTGTGTGCGTTTTGGTTATTAAAGATGTTGACACTTAGTATGGGAGGTACTTGATGGGGTGCACCGATACTGTACATTTTCGTACCTGTCCTAACGCTGACAAAAATATTTGGATTTGCAAAATTAGACAAAATCGGATTAAGCCTTCTCTTTCTGTGCAGTAAATAATTTTTTTTGAAAATGTTAACATTTTGTAGGGGAGGTACCAGAAGGAGTGGACCGATATTGCCCATCTCCGAACTCGATCTAAGTTTGATAAAAATATAACTATGTACCAAGTTTGTATAGTCGCTTCGACAGTTATTGTGCGCACAATCCAGTCAGCCAGACAGACGGACGGACAACCCTAGATCAACACCAATTGTCCGAAAAAGGATTTGTTCCAAAGGGACGAGACCTTGGATCTAAAACCGTTATTTCGATGAGGTACGTTATTGGCCGTAAAAAATCATATATGACTAAGGGTATAAAAAGTGAATTGAGGAATTATCAAACTTTAAGATAAGAGATCGACTTTCCTACTATAAAACACCTATTAATTTTCCGCCTGTATAGGATAGGACATTCCGTTTGTAACTCCTCAAAAAACGCATGTCAGACCCAACAAAGTATATATATATATATATATATATATATATATATATATATATATATATATATATATATATATATATATATATATATATATATATATATATATATATATATATATATATATATATATATATATATGTATATATATATATATATATATAGTTGGTTGCAGTCTGAAGTTGGTTGCAGTTTTTTCATCTCACCCTGTGTATCCATCATGTTCAGGTCATATCTTGAGTCAATAGAAATATCGAGATGTATGAATGTTGAAGAGAATAGGATGTTTATTTCGCATTTTTTGAGCATTTTGTTATTTAGAGTTTTGATCTCTTTATGAGAGAGGTACAAAAAGAATTGGACCGATTTATACCATCTTCACACCAGCTCTTGTGTCTAAAAAAGAAGAAGGTCGGGTGATTATTCCACATTTGTGCGAGTTATAATTATTCAAATTTTTAACCAGTTGTGGGGGAGGTACCCGAGGGAGTGGCCCGATACACTTCATCTTCATGCGTGATCTTGTGTTGATGGAACAATTAGGATATACCAAGATTGAAAATAACTTGATGCTCCTTTCGCATTTTTTGAGCATTTTGATATTCAAAATGTTGACTCCTTTGTGTGGAGGTACCAGAAGGAGTGGATCGATAACTATCGCCTTCACACCAGATCTTGTTTTCGGCAAAAATATTGGGATGTATAAATTTAGAGAATTGGATGCTTACTTCGCATTTTGTGTGCGTTTTGGTTATTAAAGATGTTGACACTTAGTATGGGAGGTACTTGATGGGGTGCACCGATACTGTACATTTTCGTACCTGTCCTAACGCTGACAAAAATATTTGGATTTGCAAAATTAGACAAAATCGGATTAAGCCTTCTCTTTCTGTGCAGTAAATAATTTTTTTTGAAAATGTTAACATTTTGTAGGGGAGGTACCAGAAGGAGTGGACCGATATTGCCCATCTCCGAACTCGATCTAAGTTTGATAAAAATATAACTATGTACCAAGTTTGTATAGTCGCTTCGACAGTTATTGTGCGCACAATCCAGTCAGCCAGACAGACGGACGGACAACCCTAGATCAACACCAATTGTCCGAAAAAGGATTTGTTCCAAAGGGACGAGACCTTGGATCTAAAACCGTTATTTCGATGAGGTACGTTATTGGCCGTAAAAAATCATATATGACTAAGGGTATAAAAAGTGAATTGAGGAATTATCAAACTTTAAGATAAGAGATCGACTTTCCTACTATAAAACACCTATTAATTTTCCGCCTGTATAGGATAGGACATTCCGTTTGTAACTCCTCAAAAAACGCATGTCAGACCCAACAAAGTATATATATATATATATATATATATATATATATATATATATATATATACTTTGTTGGGTCTGACATGCGTTTTTTGAGGAGTTACAAACGGAATGTCCTATCCTATACAGGTGGAAAATTAATAGGTGTTTTATAGTAGGAAAGTCGATCTCTTATCTTAAAGTTTGATAATTCCTCAATTCACTTTTTATACCCTTAGTCATATATGATTTTTTACGGCCAATAACGTACCTCATCGAAATAACGGTTTTAGATCCAAGGTCTCGTCCCTTTGGAACAAATCCTTTTTCGGACAATTGGTGTTGATCTAGGGTTGTCCGTCCGTCTGTCTGGCTGACTGGATTGTGCGCACAATAACTGTCGAAGCGACTATACAAACTTGGTACATAGTTATATTTTTATCAAACTTAGATCGAGTTCGGAGATGGGCAATATCGGTCCACTCCTTCTGGTACCTCCCCTACAAAATGTTAACATTTTCAAAAAAAATTATTTACTGCACAGAAAGAGAAGGCTTAATCCGATTTTGTCTAATTTTGCAAATCCAAATATTTTTGTCAGCGTTAGGACAGGTACGAAAATGTACAGTATCGGTGCACCCCATCAAGTACCTCCCACACTAAGTGTCAACATCTTTAATAACCAAAACGCACACAAAATGCGAAGTAAGCATCCAATTCTCTAAATTTATACATCCCAATATTTTTGGCGAAAACAAGATCTGGTGTGAAGGCGATAGTTATCGATCCACTCCTTCTGGTACCTCCACACAAAGGAGTCAACATTTTGAATATCAAAATGCTCAAAAAATGCGAAAGGAGCATCAAGTTATTTTCAATCTTGGTATATCCTAATTGTTCCATCAACACAAGATCACGCATGAAGATGAAGTGTATCGGGCCACTCCCTCGGGTACCTCCCCCACAACTGGTTAAAAATTTGAATAATTATAACTCGCACAAATGTGGAATAATCACCCGACCTTCTTCTTTTTTAGACACAAGAGCTGGTGTGAAGATGGTATAAATCGGTCCAATTCTTTTTGTACCTCTCTCATAAAGAGATCAAAACTCTAAATAACAAAATGCTCAAAAAATGCGAAATAAACATCCTATTCTCTTCAACATTCATACATCTCGATATTTCTATTGACTCAAGATATGACCTGAACATGATGGATACACAGGGTGAGATGAAAAAACTGCAACCAACTTCAGACTGCAACCAACTATATATATATATATATATATATATATATATATATATATATATATATATATATATATATATATATATATATATATATATATATATATATATATATACTTTGTTGGGTCTGACATGCGTTTTTTGAGGAGTTACAAACGGAATGTCCTATCCTATACAGGCGGAAAATTAATAGGTGTTTTATAGTAGGAAAGTCGATCTCTTATCTTAAAGTTTGATAATTCCTCAATTCACTTTTTATACCCTTAGTCATATATGATTTTTTACGGCCAATAACGTACCTCATCGAAATAACGGTTTTAGATCCAAGGTCTCGTCCCTTTGGAACAAATCCTTTTTCGGACAATTGGTGTTGATCTAGGGTTGTCCGTCCGTCTGTCTGGCTGACTGGATTGTGCGCACAATAACTGTCGAAGCGACTATACAAACTTGGTACATAGTTATATTTTTATCAAACTTAGATCGAGTTCGGAGATGGGCAATATCGGTCCACTCCTTCTGGTACCTCCCTTACAAAATGTTAACATTTTCAAAAAAAATTATTTACTGCACAGAAAGAGAAGGCTTAATCCGATTTTGTCTAATTTTGCAAATCCAAATATTTTTGTCAGCGTTAGGACAGGTACGAAAATGTACAGTATCGGTGCACCCCATCAAGTACCTCCCATACTAAGTGTCAACATCTTTAATAACCAAAACGCACACAAAATGCGAAGTAAGCATCCAATTCTCTAAATTTATACATCCCAATATTTTTGCCGAAAACAAGATCTGGTGTGAAGGCGATAGTTATCGATCCACTCCTTCTGGTACCTCCACACAAAGGAGTCAACATTTTGAATATCAAAATGCTCAAAAAATGCGAAAGGAGCATCAAGTTATTTTCAATCTTGGTATATCCTAATTGTTCCATCAACACAAGATCACGCATGAAGATGAAGTGTATCGGGCCACTCCCTCGGGTACCTCCCCCACAACTGGTTAAAAATTTGAATAATTATAACTCGCACAAATGTGGAATAATCACCCGACCTTCTTCTTTTTTAGACACAAGAGCTGGTGTGAAGATGGTATAAATCGGTCCAATTCTTTTTGTACCTCTCTCATAAAGAGATCAAAACTCTAAATAACAAAATGCTCAAAAAATGCGAAATAAACATCCTATTCTCTTCAACATTCATACATCTCGATATTTCTATTAACTCAAGATATGACCTGAACATGATGGATACACAGGGTGAGATGAAAAAACTGCAACCAACTTCAGACTGGTGTCATTTCTGAGCCACTCGTCCGACAGCTGTTAAAATTATTCCAGCGACAGCTCATTATATTGTTTACAAGCGTACAAAAGCATTTTGGTGAGAATTTTGCAGAAAAAAGTTATTCGTGATGGAATTCAAGCGTGATACCGTGATGCTGGTAGCGTAGCCCGATGTCAAGGAAGTGGACGAAAGAAAAAAGCAACATCAGCAGAAATGGTTCGAAAAGTAAAGAAGCGACTTGATCGAAACCCGCGTCGCAGCGAACGAAAAATGGCTCATCAATCGTTATATTCCATTCGGCAAATATTGAAAATAGAGCTCGTGGTAAAGCCATTGAAATTCCAAAAAGTGCAACAACTTACACCGCAACGGGAAGAAAATAGACTCAAAAGAGCTAAAGAGTTGCATCGCGTGGCCGAAAATGGTGAACTGCCGAATTTGGTTTTCTCCGATGAGAAAACATTCGTTTCCCAGCAATTTGTAAACAATTTTGTTTTTTGTTTATTTGCCAAAGAGTTCAGCTGAAAATGTGCACCTTCGGTTGGCCACCAGAACTCAAGCGCCGGCCATGGTGATGGTGTGGGCCGCCAAAACAGCCGATGGTCGCTCTCCGCTCGTATTAATCGACCGTGGCATCAGAATAAATGCCGAATATTATCGCGAAAATATTCTGGAGGGTGTATTAAAGCCCGCTGGGCGCGCAAACATTTTGGCCGCAGACCTTAGACATTCCAACAGGACTCAGCACTATCACACTCAGCACGCGCCACCCAAGAATAGTTGCAAAATGCGGTTCCTCGCTTCATTTCAGGCGCACAATGGCAACCAAAATCTCCGGATACCAATCAGTTGGACTATTTTGTCTGAAGTATTTTGGAAAGCAAGGTTGGCACTAAAAAATACCAAAGTGTTGATCAACTCAAGCAAGCGCTTCGCCGGTAATGGGCCAAAATACCGCAGAGCAACATTCGGGCAACGTGTGTCGGTTTCATTGACCGTTTGAAGGCCGTAATTCGTGCCAAAGGTGATCTATTCGAACAAATCTAAACTTATTCTAAAATTTGATGCAATTTCCGACATTTTTTTCATTCAATTTGACTTTGTTGCAGATTTTTATCCCACCCTGAAAAACCACCTAAATTCATCGCAACGAGAAATAGGGAAGCCTGAATGAATATGGTAATTCGACACAAAAAATAATATTGTGATTTAGCCCCCACTTAACAGACCCGTTAAAGTACTCAGGTTTTATTGTAGCCCCCACCCACATTAAGGAAACGACCGAATTAGTTATTTTGGAAGGGGGTTTCAACAGACTTGAGTGCACGTCTAAATGTTCTCTATATATACCGAGGCCGCCCAATTTAAGGTTTCTTGCTTGTAAATTTACAGTTTCCAGAAGTAATCCTTGCGGATTAATGTACAGCCCAGTATTAAGATGGATATACCAAGATTGAAAATAACTTGATGCTCCTTTCGCATTTTTTGAGCATTTTGATATTCAAAATGTTGACTCCTTTGTGTGGAGGTACCAGAAGGAGTGGATCGATAACTATCGCCTTCACACCAGATCTTGTTTTCGCCAAAAATATTGGGATGTATAAATTTAGAGAATTGGATGCTTACTTCGCATTTTGTGTGCGTTTTGGTTATTAAAGATGTTGACACTTAGTGTGGGAGGTACTTGATGGGGTGCACCGATACTGTACATTTTCGTACCTGTCCTAACGCTGACAAAAATATTTGGATTTGCAAAATTAGACAAAATCGGATTAAGCCTTCTCTTTCTGTGCAGTAAATAATTTTTTTTGAAAATGTTAACATTTTGTAGGGGAGGTACCAGAAGGAGTGGACCGATATTGCCCATCTCCGAACTCGATCTAAGTTTGATAAAAATATAACTATGTACCAAGTTTGTATAGTCGCTTCGACAGTTATTGTGCGCACAATCCAGTCAGCCAGACAGACGGACGGACAACCCTAGATCAACACCAATTGTCCGAAAAAGGATTTGTTCCAAAGGGACGAGACCTTGGATCTAAAACCGTTATTTCGATGAGGTACGTTATTGGCCGTAAAAAATCATATATGACTAAGGGTATAAAAGTGAATTGAGGAATTATCAAACTTTAAGATAAGAGATCGACTTTCCTACTATAAAACACCTATTAATTTTCCACCTGTATAGGATAGGACATTCCGTTTGTAACTCCTCAAAAAACGCATGTCAGACCCAACAAAGTATATATATATATATATATATATATATATATATATATATATATATATATATATATATATATATATATATATATATATATATATATATATATATATATATATATATATATATATATATATATATATATATATTCTTGATCAGCGTAAAATTCGATTTAGTGATGTCCGTCTGTCTGTTGTAATCACGCTATCTTTCGAACGAATTGAGATACAAGGCTAAATAAAATTCATATAGCCCCCATATAACGGTACCTCCCGACATTCGGTATTTTGATGATTTTGGCGACATTATTAACCGGAATTGTTTCAAATTTGTTATTTGAAGTTCAAAATGGATACTACAGTCCAAGACAGAAAATTGTCTGTGCAGGTCCACGTCTTCGTATAGCCTCCATATAACGGTACCTCCCTTTATTCGGTATTTTGATGATTTTAGCGACATTATTCACCGGAATTAGTTCAAATTTGGCATTTGAAGTTCGTAGAAGCTACTACAGCCTATGACAGAAAATTGTCTGTGCAGGTGCACGTCTTCGTATAGCCTGCCTATAACGGTACCTCCCTATATTCTTTATGTTGATGATTTTAGCGTCATTATTCACCGGAGTAGTTTCAAATTAGGTATATAGAGTTCGTAATTGGAACTACAGTCTGTGATAGAAAATGTTATATGCAGGTCCAGGTCTTCGTATAGGCCCCATTTATCATTATCTCCCTATTTTCGGTATTTTAATAATTTTAGGTATAATACTTACCGAAATTGTTTGAGATGTCGTATTTGAAGTTGATAATGGATGCTACACCCTGTGACAGAAAATTGCCTATGCAGGTCCAGGTCTTAGTATAGCTCCGATATACCTTTGCCTCCCTATATACGTTATTTTGATGATTTCAGCTACATTATTCACCGTATATTTCAAGTTTCGAAGTTGAATATGGTAATGGCTTATAAAAAAAAATTGCCTATGTAGGTCCACGTCCTACAGACTCCAACGGCTATATTCGGTATTTTTAAAATTTTAACAGATTTTTTAACGGATTTAATTTTTTTTTAATTTCCAAATTGGTTCCAAATGGTGGGGGGTATTCAAAGTTCAAAGGCCCGGGCGAACTTACTGCTTTTTAGCTTGTTCTTACATTAATTTTAAGGCTTTCTGATCAATGACATTTTTTTCTCAAGTCGTTAAATTCTTTTTTTGGTTAAAATTATCTAGCAATTCCAGTTTGTGGCAAAATTGATCAAATTATTTGCTGGATAGTATTTTTCCCGACAAAGAAGGCATGCCTTAAGAATTACTTTCTATACCAGTCACATTGTTGAGTAAATACCAACACTTTAAGCATTTGCCTGACTTCATTTATAATCACTTCAAAGCTAATGGACAGCACTTTTCTATTTGTGGGTAATGTTACCCCTTTTTTCGTCCATTCCTCTAATCCAAACATCCCGTAGCATTAATTCTTCTACGTCTTCAGTCTTCGGACTTAGCTAAACAAATATTTAAGATTATTTGTTAACTATCAGCTTTTAAAGAGGAGAAACACCAGCGATGGTAGGGAGCAAGGGACTACTTAAAGGAATAAGCCTTAGGAGTTAATGACGATAAAAGGTATCCTCGTGGAAAGTTGCAATAACAACAAAAACAACAAGCAACATATGGCTTCCTCTCTGTTAATATTAAATGTTTGCTATTTTGTTGCTATGCCTTAAAGTTTCGTTTCGTTTTTTTTTTTTGTTTTTTGTGTTCTCCTCCATTTGGAGCTGGAAATGAAAACCTAAAAGTGTTTTAAAATTATCTTCATGCCCTAAACGCCACTCCTATCAATGGCTTAAGGCGAACTCCTTTTTACATGGAAAAATGGAGGTTTGAGTTGTTTTTCTCATTGTGTGCGTCTGTGTTTTTTTGGACTGCTTTGGCAGAGGCAATGTGCGTTAAGCCATGGATTTGCCTTCTAAACCATTCCATGTTAAAGTACCAGTTTGTTAAAGGGTATCCTTTACTGGGAATAATTGTGTGTGTGTGAGTGTATGTGTATGTATATATGTTCGTATGTGTGTGTTTAGAAAAGAGTTTTTCGTATCACATTTTCTTTTTGTTTGTTTGTTTGTCTTTTCTTTTCCTTTCTTTAAAAGAAATGAGTTTTCTGTCCTTCTTTCCCAACCATCTTCTTTAAAGTAATGGTGTTGAAAGGGTTTTCCTTTACATATGTACACATGATCTGCCTTCTGCCTACACTTGTGTGTATGTATGTCTTCGAATGCCTGCCAGTATTAGATAGTTTTAGGGGGGTTTTGGTGTTTGCCTAACTTTGTGCTTTCACACACCCACACACTTTCTTCCTTTCTTTCTAAAACAAACCAAAGGAAAAGTGCTAAAAGTTGTTTTAGGTTAGGGTTTTATGTTATGTTTAGCCATCATCTTAACAAGATGGAATACTTTTCCACCATTGGCAAGATAAGCATGAGATGAAAATGGAGAAGACGACGTCAACGAAGATGCTACTCTGATGATGTTGATGATGAAATATGTCGATGCTGAAATGGACGACAAAATGCTGTGGTATGAGGAGAGTAGAGCCCAGCCATACTTCTTATTTGTGTTTGATCTGGCAAACAATTTTCGAAAACTTTTTAATTGACCAAAAAATCTTGTGGAAATTATGCCAAAATAAATATTTTAAAAATAAGTTTGTTTATTTTTCAAAATTTTGTATGAGGCCATGTAATGGGGTCAGACTGCCAGCAGAGAGTGTGAAGTAAGTAGTTGGTGTTATTATTAGGAAAGTTTTGAAAAATATTAAAGAAATCGCTAAAAATCTGCACGAGCATTGTTCAATGGTAGCCAGGGTTTCGTTAAGATTTTGAAATATAAAATAAAAATGTAGTTAAAGTCTACTTGAAAAATAAACATGTTGGAAGGCATATATCGATTCTTCTGACATACATAATTATGTCTACAGACTAATTTGCTTAGTTTGGATAAAATAAAATACCCTAATTTGGAAGATATACATTTTTGATTCAAATGTTTTATATTAATAACATAATAATGGGCGGGGGTTCATCAGACAGTGATAACCGGCATTAAGATCGACAAAAGTATACTACTTTATAAAGTGTCTTCTAATATGGAAGCATTTTACGTCTTATGGTGATTCATAATCAATATTTGGCCTGTTGTAGGGAGATCATGGGAGAAGTGGACGGATATTGGTCTGGAAATGAGAATTCATTGCATAATTGGCATGAATGATTTTTAAAAAATTGGATTATTTTTGAGGAGATTGCAAAGGAGTGTCAACTAATGTTGCTTGGATCTTGTCCGATATTCCCAACGCTTTTCTTAAGATATCTATTTATTTTGAACGTCTGTGGGGGAGTCAGCTGATATTCGCAATGGTTTTTTTTCTCTCTTTACAAATGGCAGTGAATATTTCTTATTTATTATATAATTTTGGGGAAGAAAGTTTTTGAATAACACAAGATTTATGTTATTGCGCCAGTTTTGGGAAACAATTTAAGATTTTCGCTAAGAAGATTTTTGTCCAAGAAAAGTTAGAGAAAATCTTAAAAATCTGTCTGTCCCAAATTTTTGTTGAAAAAATTATCTTCAGTTTCCAAAGATTTCGTTTAGGTGTCACAGAAACCGTTTGCTTCATGAATCACTGATTTAAGGTTAGGTGATCCTTAGAAAACTAATTTAAAGTATACTAGATTTTCAGTTATAGGGTCCTTAAAAAATCTTTAAAAATATCTTTTAAAATAAGCCTAAAAATTTCAAGGTTTTCGGTAAGAAGATCTTTGAAAACGCTCCAAGGATTTCGGTCAGAAGGTTCTTAATTTTTTCAAATCCAGATTTTGCGACTTGGAGTTCCTTGAAATGAAATATAAAAAAATATTAAAAAATCCTTATTGTTGGTGACATTTTCTTAAAAATATAGATTTCGGATCAAAAGGACCGACGAAAATTTCTCAAAAAACACACAAATTTCGTCCAAAAAAATTTTCGTTGAAAAAATCTTCTTAGATTCCAAAGATTTCGTTTTCAAGATCTTTGATTTTTCAAGAATCAATGATTTCAGCTCCGTAGTTCCGTGAAAAATATGTTCCGTGAAAAAAATGAAATAACTGCGAATTTTGTCTAGAATATTTCGACTAAGGCATCTTATTGAAAAACAAAACCAAAATCCTTGATCACTAAATATTCCAGGTTTTCTCGATTAGGATGAAAGGAGTTCCTTAAAAGTGTTCAGTTAAAAATGTTTAAATGTTCTGTCGGGCGTTCCTTGAAAAACATCCAAATTTTTTGTTTAGAAAAACCTATTAAAATATTTTTAAAAACTCAATCAGATTTGTCCTTAGAAAAATCTTAAAAATCTACAATCGAAGAAACTAAGGATTAAATTCTATACATATTGAATACTTAGTTTTTTGAAAATCAACGATTTTCTTCAAATTCTTTTCCACAAAAAACCTGTGATTTTCGGTCAGGAAGTGCGTGGAGAAAATTCTTAAAGAATCCACTATTTGGGTAAGGAGGTCCTTGCAAATGAGTCTACAAAACATGTTGATGTTTGGTCAGGAGGTAATTGAAAGATTTTCAAATTTTCGGTCAGATCAGGTCGTAATTTTTGTGCAGGAACATATTTTAAAAATATTTTTGTAAAGAGTTCCTTAAGTTTCCTATATAATTCTAATATTTCTTAAAAAAACAGCATCAACGCCTCTTGTGACTCTTTTTCCTTAAAATTTATACTTAAATATCTACAATTTTCGGTTCAGAGCTTGAACCTTTTTTCTCTAGAATGACACGAATGACTTGATTCTTTCCTAAAAATTCAATGAATTGTGGAATTTTTTTTAATTTCATTTATTTTCATTTTTACTTAGAAGTTTACGATTGTGGGTCAATTTTTTATGAGAAATTCCATAAAAACTTTTCCTTATAAAAATTAAGATTTTTCCTAAATGTCGGCTAGGAAATACGACGAAAATACAACGATTCTTGTCCAGGAAGATATTTAAAAATATTTAAACATATCCTTGACAATTGTCCAAAGATCATTGGAAACCTTTGTTAAATCTACGATATTTTCGCCTTAGACGTATTTTAATTTTTTTTCTTAAAACATTCACTAATTTGTCGTTTTTCATTCAGCATAACCTTGAAATAGGTTATATAAAATTTTTAATTTTTTTTTTTCCTAAATCACAGATTTTTGGTCACCGCTTCTTTGTAAAAAAAATTTCAAAATCCAGGATTTTTGGTCAGAACGTCCGTCCATTAAGTTTCTCTAAAATATTTTTAAAAGTCATCAAAATCTAAATTTATTTTGGAGGTCCTTGAACAGGACGTCCGTCCATTAAGGTTCTCTAAAATATTTTTAAAAGTCATCAAAATCTACAATTTATTTTGGAGGTCCAAAATGTTGGTTTACAAGTCCCTGAAAAATATAACAAAAACAATTACCAATTTTGAAAAATGTTTTTAAAAACTAAATTTAAGTTTAATAAACAAAATTCTTGGTGAGGAAGTTCTTACAAAAATCCCAAATTTTGGTCGACAAGTCTCTGAAAAATAAAGTAAATTAAAAAAAGTTAAATAAAAACAATTAAAAATAGAACAACTAAGTTTTTAATTTAATTTAAAAAAATTCTGGAAGTCCTTCCAAAAATCTTAAATTTAAGCCTAGAGTCCCTAAAAATAATTTAAAAAAAAAAAAACACGATTCTTGGCCAAGAAGTCATTAAAAATGCACGATTTTTGGATAAGATGTTTTAAAACAGTATTCTTAAAAAATCTGAACACGCTGTGAAGTCTTTAGAAATATTTAGTAAGATCATTTAAAATTAGACACGATCGAAAACCTCAATAGAGGTAGTGGGTAGTGTGCGAAGCTTTTAAAAATCAGAACTACATTCTAATAATATTTCAAATGTTGACCGTCAGTAGTAGAGGTGCTAGAAATAGTGGAATATTAATCCCGTTTACACAGTTAAGCTTATTTTGGCAAAATGTTTGGGTGTGCGAAGTTGGAAGAAAGAGTGGTATAGCTTATCTTCGAACTCAACCTACTTTTAATAGAAATATTTATATGGACTAAAACAGAATGTCCTTTCGAATACTTCCCTAACAAAATATCTCCCATTGGTAATATTTAACTTCAATATTGTTATTTTTTGATATTCTCAATGGAAAATCGGTTATCTTTGTAAATGTTTGTACATTCTTGCAGTTCTAGAACAAACCAAACATATCGATGCTTGCTCCATTTGATATTTACGAAAGTCGCTTTCAAACATGTCTGTCTGTATGATTGCTACTATTGAAATACCAATATGTATATACCAATATTTATATAAGGAGGAGATATTCCATATAAAAATTCAAACACAGGCATTGTAATAGTCTTTTTAATTTTGGTCTCTTAATAATTTTTAAATTTTAAATCTTAAAAAAATGTATATTTCGTAATTCGCGATTTCTACAAAATGTATCATATATTTTGATTGCAAATGCTATAAATTAATATTGACAGAGAAAATAATGATACTATCGAAAGTTATTTCGATTAAGTGCCCCAACTGATCGTAAAATATACATATATGTATATTCTGCAATCCCTCGTATTAACATATGCTGGTTTCATTCCGGCAATTATCAAAAAAGAAAAAGAACATTCATTCAAATTAATTGCTTACATTAATCAAAATGTCCCAAACCTAAAGCTACTCTGGGGCATTATAACTTAATTAAGGCAAATGAAAGTGAGTCCAGTCAGTTAAATAAATGGTGTGGTTCAAAGTCATTAACACAGCAAATTAGAAAAAAAACACAAAAGCCACGAAGAAAGAACCCAAAAAGATTGACAACAAATTAAAAAAAAATAATCCTCTAAATCACATTGTTTTTTTCACAAAAAAAAAAAAAGAAAGAAAGAAGACAACACCGACTTCCGCCAACCCAAGCTAATATATACAACAATAACAATAAACTCATGATGTACAAAAATAATAACGAAAAAAAAATAATGAAACAAATTAACCAAATATGCAAATCATTATTTAATTTATGTTCTACTACAAAAAAAGAGAGCAAAGCGACAAAAAGAGACAAAATTAAATCCCATCGAAAAGTAAAAGGCCAAGCTAAAATAATGTTCAACAAGAGCAACGAATTTACATAAATTTCTCATCATCACCATTGTATTATCGTCGTCATCAATGGAATGAAATGAAAATCAACGTTGAATGAATGGAAAGGTAAATGAAAAGAAATGAATGAAATGCCTGTTTCTGGTTGCCATTTGCAGTGAATTTTTTTGCCATTGCCGCCTTTGTAGTCGCTCGCAATGCTAAGCAAAATGTTTAAAACATTGGCGCCCAATTAGTAACATTACTTTTTTTCCACTGACCCTTTCTTTTGTGCTGGCATTCCGCATCCGCACATATATTTGGCTGTTTGCAAAAAGTAATTTTTACATAAAAACTATTTGTGTAGTAGCAAAGCATAGGAAATGTGAACAATGTGAAAGAAGAGTGGGAACAAAAACTAAACAATGTCCGAAACAAAAGCGCAAGTTTTAATACGACTATACAACAACGGTGCCCGAAAATGAAGTAATTAGTTTTGAAAGGTAATTAATTATATAATATTTAATGTTAAATACTGCCAGCATTAGCCGTGATTGATCGGGGAATTGTTCATTGAAACGCCAGAACATTTTGAAAATATGGACACACAGTAAATGGTAATATATGTTATTTAGCTAGTAAAATCTCCAAACGCAGATTATGCTCAGACTCACCTTTGTAAATTTAAATCTTTCAAAAAATATTCCGGTCATAATAACCTACACCATGCAATAGAAGGATTGATTTATTTTGTCATTCAGTTTATAGGTCATGGAAATAATAATTTGAGACCAAGAAAAATATTCATTACATATCGGATTACTAACCCATTACTTTAACATGGGCTACAAATAGGTTAAAAAGTAGTTACTTATTTTTGGCTGCTACAAAAAAAAAATAACTAATAAAAATAACATTGGAGTAAAAAGTGTTCGAACTTCTGTATTACTAGGATGTTCTAAAGATTTTACCATTTTACTGGTATTTAGAAAAAAAAACAATAAAATGGTTTGTAAAAAATACGTTCAAATATTGTCACTCCATGATTGTTGAGGACATCAACATGTAATGACGCTTCGTTGTTATATTCTCAGCTATGTGGGTACAGAGAGCATATTCCGTTTGAAAAGGCCAAGTCGTGCCACATCGAAATAATGTTTTTTTACAACGCGTCTGATGAGTCGATGATTTGAACGAAATCCGATTTCCTGCTACAGTGGTCGTTATTTATTGGAAGTTTTACCCTCAACCATTTGGAACGAATTTGGAAATAAAAAATAAATAAAATAAAATGCGATAAAAATTCTGTTAAAATCAAAAAAATACCGAATATAGGAAGTCGTTATATTGGGGTCTATACGAAGACGTGGACCTGCATGGGCAACTTTTGTCATAAGGTATTACAATATTGAAACACGAAACTTGAAAAAACCCCGGTGAATACTGTAGCTAAAATCATCAAAATACCGAATATCGGAGGGAACCGTTATATGGAGGTTACACGATATCGTGCACCGATATAGCCAATCTTCGAAATTGACCTGCCTGCAGGCAAAAGACTGATCTGTGGTTTCAATGAAAAGAGTGTTCAAAATCAACTGAATATACAATATCGGGAGGTACCGAGCAATAAGAGCTTTAAGAAAATGTTTAACCTACATAGACCATGATCTGCCATAGGAAGTAGAACCCATTACAAACCCAAGTAGCGAATTTGTGGCTAAAATTATTCGAATAGCACATTAGCATTTCGAGAAGTTACAAGCCTACCCTAACGCCCCATTTTTATATGGATAAGTTTTAGGAAGTTAGTACTTATCAAACAACCACCAAGACCAAAAAAAGTACAAAAATGTAGTCGTTCCTTTTTCAGGAATCGAGTTTGGGTTTACGACCAAAACGGGTTTACGGGGTGGGTTTATGAAGAAAACTAGAACCTTCGAAATAACGATCTCTGTGGACCGTTTAAGGACCTTTGGAGTCGATCTAGGGGCATCCGTTCGTCCGTCCGGCTGTCTGTCTGTCTAGTTGGCGGTGCACAAGGAAGTATCCAATTTGATCCAAACTCGGTACATCGTAATATTATTGTCAAACTTAGATCGAGTTCGGAGATGCGCAATATCAGTCCACTTTCTTTAATAACTCGCCAACAAAAGCAATCATGAGAAATCTGGCCAAATCGATTTTAATTTTTGTTTTCTGTCAAAATATTCGGTGTTTACCATTCTCACAAAATGTGGTAGGAAAGTTTTTAAATTTCTTGTACCGGCGATTTACCTTAGCAGTATTTTCCAAGCAGTTGGGACACATAATGTCACTTCATTCAAATTTGTTTGAAAACTTTATATGGCTACAAAACCAATTCTCAAACATTCCACTACCTTCCTAATTTGATTGTATTTCTTGAAAAAGAATGAAAGCCGATACCAAATAAATCGCTTACATATCTAATGGCTAATTGTGACAACAAACATATGGCCATTTGTAGTTATAGATTTATTCTATATGCCAAAAAATATCGTATTACTATTTCTTTTTTGACATAACAGCTTGATATTTTTTTTTTTTGCAAACCCACATTATTTCAAAGTCAATGACTGCGGCGTCCATGACGTTCATACGGAAAATATTCAAAGTACGCTGTCAAATACCATTTACTTCTTTCTACTCTTCTTTTTGAATTTAATTCAAAAAAGATTACGAAAAAATACCAGTTATGTGACTGGCCAAATGAATTGACATTGAAAGTGAATTTTTGAAAGCAGCTGAAAAAAAAAACAAAACCACAACAAAGTAGGGGTACCGGCATTGGCGGAACTTAATACCCTACAACCTTATAGGCAAACATAATTTCAGATTTAGGAATTTTTCGAGTTTTCTGATAATTTATGGCACAATTGAAAAAAAAAAATGACAGATAAAGGTATACACTGAACAGAAACTAAAAATTAACCGGGAATGTGGCTAGGTATAAATAAAAGATATCGAGGAGAACTTTTCGAATATATGGCAATTATTTTTGCCTATAAGATCTTTATATATTTTGAAAGTACTCCTCGAGACCTTTGATTTGAGCCTAAACCCCAATTCATTCTTAAGTCTGAAATTCAGTGGACCCCTTTATCACTATTTTAACTTAAATTGGACGATACATTTTCCCAAAACTCAAAATAGTCTGAAATCTTTTTTGCGTATAAGGTTCTTATGTTCGGGCAGTACTCCTCGAGACCTTTTATTTGAGCCCAGCGTCAATTCAGCTTCATTATTTTTAAATCATATATTCTGGGCTTTAAATGGGAAGATAAGTACTCCTGGAGACCTTTGATTTGAGCCTAGCCTAAGCCCCACTTCATTCTTAAGTCTGAAATTCTGGTTGCTTATAAAGTCCTTATATTTCTATTAACTTAAATTGGGCAATAAATTTTCCCAAAACTCAAAAAAAAAATCGTAAGTCCGAAATCATTTTTGCGTAAAAGGATCTTATATTCGGGCAGTACTCCTCGAGAACTTTTATGGAGCCTAGTCTCAATTCAGCTTCATTTTTAAATCATATATTCTGGGCTTTAAATGGGAAGATAAAGGTGTTAAACCTTCTGGTACATCTCCCCAAAAAAAGGTCGAGATTTTCAAAAAATATTTTACTGCACAGAAAGAGAAAGGACATACCGATTTTGCTGCAACTTTACATATCTTAATGTTTGCATCAGTTCTAGGTCAGGTGCAAAAAATGGACAATATCGGGTCACTCTTTCAAGTACCTCCCCCCAAAGATCAAAATTTTAAATAATTATAACTCTTATAAAAAGTCCGATTGTCTTCAAATTACGCACAGCACAGTATTTTTATTAACCCAAGGTCTGGTGCAAAGATGGTATATATCGGTCTACTCCATTTGGTACCTCCTCCAAAAATGGTCAAAATTTAAAAAAAAAATTTTTTTGCACAGAAAGAGAAACGATGGTCCGATTTTGCTCCAACTTTGCAAATACTAATATCTGCGTCAGTGCTATGTCTGGTGCGAAAATGGACAATATCGGTCCACTCCATCAAGTACCTCCCCCACAAGTGGTCAAAATTTTGAATAATTACAACTCTCATAAAATGTGATGTAAGATTCCGATTGTCTTCAAATTTCACACATCCCAATAATTATATTAACCCAAGGTCTGGTGTTAATATGGAATATATTGGTCCACTCCATCCGGTACCTCCCCCCACAGTTCAAAATTTTAAATAATTATAAGTCTAATCCACACTCCATATCCATGGAAATTATCCGCGAAATTAACATCCATTCATACTTAGCAAATTTCATTATTTCTATCAAAACAAGATCTCTTATAAAGATGGGATATATCGGTCCGCCCTTCGTATCGGATCATCTCTTTCTATGCAGCAAAAATATATATATATATTGTTTTTTTTTTCTTTTTTTTTTTTTGAAATGTCGGCCTTTGGTGGGGAAGGTACCAGAAGAAGAGACCGATTTTGCGCATCGGTGAACTCCCTCTCCCGGAAAAAAAATAATTTGGTTTACGTCTTTGCTAATTAAATTTAAATTTATCCTGGCGGACATTGCCAGTAGTTTACTGTAGGGTACCATATGATCTAATCCACCATTTCGAATCACGTTCAACTATTTTATTTTACATCACAAAAAAAAAAAAAAAAAATTAAACCAAAAAGAAAAGTAAAAAAAGAGAGAGACTGAAAGACAACACAAGCTTTATAACACCACTAAACTTGGCTTTGAACTTAACATTGACTGGCTCTGACACTCATTGTCGCCATGTGTTACGTATGCAAATGAAACTTCACCCTGACTTTAGTCACTGTAATTTCTTTGGAGTTTTTCCTGTATTTTCTTTTTTTTTTCGTTCATTATTTAAATTTGCTTTGCGGTATTTTTGGTTTTGAAACATTTTTCTCTTATTTTTTTCCTTTACACCTCAGCTTTAAAACGAGGCAGTCAGCCAGCCACCCAAACCAACCATCCATCCATACATCCATGGCTGGTACTATACCAAACCCGCTTTGACGTAAACTGCCTTTTGGTTGGAAAGAAAAAGAAAACAACTTTACTTCCGGCTAAATATTGTATTTTGTTTTCTTTTTCATCCTCCGTTTTACACCTAGCTTTCGCATCTCTGAATCTCTAATACATATCTCCTCACTCTCTCTCTCTCCCTCACCGCGCGTAACCATCTGCCAAAAACCATCAAGTGTGAAATGTATTTTAAAACAGGTTTGTTTTAAGTTTTGTAAAAGCTTTTTTTGTGCTCTCAGTTCGGTAATTTTTGTTTGTGCCATTTCACTTTTAGTTTTTTGTTTGTTTGGATGTGTGTGTGTGTGGTTATATCCATTAGTTTTGACTTTTCAAGTTTTTTGAAATATACTGCCTGTTCCACCGGCTGCTGCTGCCGTTGTGTGGTGATCCAGCACCAGTAAAATCCCCACTGCACCATTGCAGACCAAACAAGAAACGGAAGTTTAACGAAGAAACTCCCAAACATGTTTAGAAGAAAATAAACAGCATAACGAACTGACTGAACTTGGATGGCCACAATTTGCCAAATAGTCTGTGTGTATGTTAGGGTATATCGATGTTAATAATAATTTTTGTACAAATAAATGTGGCAAAGATCTTAACATTCGATGGAATCTAATAGAGAAATTGCCACCGGTTGGCCACTTGGGTACAATGAGTAGCTAAGAAATATATAATGGGAGGAATTACAACAACTCTATGTCAAGTATGAAGATGCGATTGATCATACCACTCCTTTTTGTACTCACTCTCCCACAAAGGGTCTCAGCCTCAGCGATTTACTCCAAACTTCGTGTAACGCTATATTTAAATCAACCATAGCACCTATATAAATATGGGATATGTCTGTCCACTCTTTCTGGTACCTCTCCAAAAAAGTTCAATATTTTCAAAAAAAAAAAAAAAAAACATAAAAAGTGGAGGAAGAAGTCGATGTAGTCCAAGCCTGGCGCGTCGTAATATTAATATCAGAGTCAGGTCGGATGCGAAGTGGACAATATTGGCCCAGTCAATAATCTTACCGACATATGTATATCCTCATCCAATATTCGATTATTTAAATATATTTTGACTTCTGTTACGATTATTAAAATTGTGGACTCTCTATGGAGTAGGTTCCGAAGAAATGGGCCAATCTTGTCCATTTCGTATCGGACCTAAATAAATATGATATAAATATTGCGACGTGCCAGGTTCGGATTATATCGACTATCTCCTTCACTTTATATGAATTATGTGATAATTTTTAGAAAATATTAAAATGTGCCTGAGGTCCAGATAAAGTCGACCGAGGTATTCCATTTGCATTCTTCATCTAATATAGATAAAAATATTGGTATGGGCAAAATTACGAGAAAATCGAAAATTTATATCCAATTTTATGCGAAATCATAAATTCAATGTTTATCTCAGGTTTCTGGTTGAAAGAATTGTTTAGACAAAGCAAGATGTACATAATCGCTGACACAAGTTATGACAGATACAAAGTATTGAAAATTGTTATCCTTTGTCGGTAAGATACATGAAGGGTTTCGCAGATATAAATGATCATCTTCACAACAGATCTTGTGTTAGCTAAAATGTTTGTATGTGTGAAATTTGAAGAGAGGTTGGATGCTTATTTCGCTTTCTATGAGCGTTTTGTTTTTCAAAATCTTGAACCCTATGTGGGGGAGGTTCCAGAAGCTTTGATCCGATCTGTACCATGGAAATCTTTAATGGAAATATTGAGATGTGAGAATGGAATCGGATGTTAATTTTGCGTTTTATGAGCTGCATGGATAATCAAAATTTTAACCCAGAAGGTGTGAACCGTTATATCCAATCTTCACATCAGATCTTGCGTTAGGAGAAATAATGGGATGTATGAATTATGAAGAGAATCGGATGTTTATTTTATGATCGTTCTGGTTATTCAAAACTTTAACGCTTTGTGGTGGAGTATCAAAAGGAATGGTCCGATCTCTACCATCTTTAAAACAAATCTTGTGCTGATAGAAATATCGAGATGTGACAATTCTGACTAGAATCGGATGTTAATTTCGCGTTTTAGTTTTATATTTTGTTGTAGGAGAGATACTTCGTGGAGTGGACCCGTCTTGTCCATTTTCGCAAAGTTGGAGCAAAATCGGATTATTCTTTCTCCTTCTGTGCAGTTTTTTTTTTTTTTTTTTTTTTTTTGAAAACGTTGGCCTTTTTGTGGGGGATGTACCAAAAGCAGAGGACCGATGTATTCCACCTTTACACCAGAACTTGAGTTAATAAACTGTTTGAGATATGTGAAATTTGAAGACAGTCGGACTCTTACATCACATTTTATAAACGTTGTAATTATTCAACATTTTGACCCTTTATGGGTGAGGTGCCGATATTATCCGTCCCCGAACTCTATATAAATTATTATAATAATATTACGATGTACCAAGTTTGGACCGAATCGGATGCTCCCTTCGAGAGTTATCGTGAACACCAGTCAGACAGACGAACATCGCTAAATCGACTCGACGATGTCCTCAAAAGGATTTTTTCCAAAGAGTCATAGAGTCTAAAATCGTTATTTCGATGAGGCACGTTTTGGCCGTATCAAATGATTATATGTCTCTCTAGCCATATTGCTGAGGCTGTAAAAACTGACATATTCTGAGGATCAATCCTTCTGCTTACTAACCCATAAAGCTACAAGATTTTAGGTATGAATATGGCCAAGATTGGTCCAACCCTTGGGTCAATCGTAGACCTTTTTGTTTTTAACCAAAAAATCATCAAGTTAAAAAAAACATTTGTCTCAGGGAGAGACATAAGCAGTATTTTTTTTTCATAGATCCTTAAAAATAATCGCCCTCATTAACTCAGAAATTATTGGTCAAATGTTTGTTAAATCCTGTAAAGGACTTATCCATGATAATCCGATGTTAGAACATCGTAATATTTCTATTGTCCTTTTAAAATTGGAGAAGTAATTTCGTTTGGGGATGTATTGACTGTATTGCGTTTATTGTGATATGCTGGTCATATTCTAACTTTCCCTGTTTTCTATGACTTACCTTAATATCCACATGCTGCAACTAACTCATGACATAACTTCTGCACATACATATGTTTTTTCATTTGTATTCGTTTATTTAATTGCTCTGACCAAAAATAAAATTTATTGCAACCACAAAAATTTCATTAACATTAAATGCAATTAAGAAATTGAAACAAAAACACAAACAAACACAGAATAGAATGAAGAAAATAACAAAAAAATACACAAATAACAAAATCAAGAAATGTGCATCTTGAAGTCATATGGCAAAGGAAAACTTTAGACGAGCATCTGGAATCAAATGCAAGAAATGTTTTTCTATGGTATTTTGGTTTATTGCAGTAAAGCTGAAGAATTAATTTTATGCTTTTATTTTTTTTCGTCGTATGATTGTCGTTAGTTTTCTGATACTTTTTCTTTGTTTATTCAACAATTTAATTCTTTTTATAAAAAGCTTTCACGGTCTGAAATCGTTCATAAATATGTCAATTTTATGAAAGATACACCCCAAATTGAAAAAGTTTAATGTTCTATCCTGTCACACCGACTTTGCCCATGTTTTTAAAAGGTCTTCTTTTAAATATGGAATTTTCTTGTTATATCTAATCATACCCTCAGCCTTATGGCTACATATGATACAGATGATATACATCATTTGCGATAATGTGATTCATCGAAACACGGTTAAGGACCCCGGGCCATTTTCAAATTGTCTGGCTACGTCCCGTCTAACGTCTAGGCGAAATGGATGTTGCGGATATTTTACACGTGAGCCAGTTTTGGTGTGTAGAAGTGCGATTTTGGAAAATTCGTGCTGAAAGGGTACGAAAAGTAGTAAAATGTACTAAAGATGTTATATTTGGTATTTGGAATAAACTAGTATTCTAAAATTTGGAAGGAGAGAAACTAATGGAGGGCTGGATAGATGCACCAAAAAGTAATTCAAACTTTTATGTGTATAATGTATAATGGTACTATTTCATATTATAAATTTGATATATGAAGGTGGTTTTGGAAATGTGTACCAAGTATGCGAAGTGTACCAAATTGTACTAAATTTGGAATAGCCTGATTTAGGGTGAATGGATGAAGCTGAACTTTTGAAATTTTGTATTGGAGTTCCTCTTGGTGGTTGGCTTTTTTGATAAGGAGGTGGTTTTATAATTTTTTACTGCAAGTGCACGAAAAGTACCAAAATGTACAATATTTAGTACGATTTTATATTGAGTGATAGTGGTTAAAATCTGAAATTTGATATTACGGTCGCTGCTCATGTGTAGCCTGAACATATGAAGGTTGTTTAAAATGTACTGAGTGAAACTATATTTGGTATTGGGTAAAAGGATAGATATAACATTTGAAAATTTCATATTTAGATTACTGATGATATCTGTGTTTGAGATTTGGCGGTGGTTGTCAAATGCATCCTATTTTTGTACGAAAAAAGGGCTGGAATCCCCAAATTTGATATTCAGGTTTCTGTTGGTATCTGAAATTGAGATATAGAGGTGGTTTTAGATATATGCACCACAATTGTACGAATAGTACTAAATATAACTAAATTTGGTATTGGATGAAGGAATGGATTTGAAATCCTTAAATTTTATATCGATGTCTCTGTTAGCGTCTGTGATTGAGATATGCAGGTGGTATTGCAAATGTGTATATTTGTTCGGCAAGTGCTATGTGGTACTAAATTGGATGTTGAGTAATGGATAGAGCTGCAATCCCGAAATTTGAATTTGAGGTCTCTGTTGGCACCTGGCATCAGAGGTGGCTTTGGAAATGTGTTCCATAATTGTGTTAAAAGAAGGAACTGGTGTTGAATATGCGTATTATAATTGAACTAAATGGTACTGAATTTGGTAATGGGGAAAATTACGGAGCTGAAATCTTGAAATTTGATATTAATGTCACTGTTGGTATCTGAGGTTGAGATGTGGAGATTTTTTTGAAAAAGAATTCTTTAACTGTACAAAGGGAAAATTAGTATTGGGTAGCGGGATAGAGCTAAGAACCTGAAATATTATCTAATAATCTAATTGACAGAAAAACTGCCTTTAGGTGGGATAGAAATCCAATTTTAATATTTCGGTATTGAGGTCACTGTTGGTGTCTAGGTTGGAGAATAGTGGTATTATGCATTTCCAAGCGTAGTATAACTTTACGAAAAAATGGTGATAAGTTTGTAATTGGGTCTTAGGTAGAGCTGTAATTCTGAAATTTGATGTAGAGGTATATAGTTTTAAGAGAAGGCGGATTTGGGAATGCGTACTATGGTTGTTCGAAAAGTACTAAATTTGAATGAATGGATAAAGACCGAATCCTGAAATTTAATAACGAAGTCACTAATGATATCTAGGATTTAGATATCGTGGTGGCTCAATAAAAACAAATATATTGCTCCAATTAAAACCGGTATATGGCGCCTTTACGAAGAAGTGGTATTGCATATGTCATTTTTTGTCACAGACTGTAGTCCCTATTACGAACATTAAATACGAATTTTGAAACAATTCTGGTAAAACATTATGGTAATAACATCAAAATACCGAATAAAGGGATTAACCGTTATATGTGGGCCAAATGAAGACGTTGGCCTACATAGGAATTTTTCCGTCATGGGTTGTAGTACCCCTTGCGAGCTTCAGATACGAAATTTGAAACAATTAATGTAAAATGTTGTTCAAGTCATGAAAATACCACATATGTATCGCGGGGTATGGGAGCTATACGAAGACGCGGGCCTGCATACACAATTTCTGTTCATAGCCTGTAGAACTTCAATTACGAAATTTCAAAAAAAAAAAAAAAAAACTCCGGTGAATAATATCCATCAAATCGTCAAAATATCGAAAATCGTGTGGTACCGTTGTAGAAGGGCTATACGATATCGTGGAGCCATGTAGGCAATTCTCTTCCAGGAGGAAAAGTACTCAGAACTTCTTTTGTGGATTTTCACACAATTTCATTTAAAATTGTGGCTAAAATCGTCAAAATATCGAATATCGGGAGGTTCCGTTATATGAGGGATATACGATATCGTGGACCTATATAGACAGTTCTTTTACAGGCAGTAAAGTACTCAGAAGAGACTTCTTTTGTGGATTTTCAGACAATTTCATGAAAAATTTAGGTACAATCACATACCGAATATCGGGAGTGCCGTTATATGGAGACATCGTGGAACGATATAGCTCATTTTCGATCTTGGCCTGCCTGCGGACAAAAGACCGATCTCTGCAAAATTGTAGCTTCCTATCTTAATTCGTTTTGACTCTAACGTGATTACAGCAGACGGACGGACAGGTCCAAATCGCCATAGAATTTTACGCTGGTCAAGAAAATATATGCTTTGCTAGGTCTAAAATTATTATTTCGATGATTAACAAACGGAATGACGAACTTAATATACCCTCCATACTATGTGCGGTGGAGGGTATAAAAAGCCCTAGCACGAACTGTAGGAACTAATCTAAAATGTTAAGGTGGACTTTTCACTGATGAAGTAGCGGATATTTGCTAGTTGCCATATAAAATAACCACAATAAATCCCAATGCCGAATTACCCTAGAATCTCTCAAAATAAATTTACAATAAATTTTGAAACAAAAAAAAAAAAAAAATACTCCTGCAATTTAATTTGTTCTGCATCACACACTCATAAGTACTTATAAATTCCTATTATCTCCCCCATCTCTTTTAATCCAACAAATAAATAGTTAAATTTATTCCATTCGATTCTTCTTTTTTGCAAAATTCATGCGAAATATTAAAAATTTGCAAAAGTACCTAAATCCTTTTAAATCGCACAAACTATAGAAAATAATTTTCGTACAGTTAAACAATGAAACGCTTTTCCGAATAGCAGCAGTTTCCATGTTTCAACAAAGCTCGAATTATTTTTGCCTCTAAAAACTAACGGAAAAAAATTCTACGAATAAATACTTAAACTTAAACAATGGACATGCTCACATGCAAACACACTAAAATTATCCTTTGTCGTAAATAGTGTGGGTGTGTGAGTGCGTGCGTGCGTGTGTGATAGATAAGTGATCTCACACACACACATAATGTTGTTTAATGTGGCTACTGCTACTGTTGCTTTTGCAATCTTTAAATATGCAAATAGACAAACACGCCTGAACAAAGTTAGTTGGTAGCTGGTTGGTTGGTGATGCGGGTCTGGGTTTTTTTGTGGGTTTTTGTCCACCGTGTTAGTTGCTTCGGTGTATTCAATTGTAACAATTTGCATTAGAGCGCTTTACAAATGCCCATTAACTAAAAAATTCTAACTAGAATTACAGATAAAATTTTTGGAGAATGTAAAATTTGCCAAAGAGAAACAACATATTTGCCTAAAAACTTGCCATTGTCGACCACAATGCTAGGTACAGGCATGTGTAGTTAGAAATTACAAGAGATATGCAGCAAAAATCGTTATGCGAAGGTATACTGTGGTCTTACTCGGACATTTTCGGGTGGATATTATGATCTGTAGCGTACAGGGTGGGATAAAAAACTGCAACAAAGTCAAACGCCATAATTTTTACATTTTTTTGTGTTAAATTTTATTGAATGAATGCAAAAAATGTCGGAAATAGCATCAAATTTTAGAATAAGTTTTGATTTGTTCAAATTGGTCACCTTTGGCACGAATTATGGCCTTCAAACGGCCAATGAAACCGTTACACGCTGTTCGAATGTTGCTCTTAGGTATTTTGGCCCATTCCCGGCGAAGCCCTTACTTTGTTAGTGCCAACCTTGCTTTCCAAAGTACTCCAGACACAATCATCCATCGGATTGGTATCCGGAGATTTTGGTGGTCTTTGTGCGCTGGAAATGAAACGAGGAACCTCATTTTGTAACTATTCTTGGGTGGCGCGTGCCTCTGAGTGCGATGATGCCGAGTCCTGTTGGAATGTCCAAGGTATGCGTCCAAAATGTTTGCCTGCCCAAGGCTTTAATACACCCTCCCGAATATTTTCGCTATAATATTCGGCATATATTCTGATGCCACAGTCGATTAATATGAGCGGAGAGCTACCATTGGTTGTTATGGCGGCCCACACCATCACCATGGCCGGCGGTTGAATTCTGGTGGCCAACCGAAGATGCACATTTTCAGCTGACCTCTTTGGCAATTCGGCCGTTCACCACTTTCGGCCTAGCGAAGCAACTCTTTAGCTCTATTGAGTTTATTTTCTTTCTCTTGCGGTGTAAGTTCTTGCACCTTTTTGGAATTTCAATGGATTTAATCCGAGCTCATTTTTCAATATTTGCCGAATGGAATATTGCGATATGTTCAGCTCACAAGCATTTTTCGGCGAGCGCGGTTTTCGATCAAGTCGCTTCTTTACTTTTCGAACTTTTTCTACCGATTTCCGTCGATTAATACAAGTGGAGAACGACCATCGTATGATATGGCAGCCAACACCGGCGCTTGAGTTCTGCTAACCGAAGGTGCACATTTTCAGCTGATCTCTTTGGTAAGTGATCGTGTTCATTTTGTTTGTTTACAAACTGCTGGACAACGAATGTTTTCTCATCGGAGAAAACCAAATTCGGCAGTTCACCACTTTCGGCCAAGCGAAGCAACTCTTTACCACTTTTGAGTCTATTTTCCGTTTGTTGCGGTGTAAGTTCTTGCACTTTTTTGGAATTTCAATGGCTTTACCCGGAGCTCATTTTTCAATATTTGACGAATGGAATATTGCGATATGTTCAGCTCACGAGCCATCTTTCGGCCAATGCGACGCGGGTATCGATCAAGTGGCTTCTTTACTTTTCGAACCATTTCTGCTGGTGTTGCTGTTTTCTTCCGTCCACTTCCTTGACGTCGGGCAACGAGCGATGATACGAGACACAAAAGCTTTATTCACATTTAAATGGCGGAGTGCTCTAATGATAGCCACCTATGGTTATCCAGCCAAATATAAAGAAATCACACTATCACGCTTGAATTCCATCACGAATAACTTTTTTACAGGAAAATTCTCACCAAAATGCTTATGTACGCTTGTAAATAATATAATAAGCTGTCACTGGAATAATTTTAACAACTGTTGGATGAGTGGCTTAGAAATGACAGCAGTCTGAAGTTGATTGCAGTTTTTTATCTCATCCTGTATCACTTCTGCCGGTAAAAAAAAATGTTTAAGGTAGTTTCATGGAACAGGATCATGGTCTGCATCTCCAAAATAATCATCAAGGCTAACATACCATAAGGATCATAAGATGCACCCGAAAATGTCAAAAAATTACCCACAGTACCGTCCTAACTCCAATTCAATGTCTATTGATTGTGCCTAGGACATTAGAGGTTCCGTCAATCACTCAATCTGAAACTTTACGATGCTTTTTCCCAGCCCACTGTGCCAGCAGAAAATACCAACAAGTAATTCGAACGGCATACATTCTATCATCATCATATGTTTAAGGACACACCCCAAATTTCACACACACGTACTCACTCTCACACACACACATAGATAGAGTAGTGGTAGCACCCCCACACCCAGCAGTTGTGGTTGTAGGGTACCACAACGACAGCAGAAAATTTGCATAAAAATGTAGTTGACATACATGATGTGCGTGTATGTGTTATTACTACACACACACAAACACATACATGTAACCATATATAGATGTGCAAGTGTATGTGTGCCTTGTAGACTACCGGAAATGCAAATATTGTGGTTCAATTCACTTCTATGCATTTCTCCTCTGCAAAACTTTTTGGCTCTAAATCGGAAAGAAATAAAGCGTTCCATTTTAAATGCATTCCGTGCAATTGCTCCAGCATCCACTAGCAGAAGCGACACGAGATGCAACAGTAGCAACCACCCAACCAACAACCATGGCAAAATATCAACAGCAGCAACAACAAATTCTATAAAAACGAAATGAATTCAAACTGTCTGATAATTCTAGCCTTGCGAACGAAAATGTCGTTCATTCGTTCACTATTGCCTTCCACCATTGAATCGATTCCAAAATTGAATAGACACTTTGATATCAATAATGGAATAGCACATCCAACTGATGCTCTGTGGCTGCTGCCGCTGCCGTTACTCCCTATTTCTATTGTTCCATTATGACAGTTTAGTAGATAATAACTAAACAAAGTTAGAACGGAAATACGCTGCTTTAGCTGTACAGTTGACTGGTTACAGTTTTGAGGATTTCGTTTTTTTTTTTTGTGAGTCCTGTTTTCGTTGTTGCTGCTTTGTTTAGTTGGAATAGGGCAAAATGATTATTGCACTATTTATTCCATTTGATTTTGGGGCAACATATGAAGGAATATTTAAATTTTCGATGGGAGGCAATGAAAGGGATAACATTTTGTAATACTTTTATGTAGATTGCATATATGGAAGATTTTAGCGGAAAGTGATTCTTAATTTATTTCTTAATTTGTACACTAAGCTTAAAAATATTGAAAATAAGAAACAACTAATTTCAACTTCTTTATTTTCAGGTACGTTTCAAAATTTTGCACATATTTTTGATGTTTGGTGAGTTTTTTTCTTATCGCAATTTCAATTTATTTATATAAACTTAAGGCAAAATAGTTTTGAAAATTTTAGTGAAAACTAGTATTTGGAAACGTCTTCAGCAAAATTATGTATATATCAAAATTATTTTTTTGTATTGAGAATCTTTACTTAAAATCTGTCAGAAATCGTGTAAGGGTTACAATGGCAGCACAGTGATTGTGAATAATTTTTTTTAAATTTGGAAGATTTACTGAAGATTTTGAAAATGTAAAGATGGTTCAACATTTTTTTGTGGGAGTATAAGATTTAATCTTCCTTTCAGTTAAGAACCATCAAACTTGCGCTAATGATTTATCAGAAATTCAAGGTTTATTTTTAATTATTTAATTTAATTATTTAATTTGGAAAATTTTAACCATTTCACAAAAACTTTAACAGATATAAGTTAATGTTCATTTTATAAGGATAACGGTGTTGATTTAAAAAAAAATTCAAGGCGTTGGATTATTAAAGATTGTTCAGATTCTGAAAAGGTCTCCAAGCTCTTTCAAGGGCCTAAGGCATGGATTTAGGAGATATTCCAGACTTTATCAAGTCCCATAGATGAGGATTTTTTAAAGATTTTTTCCAGCCTCTTTCGAGGGCTCTTAAGGCCCTCGAAGGACCTAAAGATTGTTTGTTAAGATCTTTTGCTGGCTCTAAGCTGTGGAGTTTTTAAGAATTTTTCTTCAATCAAAGACTTGGATTTTTTAAGAACTTTTTCAAAGACCTGCATTTTCAGGGAATTTTTAACGGTTCAAAGGCGTAGAGTTCCTAAAGATTTTTTTCAGGATCAAATGGTTTGATGTTTATACAATTTTTTCCGACCCAAAGACATGTATTTTCAAGGAATTCTTTCAGGTTTGTAGGCATTCATTTTTAAAGAATTTTACCAGCCTCAAAGTGTTGAGTTTTTCAAGAATTTTTGAATGTTCGTAGTCGTCTATTTTTTAAGGAATTTTTAGCGGTTTAACGACGTACATTTTTCAAGAACTTTTGCAGGCTTATGAGCATGGATTTTTAAAATAAAATTTTATAGGCTCAAAAACGTAAAATTTTTAAGAATTTTTCCACGATTGATATTAAAGAATTTTTTTCGACTTAAAGTCCTGTATTTTAAAAGAATTTTACCAGCCTCAAAGGGACTTAAACAATTTTTGGAAGCTCATAGCTGTAGATTTTAGAGAATTTTTGCTGTTTCAAAGCCGTACATATTTGTTATTGGCCCAAAGTCCTAGATATGTAAAGAGTTTTTGCTGGTTCAAAGGCGTAAACATATTTCAAAGCTTAAAGAGGGGCATTATTCCAGGTTCCAAATCGCAGATGTTATAACATTTTTCCAAGCTCAATGGCGTGGATTATTAAAGAATATTTCGGGGCTTAATCAGGAAAGTTCTTTAATAAAAAAAACTAAAACTAAAAAAAAAAAACTTCAGGATGTCTATTCTGGATTTCTTTGATATATTTTTCATAAAAAATCCACAATCATTGCTCAGATTTTTTTTTTTTTTTTTTTGAAAAATTCACGATCTTTTTTTCCAGATGTTTTCAAAAATACCTTTTTGCAAAGTGTGCGATTTTTTGATTCGCTTGGTTTTATTGCAGGACATATACTCGGGAGGTTCTTGGAACATTTTCATAAAAAGTCCAAATATTTTGGTGAGAAAATCTTTGAAGAAATCCTTAAAAAATTTCACTTTTTTGTCGACACATCCTTAAAAATATTTTTTATAGATTGTTATGGATTTTTTCCCTGCCTAAAAGCATTGAGTTTTAAATCCGCAGTTTTTTTCAGAAAACCGTGGAAAGAATCGATAAACGAACTTTGATTTTTTGTCGAGATGTTCCAGAAAATAATTTATAAAAATTCCACATTTTTTTGGTGGTCCCCATTTTTTTCCATCTACTTTTTTTTGTAGAAAAATATTTGTAAAAAAAATAATTTTTAAAACACTCTATTTTTTGCAAGGAGGTCCCTGGATAGCATTTCTTATAACATTAAAAAAATGATTTAAAATTCATAATTGTTGGCCAGGATATCCTTTTAGCAATTATGTTTAAACATGCCGATTTTTGTTAGGAGATTCTTGAAAAAAATATATTTAAAAAATTTCCAGAATTTTGTCAAGGGTTCCTTAAAAAATATTTTTGCGAATCCATGATTTTATGTCAAAAAGTCCTGAAAGAATTATCTTCAAAAATCCTTGGTCTTGGAGGTCCTTGAAAAACATATCTTAAAAATCTTTTATTTCAGAAATTCACGATTTTTAATATGGAATTCCTTGAAAAAATTATAGTTAAAAAAATGTTTGATCCTTGCCATTATCTGATCTGATTAGGTACTCCTGATTAGGAAATCCTTAAAAATATATTTAAAAATTTGTTACCAGGAGTCCCTGAAAAACAATTAAATAGATGCCTGGATAATCAGAAATATTCTTAGAAAATACACGATTTTTGATCACGAGATCTTCAAAAAATTAAAATTCTGCGATTTTCTGACAGATGGACGCTCAAAACTTTTTCTAAAAAAATTAAGTTATTTCGCCAGGAGGTCTTAAAAAATATCTTTATAAAACACGATTTTAGCTTATTTAGAATTATTTATTATTTAGAATCATTGAGAAAATATTCTTAAAAAATTAAATATTTATGGTTCAGAAAGATTTTGTCAGTAAACTCCTTTTAAAATACTACATTTATGTCCTTGATAAAAAAAATAGAAAACCAACAGATTTCGGTCACGTTTTTTAAGAAGTCCTTACGAAATGAAAAAAATAAAAATCTACCAATTTTACGATATGAATGCAGCTTTCTTGCCAGGAAATTCTTAAAAGTGTTTTAGAAATTAGTGATGTATAACCGAGAAGTTCTTAAAAAATCCATAAATTTGCGGCAGGAAATCCTAATCCTAAATTCAAAATTTCGCTTTCACATTGTGGGAGTTACCTGAAAAAGTGGACACAGATTTTCCACCTCCATACTTGAGTTAGTTTTATTGGTATTCATGGCATTTGACAGTTTACGGGGATAGTATCGGATGAGAGATGAATCTCATCTTCACCCAAAATTTTAACATATTGACGGAAATATTGGGTTGTTATATAAACTCGGACACTGGATTATTACTGTGGTCTTCCATTCCTTCCATTAAATTTTCATGATTCCAAGTAATCATTTTTTTTACTAGTCTCATAACTTTATTTGTGGTCTGTGTGCGCCACACCGCATAATAATCCTTGAACTATAGACTCTTACTTGCATTGAATTGGCTTCAACATAATATTTGTACATAAAAAAATCTCAAAAACCCCAAAGAGTGCAAAAAAAAAAAAAAAACAAAACTAAGTTAACTACCCATAATCGCTTGTTAATTTGGCTACTCATAAAACTTGTCGACATACATATTTAGGTATGTGTGTGTGTGTACTTGTGTTCATTTCTATAGCAACGGGCATTGTTACAGTGGCTATAGCTTATTTTTATTCTCTTTTTTTTTTTTTTTCTATATTTCCAACATCTACCGGTGACTTTTGACCACCACCACCATGAATTGGCGTTGGCCATGTAGCGGCTGTGATGATGTTGCCGATGGTTAGTGGCTTTTGAACGATGCAGTTGTTTTTACACACAACAGATTGAGTGATACTAGAATTGGTGTTGGGGAGCTATAGTTGGTAGAAAGAAAAAAAAAACAGAAAAACTGCACAAAATATTGTTTATAAATAGAGTTGGCAGCAGCGATTTAAGTGTTTTTGTGAGTGTGTGTCTGTGGGTATCCCAATTTTTAAAACCTCAATTACCACATAAATAACCGTAATCCGCTAATGTCAAAAACAAAAGTAAGTCTCTTTTTTGTGAACTAGTCGATGTGTCTGTCTGTCTGCCAGACAGTCAGTTAGTCATGCAATGCAACTAAATACGCTGGTCATACCTTTCCATTATGGCCGATTAGTTGATGGTGGGTAACCAAGTCAACATCTCGCAGCAGTTCTTTGTCTTTTGAGGTAGGGTTATAAAAATCGCCTTATAATTGTTTTAAGGAAATTCCAGGAATCAAATAACAGTAATAAAGTAAAATAACAGTAATAAAGTAAAGGATATATGTTATTGATCAGCATAAAATTCTTTGTCGATTTAGCGATGTCCGTCCGTCTGTGGAAATCACTTTAGCTTCCGAACGAATTGAAGTAGATTGATAAAATTTTACTCAAATGTATACTATGTCTCCAGGACTTTTGGTATTGAAAATGGGCGATGTAGGTCCACGTTTTGGTATAGCCCCCATATAACGGAACCTCCCGATATACGGTATTTTTATGATTTTAGCGACATAATTCACCGGAATTCTTTCAAATTTGGTATATGATGTTCATAGTGGATACTACAGCCTATGACAGAAAATTGTCTGTGCAGGTCCACGTCTTCGTATAGCCCCCATATAACGGTACCTCCCGATATTCGGTACTCTGTTGATTTTAGCGACATTATTCACCGGAATTCTTTCAAATTTGGTATTTGAAGTTCGTAGCAGATACTACAGCCTATGACAGAAAATTGTCTTTACAGGTCCACGTCTTCGTATAGCCCCCATATAACTATACCTCCCGATATTCGGTATTTTCGTGATTTTAGCGACATTATTCACCGGAATTCTTTCAAATTTGGTATTTGATGATCGTAATGGATGCTACAGCCTATGATAGGAGATTGTCTGTGCAGGTCCACGTCTTCGTATAACCCCCATATAACGGTACCTCCCGATATTCGGTATTTTGATGATTTTTGCGATAATATTCACAGGAATTCTTTCAAATGTGGTACATGAGGTTCGTAGTTGATACTACAGCCTATGGCAGAAAATTGTCTGTGCAGGTCCACGTCTTCGTATAGCCCCCCTATAACGATATCTCCCGATATTCGGTATTTTGATGATTTTAGCGACATTATTCACCGGAATTGTTTCAAATTTGGTATTTGAAGTTCGTAATGAACGCTACAGCCTATGACAGAAAATTGCCTGTGCTGGTCCACGTCTTCGTATAGCCCTCATATAACTGTACCTCTCGATATTCGGTACTCTGTTGATTTTAGCGACATTATTCACCGGAATCCTTTCAAATTTGGTATAAGAGGTTCGTAGTGGATACTACAGCCTATGACAGAAAATTGTCTGTGCAGGTCCACGTCTTCGTATAGCCCCTATATAACGGTACCTCCCGATATTCGGTATTTTGATGATTTTAGCTACATTATTCACCTTTTTTGTTAAGTTCCGAATTTGAATATTGTAATGGCTTATGACAAAAGTTACCTATGCAGGTCCATGTCATCGTATAGACCCTAATGTAACAGCTACATTCGGTATTTTCAAGATTTTAACAGAATTTTAATTGCTTTTCAGAATTGCCAAATTCGTTCTAAATGGTGGAGGGCATTCAAAGTTCGGCCCGGCCGAATTTACAGCTTTTTTACTTGTTATTCTCAAACCTACCATATTCAAAACCACTTCGATAATTCATTCTTACTTCCCAACCTTGACTGTCACACCAACTTTCAAGTTTTTATCTTTATCCATTCAAATAATACCAAATAGTACCATTTTAGACGTTTAATAGCATTTTAGAACTTTTCGTTACCTTTTCAAGTTTCAATTTTCAAATATCTATCCTGCACTCCATTAGTGAATATTATTCCAAATGTCTTTTTGACCAATATAAAGTATTAAATCCTTAGAACATTTCAGTACATTTCGTAACCTTTCAGTGCGAAAATCCAGCCCTATCACAGGCCTACGCACCACGACGCACCCTCGTGCAAAATTTCATGGTTCTAGCTTCAAATGTTTCGTCTATAAATGAGTATGAGTAGTGAGTGGTCGTTGATGTTCGGTCAGTCAGTCAGATATATCACTACTCATTTATAGAGATAGCTTTTTGCCAATTTCGTATCCGTGCAAGGAAAAAATAAAAAACTGGCCCACCTCACAAACAACTGCAAAAATGGCTCTCATTCAAAAAAAAAAAAAAAAAAAAAATAAAAAAAATAATAGCTCCCATTCCTCCACCCTATATATTTGAAAAGTGAATGGCCAACGTTTTGCGAGCATTTATATTTGCTTTAGCATTTGTACTAAGTACGATTTAACTTATATTACAATTGCTCCAGTATTGAGTTCAAATAAATATGTGCCATTATTGAATTACACTTATACACTTGGCGACAGGCAGCCAGCCAGCCAGCCGGTCAGTCTCTATACTTGAAGTTTGATTGTGTACTATGGGGTAGTTCAAATAATTGTTGGTCAAAGAAGATTTGAATGGCTTAGATGTAATTGCCATAGAAAAATATAAGGGAGCTGGCTTATATAAAGCACAGCTGTTAAAATACAAGTATCAATTTGATCCGCACATATTTACCATATGTCTTTGGCATCGTAAATGTATGTCAATTATATGTCATGAACCTACACTTCTTTTTCGTTTTGCAACTATTGATCATATTGTCCAACATAACTTCGCATTGTGGTCTTTCATTGTTTCTTATTTTTATAAAGCTATTATTTTGAATTGTTACCGCTGTCCTTTCAAAACCAGGGGCGTAGATAGTTTTGGGAATGAATTTGTATAACAATAGCCACCGAAATATTTCTAAATATTTTGGTGGCAATGTGAGGTACCCCTTTGAAATATCAAAACTACGCCACTGCTTAAATTCGCTTGGTCTATTTTAGTTTATCTCACTTAAATTTGTCTTTAACTGTGGCATTTGCTATTACTTTATTTATTTTTATATTGTCTTTATTGCATAACTTTTTACTAGCACTCCTTTTTTATATCGGCTTGCCGATACCAGTTTCCTTGATAACCATTTTAGATTGTGGGTTGTAATGCTGCATTGTTTTACTGCAACTCCAATAAATTGAGAATATTTATATAAGTTGAATTGTTACTGTTAAATCACTCAAATGATTTTTTAATATTATTTAAATTTGATTTGTTGCTAAAAGAGCATTTTTGAAAACATAACATTATTTAAATTAATTATTTTCAGTACTTAATATTTTAACGCTACAAGAGCCACCTTAATGTCATTTTTTCTGTTTTCCCTTTTCTATTATTTACTTTGAATTCGCCCTAAAGAGAATCCATCATAACTAGCATTGTTATTGTAAATATGGATGAGCAGTCAGACGATCAAGTGATAGGCAGAGAACGCACATACGTACAAACATACATACATACGTTGAGTGCATCATATCTGTTTATGTTATTGCTCTGCCTCTGCTGATCGCTCTGCTGCTATTCAATGCAAAAAATATTGTCCCGCTATTCCTTTGGTTGTTAAACCAGAATAGAAAAGAAATAAAACATTCTTATTTGAAACAACTAAAGAGTGAAGAAGTGTTTTAATTTGGTGACGGGCTAGAGGCAAACAAAAAAGTAAAAAATATCCCAACACAGTGGTTGAGTAAAAATTGCAAATTAATTTTGGAGAAATTAAATTTGATTGTCTTGATGGAACAAATTGCATAAATATTAAGCAAAAAGTGGAACTAAAGGAAGACGAGAATTTTGGCGTGTCTCAACAGAGAAACAACATATTTGGATAAATTGCTCTTCCAGGAGAAAGAACTTGCTCAGGGAATTCTACTTGCTGTTGGATAACCGTGGTCAGATTAAAGGTGGAGAGGTGTATTAAAACACTTTTGTCGTAAGTGGCCCTATAGACAACACAATTGCCCAGAGTAAGTCAATTTACATACTCAAGTCGAACCCTTGAGTTAGGAGTGTGTTTAATTACATATGAAACATATTCCGGGGTTGTCAAAATAGGCAATCCTCAAACATTGGCGACCGTGACAGGACACTTGTGTCTTTTTAACCTGCAATTTTTGCTCCATATTACCCAAGTGCATTTGGATTTTGTTTGCCCGCCTTTTTACTGTCAGCCATTACTCCGTCATTTTGCGAAAGAATCGAAGCCATTTTTATAAGCGATAAGGAATATTGCTGAATTGAAAATTTAGAGTGAGACAGCATTCTCGCCTACTTTTCATCTAATTTTTTGGTGCCATTTTTAAAACTATCGTTGCTCAAGTGGCTGAAGCTGAAAATTAGACTGAGACGGCATTCTCATAAACCGGCTTCTTTTTCTTGCGCAACATAATCCTATCATCGGTAAACAACGGAAAACATTTTTACACAAATTTATAATAAATTATAATTCCAAATGACTGATGAACAAGTCCAAGGTTCCCAAAGGGACACAACCATTGAGGAATTGAAACAACAACGTGGCTCGTCAAAGGGGAGTATGACCCGAATTAAAAATATAATTGAATCCAACACTTCATTGTCTCATACAGAACTTGAGTGTCGGTTGGGAATTGTAGAATCCCACTACAAGCAAGCTTCTTACTACCAAAGTCAGATAGAAAGATTGTCTCCCAGAGATAATGGAAGAGCCGAAATTGAGGAACTATATGTTTCAATTAAAACTAAAATTCTTACTCAAATTGGGCAAGATAGACGTCCTAGTGTAACTGATCAATCTTTTGTGTTGCCTCATGTCCCATCTAATAGATTACCCAGCTTAAAATTACCCAAGTTTGACGGGAAATATCTGGAATATAAGAACTTTATAAATACGTTTAACAATTTGGTCCACAATGACCCAAATATTTCTACTTCGGAAAAATTCAACCACTTACTCTCGTGTCTTAGTGGGGAAGCGCTTGCAACCATAAAGTCATTCCAAGTCACTGATGAAAATTATTCTAGTGCCCTTAAAAGATTGAAGGAGCGGTACGATAATGACACACTAATCTTTCTTGAAAATGTGACATCAATGTTTGAACTTCCGAAGTCCAATAAACCTGTTCCAAAGCAATTGAGAAATATTGTGGATACAATTTCTGCTCTCTATAGCTCTTTGAAATCCCTTGGCTCCTTTGAACAAATTTGTGATGCCTTCATAATTCATCTCGCAATGAGCAAGGTTGATTCTGAAACCAAACAACGATGGGATGAATACATCGATTACTCTAAATTACCCTCTTGGACTGAATGTTGCTCCATGTTGGACAAGCGTTGTCAGCAATTGGACGCACAGTGCCGACGGTCTTCAAAACAGCATAACCCTACCATAACAACAAATTACTCACATAGTAATAATCAAAAACAACATTCATTCGTAACAAAAAATGTGGCTCAAGATTTTGTGTGCAGTCATTGCTCCAAATCGGGTCATATGATATCAACTTGTCAGCGGTTCATCGTTCTTACTCCTAATCAACGAATTGAACAAGCTAAGCAACAAAAACTTTGCCTCAACTGTTTATCAAAAGGGCATGGTTACATACAATGCCCCTCAAAATATTCATGTAGATTTTGTAAACAACGTCATCACTCGCTTCTTCATAAGCAATTAGAACCAACCTGTCCCCAGAAAGAAGAAGAACCGTCATCATCATCTGCTGCTACACATAGCACCTTTCAAAACAAACCCAGTCCCCAAGTGAGTGCTGTTATTCTTGCTACTGCATTAGTATTGGTTCGTGACTCAGAGGGAAAATATCAATTGGGCCGTGCTCTGCTTGACTCTTGCTCTCAAGTTAACTTCATAAGTGAGACATTATGCAAATCTCTTAATCTCAAGAAATGCACAAATTCAACAGATGTCTCTGGAGTTGGCTCTTCGAAGTTGAGAGTCACTCATAAAACACAAACGACAATAAGATCTCGTCTTAATAACTTCAATATGTCATTAGAGTTCCTGGTTTCTCGCAATATAACTGGTTATCATCCTGATGAGAATCTTTCCGTTAATGATTTCAATTTGCCCTCCAACATAGAGCTAGCTGATCCAGAATTTCATCGTCGACGAGGAATCGATATTTTACTCGGAGCAGAATCATTCTTTTCGCTCTTATCCGTTGGTCAAATTAAACTTGGAGAAAATTTGCCCACTTTACAAAAAACTCTCTTGGGATGGATTGTCTCTGGAAAGTATACAAGTCAAACGGCAATATCATCACAAAGGTCTACTTACTCCATTGTACAACACAAAGATATTTTCCAAGAGATAAATAAAAATATTGAAATGCTATGGAAAATTGACGTCGTTGAAAGCAAATACCAAAATATGTCCCGAGAACAAAAAGTATGTGAAGACCATTTTGTGAAAAATGTATCAGTTCAATCGGATGGACGCTTAATGGTGAGATTACCCTTTAAAGGTGACCCAAATGTGCTTGGCGATTCACGAGACATTGCCCTGCGTCGTTTCTTTTCCATAGAGAGAAAATTGAACAAAAACCCTGAATTAAAAGAGGATTACTCACAATTTCTTAAAGAATATGAGGAATTGGGCCATATGTCTCAGGTGGACGACACTAATATTTCAGTTCCCAACTATTACATACCACATCACTGTGTTCTTCGCCCCAGCAGTGTGTCGACCAAGTTGCGTGTTGTTTTCGACGCATCATGTCGAACCTCTTCACAAACATCCCTGAATGAAATTATGATGGTGGGTCCAACAATCCAGAACAATTTATTAATTACTCTGCTTCGTTTCAGGTGTCATCGTTACGGAATGACAGCTGATATCGTCAAAATGTATCGTCAGGTTTTGGTTCACCCTGAGGATAGACAACTTCAGCTTATACTGTGGAGAGATGACTCCACCAAACCGATAAAAACATTTGCCCTCAACACCGTTACATACGGGACAGCTTCGGCACCATATCTCGCAATTCGAAGCCTACATTATGCCGCAGAACGTTTTCCCAACCCATACGAAGTAGGAAAAGGCATAATCATGAATGATTTTTATGTCGACGATATGGTTACTGGAGCGGATGACCTTGTATCTTTAAAACGCATTAAGAACGAAGTCACCGAAATTTTATCTTACTCGAAATTTTCACTCTCGAAATGGCATAGCAATTACCCAGGTTATGTCTCAAGTGAAGATGAAGTAAAGAAAATGAAGCTAAATGATGACGTCACAAGTACTTTGGGTATGACATGGCACTCAGATAATGACACATTCCATTTTGAGTTTCGCCCATCCAAAACGTATGCACATAATACGAAAAGAAACATTCTTTCCCTGACGTCGACGCTCTTTGACCCAATGGGTTTAATAAGCCCTCTCATCATTAGGTCAAAAATATTGCTCCAACATCTTTGGATCATAAAATGTGATTGGGATGAATCAGTTCCTCAAGAAATTGAATCAGCTTGGGAATCCATCATGGCTGATTACAGTAAATTGTCTCAAGTACAGATTCCTCGATACATTCGACTACCAAATTCAACTAACATAGAGGTCCATGGATTTGGAGATGCTTCAATAAAGGCATATGGTTGCTGTTTATATCTTCGCTGTGAAGATTCTTTGGGAAACATAGCAGTAAATTTAATCGCATCAAAGTCAAGAGTTGCGCCTTTGAAAACGAGAACGGTGCCTCGATTAGAGTTGTGTGCTGCTCATTTACTCGCAACCTTCTGGAGCCAATTAAAGCAATATTTTAAATTCCCGATTTCTCAAATCTACTTTTGGTCGGATTCTCAGATTACTCTTCATTGGATTAAGTCCCACTCTTCAACCTTGTCTACTTTTGTGGGTAACAGAGTAGCTGAGATTCAAGAAACTTGCCCTGATGTCCTATGGCAATATGTTCCTACTGAACTCAATCCCGCTGATTTAGTATCCAGAGGTTGTTCTGTTTCCGATATACTGGTTTCGCCTTGGTTCGTAGGCCCTTCCTTCCTTATGGGTCCATCTTTCAATTGGCCAAATTATTCTGCCCCAAGTCTAAGCGAAGCGGACATGCATATTGAAAGACGAAAAATTACATTGATAACAAAAAAGGAGGACTTACCCTATATCCTAAAAGCAGTCCATAAATTCAGTAACTATTTAAAACGTCTCAGAATATTCTCATATATATTTCGAATTCGTTCAAGAAAATCGCTCCACTTGCCCTCTATATCTCCAGATGAGTTGACACATTCTCTCCATAGGATAGTCTGGTGCATTCAACAACATTATTTTTCGGAGGAATTCCTTGAAATATCAAAACATGGATTTGTCTCTAGTCAGCTGTCATCATTGGCTCCATTTATAGAAGATGTCTCTGGAGTGCAATTAATAAGAGTTGGCGGCCGATTATTAAATGCCGAGCTTACACCAGAGATGAAGTTTCCTTTGCTCCTGCCCAAAACCGATCCCTTCGTAAAAATCATGGTGATCTACATTCATCGCTCTAATTACCATGCTGGTCCAAGAGCCTTAGTATCTTTGGTTCAGCAGCAATTTTGGATTGTCAATTGTCGGTCTTTGGCCCGAAAGGTGGTTCATCAGTGCATACATTGCACAAGATACAAACCGAAATTACTCACTCAGGTAATGGGCAACTTACCCAAGGATCGAGTTACCGGTTTCCGCCCATTTGATATTGTTGGAGTTGATTTTGCTGGTCCCATACCAACGTATCTCAGGATTCGAGGGAAAGCTCCATCAAAATCCTACATTGCTGTCTTCGTTTGTTTCGCATCAAAGGCAGTACACATAGAAGCGGTATCCGACTTGTCCAGCGAGGCCTTCATAGCAGCATTAAAACGGTTTGCTGGCCGCAGAGGTGAACCGTCAAGAATTTATTGCGATAACGCTACCAATTTTGTGGGAGCAGAGAGGAAATTGAGTGATTTTCATAAATTTTTCCACCTCGACAAAAATAAGGAAGCAGTTGCTCATTATTCATCTGCGAAGTTCATAGAATTTTCCTTCATTCCTCCCAGAGCTCCTCATTTTGGTGGACTATGGGAAGCTGCTGTGAAATCAGCTAAAGGCCACTTGCTCAGAACGCTCCCTAGTGCTCGTCTTACATTTGAAGAGCTATGCACAGCCCTTGTTGAAATAGAGGCAATTTTAAATTCCCGTCCTATCTGCCAGATATCCACAGATCCCAACGACTTAGAAGCGCTTACTCCAGGGCATTTACTCATTGGTTGCCCGTTGCAGTGTATTCCAGAGAAGATAAAATACGACTCTGACATTTCTCATCTACAACAGTGGCAACGAATCTCAGCCATAAAGTCTCATTTCTGGAGCAGGTGGCACACAGAATACTTGGCTCAGTTACAAAATCGTTATCGCTGGAAAAACCCACAACAAAATCTTCAAGTCAACGATATGGTGCTCATACACGAAGACAATGTTCCCCCCATGAAATGGGCCATCGGTCGTGTTACCAAACTTATTCCAGGAGCAGACGGTTTTGTTCGAGTGGCAGAAGTCAAGACATCACAAACTACATTAAAGCGTCCCGTGGCAAAGTTAGCCGTACTTCCTAAAGAATAAAGTTTGATTGAAACCAGGGTTTCAATGGGGCCCGGGATGTTAAATCACTCAAATGATTTTTTAATATTATTTAAATTTGATTTGTTGCTAAAAGAGCATTTTTGAAAACATAACATTATTTAAATTAAGTATTTTCAGTACTTAATATTTTAACGCTAAGAGCCACCTTAATGTCATTTTTTCTGTTTTCCCTTTTCTATTATTTACTTTGAATTCGCCCTAAAGAGAATCCATCATAACTAGCATTGTTATTGTAAATATGGATGAGCAGTCAGACGATCAAGTGATAGGCAGAGAACGCACATACGTACAAACATACATACATACGTTGAGTGCATCATATCTGTTTATGTTATTGCTCTGCCTCTGCTGATCGCTCTGCTGCTATTCAATGCAAAAAATATTGTCCCGCTATTCCTTTGGTTGTTAAACCAGAATAGAAAAGAAATAAAACATTCTTATTTGAAACAACTAAAGAGTGAAGAAGTGTTTTAATTTGGTGACGGGCTAGAGGCAAACAAAAAAGTAAAAAATATCCCAACACAGTGGTTGAGTAAAAATTGCAAATTAATTTTGGAGAAATTAAATTTGATTGTCTTGATGGAACAAATTGCATAAATATTAAGCAAAAAGTGGAACTAAAGGAAGACGAGAATTTTGGCGTGTCTCAACAGAGAAACAACATATTTGGATAAATTGCTCTTCCAGGAGAAAGAACTTGCTCAGGGAATTCTACTTGCTGTTGGATAACCGTGGTCAGATTAAAGGTGGAGAGGTGTATTAAAACACTTTTGTCGTAAGTGGCCCTATAGACAACACAATTGCCCAGAGTAAGTCAATTTACATACTCAAGTCGAACCCTTGAGTTAGGAGTGTGTTTAATTACATATGAAACATATTCCGGGGTTGTCAAAATAGGCAATCCTCAAACAGTTACATTAACAATTTGACATATTTCTTAGACAATGAGCTATCAAATATGGTGAATTGTTAACAGAAAGGAGAGAAAATATAAATACTTATATACCCTCAACATGAATACAGGGTGAGATGAAAAAACTGCAACCAACTTCAGACTGCTGTCATTTCCAAGCCACTCGTCCTTCAGCTGTTAAAATTATTCCAGTGATAGCGCATTGCCAAAAAATGGCTCGTGAACTGAACATATCGCAATATTCCATTCGGAAATTCCAAAAACCAAAAGAAATTCAAAAGAGCTAAAGAGTTTCTTCGCTTGGCCGAAAATGGTGGAAAACCGTTGTCCAGCAGTTTGTAAACAAACAAACCGATCGTGTTTACTTGCCAAAGAGGTCAGCTGAAAATGTGCACCTTCGGTTGGCCACCAAAACTCAAGCGCCGGCCATGGTGATGGTGTGGGCCGCCATAACAGCCGATGGTCGCTCTCCGCTCGTATTAATCGACCGTGGCATCAGAATAAATGCCGAATATTATAGCAAAAATATTCTACAGGATGTAGTAAAGCCTTGGGATATCTCCGGATACCAATACGTTGGACTATTGTGTCTGGAGTATTGTGGAAAGCAAGGTTTGCACTAAAAAATACCAAAGTGATGATCACCTAAAGCAAGCGCTTCGCCGGGGATGGGCCAAAACACCGCAGAGCAACATTCGGACAGCGTGTGACGGTTTCATTGACCGTCTGAAGGCCATAATTCGTGCCAAAGGTGACCAATTCGAAAAAAATCTAAACTTTTTCTAAAATTTGATGCTATTTCCGACATTTTTTGCTTTCATTCCATAAAGCTAAAAAAATGTAAAAATCATGGCCTTTGACTTTGTTGTAGTTTTTTTCTCACCCTGTATTAGGCCAAATTAGGCCATACTTTTGCCGTTTTCAGCAAACCAGAGATTAAAATAGCCATGGAGGACACTATTTATCAATACTTTAGCGGTATTGATATCAGAGAACGATAATATTTAATAGGGTTCTGCGAAGATGAAATAGAAATTATAAAGCTGGAGCTGTGAGAAATTCCAAGTGGTAGCGTAGAATCAGGACAATACGCAGGGAGCCCTTATAGGATACCCTCCGGAATGTTTACTTTTCCAACACGAAGGCGTGGTTTTGTATGGGAAATGTTCTGTTGTAAGAGGGGTTTCTCAACACGAACTCCAAATAACAAATTTGAAACAATTCCGATGAAACGGGTGACACAAATAAACGAAATACCGAATATTACACAAAATTGTTACAAACGACAACATGTCTCATTGAAATAATAATTCGAGTCAAGTATCCGATTTGGTCCAAACTTTTAGACTTAGGTTATATAGATCTTGGTCCTCCCACACAAATGGTCGAAACTTTTAAAAATCATATATTTTAAATTCAGCGAAAACAGGGTGAGATGAAGCAACTGCAACCATCTTCACACTGTTGTTATTTCTAAGTCACTCGTCCGACAGCTGTTGAAATTATTCCAGTGACAACTCACTATATTGTATACAAGCGTACAAAAGCATTTTGGTGAGAATTTTCCGGAAAAAATTGTATTCGTGATGGAATTTAAGCGTGATAGTGTGATTTCTTTATATTCGGCTGGAAAACCACAAGTGGCTATCGTTAGAGCACTCCAGCATTTAAATGTGAATAAATCTTTTGTGTCTCGTACCATCACTCGTTGCCGTGATACTGGTAGCGTAGCACGACGTCAAGGAAGTGGTCGAAAGAAACCAGTAACATCAGCAGAAATGATTCGAAAGGCAAAGAAGCGACTTGATCGAAACCCGCGTCGCAGTGGCCAAAAATGGCTCGTGGCCTGAACATATCGCAATATTCCATTCGGCAAATGGCTTGGTAAAGCCATTGAAATTCCAAAAAATGCAAGAACTTACACCGCAACAGAAAGAAAATAGACCCAAAAGAGCTAAAGAGTTGCTGGGCTTTGTCGAAAGTGGTGATCTGCCAAATTTGGTTTTCTTCGATGGGAAAACATTCGTTGTCCAGTAGTTTGTGCAAAATGATTGTGTTTACTTGCCAAAGAGGTCAGCTGAAAATGTGCGCTTTCGGTTGGCCACCAGATCTCAAGCGCCGGTCATAGTGATGGTGTGGGCCGCCATATCAGCCGATGGTATGCCGATATGAATATATGCCGAATATTATTGCGGAAATATTCTGGAGGGTGTACTAAAGCCTTTGGCACGCAAATGTTTTGGCCGCAGACCTTGGACATTCCAACAGGGCTTAGCACGCCCCACCCAAGAATGGTTAAAAATTAGGTTCCTCGCTTCATTTCCAGCGCACAACGGCCAACAACATCTCCGGATACCAATCCGTTGAACTATTGCATCTGGAGTATTTTGGAATGCAAGGTTGGCACTAAAAAATACCAAAGTGTCGATCACCTCAAGCAAGTGCTTCGCCGAGAATGGGCCAAAATACCGCAGAACATCATTCGGGCAGCGTGTGACGATTTCATTGGCCGTTTGAAGGCCATAATTCGTGCCAAAGGTTACCAATTCGAACAAATCTTAACATATTGTAAAATTTGATGCTATTTCCGACATTTTTTGCTTTCATTTAGTAAAATTTAAAAAAAAAATGTTTAAAAATTATGGCGTTTTACTTTTTTTATCTCACCAGGTACAGCTGACCATGAGAAAAAACAGGAACACTCCAAACTTAGTCTGGCTACACGAAGTGTTTGTCCGTGGGATTTATTAATTCTCTTAGCAAATGCCAAGCGTACTGGAGACTAAAATCATTTAAAGTCGAAAGGCATTTATGTTGCTATTAAAGAGATTGGAGGTGGCAACGTACATAGACATCTATATCCGAATAATTTGACAAAATGTATTTTTTGACCAAATTCCGTCACCATTTTAAATTTCATTGAAATTTGACATACATAGCGTGTTCGTTGCCTCAAATACATGGTATCGACCTGTTATATATAGGATCAAAAATCTTTACCGATTTCAATATAATTTGACAGAATTTATTTTTGTAAGAAATTTTGTTACACTTTCCGAATTTGAGGACTGTGTCTGTAACCGATCAATAGATATGTGGATACAAAACATAAATTGTTTGGAGGTTCCGCCGCTTCTAAATAAATTTCAAAAATTGTTGTTGCCCTTTTTATACCCTCCACTATTTCATGGAGGGTATATTAACTTTGTCACTCCTGGAAATATTCATAATAGACCCCACAAAGCATATATATTCTGGATCATCGTAAAATTCTAAGACGATCTAGCGGTGTCCGTCTATCTGTCTGTCTGTCCGTCCGTCCGTCTGTCTGTTGTAATCGCACTATCTCTCGAACGAATTGAGATAGAAGACTAAAATTTTGCATACATGCATAGTTCACCAGTAGGCAGGTTATGTTCGCAAATGGGCCATGTCGGTCCGTGTTTTCGTATAGCCCCCCATATAACGGTAACTCCCGATATTCGGTATTTTCATGATTTTAGCGACATTATTAACCGAAATTATTTCGTATTTTGAGTTTGTAATGGGTACGACAGCTTATGACAAACATTTTTTTATGAAGGTCCTCTTCTCCGTATAGCCCCCATATAACGGTAGCTCCCGATATTTTGTATTTTGATGATTTCAGCAACATTATTCACCGGAATCGTTTCAAATTTCTTAATGGTTTCTACAACCTATGGAAAAAAATTCGTATGAAGGTCCACGTCTTCGTATATCCCCTATGTAACAGTACCTTCCGATATTCGCTATTTTTATGATTTTAGCGACATTATTTACCAGAATTATTTCAAATGACGTATTTAAAGTTCGTAATGGGTGCTACATCCTATGACAAAAATTTTTGTATTCAGGTCTACGTCTTCGTATAGCCCCCATATAACGGTACCTCCTGATACTCGGTATTTGTATGATTTGGGCGACATTGTTCACCGAAATTGTTTCAAATTTGTTTGTAATGGGTACTACAGCCTATGACAAAAAAATTTCGTAAGCAGGTCCATTTCTTCGTATAGTCTCCATATAAGAGATTCCATTTAGCTGGTAGTTTCCGGAAGTTTTTTGAAAAATTTTCAAGTTTTTTCCAAATGGTGGAGGATATTAAAAGTTCGGCCCGGCCGAACTTAGCCACTTTTTTACTTGTTTACTTCCAGACGATGCTGTGGTATATTTGGAAATTGGAATAAAAAAATGTTTAGCGGTTTTGGAGTCCATAAATTACAAACAAACAATTCCGATTTTAGGTATTTTGAGAACAGCTATAGCTACGATTCTTACATAGAACCTACCACTATTTTTACTAGCTTGGTTGAAAATAAGGCCCTGAATATTGTGCTTTTGTACAATTTGTTACAAAAATTCTAAAAACAATAATGAATAGGGTCACTCCTTAACTTCGGTTTTCAAGTATGCCTCGAAATTGGTTCCTAAAATCTTCAAAAATTCATATTTAAAAATTTTTAAATTCGTTTAAGTTGTTCATCTTCTTACATAAGTCTTAAATAAGCCGCTCCTTTCACCTTTCACTCACTTCCTGTTAAGTACCTCTCACCATATTTTATAGTCAATTTTTGGGTTCGATATTACATAATTGACAAAGGTTTCTATTGCGGGCTGATAAGACATCATTACACAAGCAACGTCATCGAAGGGGAGGGTGCAGATGCCTCCTCCTCTTTAATGTTAATCGAATTTGTGCAGAGGTTTTGTGACACATTCAAGTACTTTTCAATATTGGTTTTCTCTGTGCGACGTTTGTTCACCCATTTGTATGGGGGGCTGTGTGTGTGTGCGCGCGCTCTCAAATGCGTTTGTGATCCGTTCATCAATTTTTTTTCCTTTCTTTAATACCTCTTCAACAATTCCCTGGCCTGCGATGCCACTGACAAAGCCATTATATGCAGAACATGCAATTCCATTAGAAAATGTAGCCGTTAAGCACGTCTCAAAGTGTTTCGCCCAATTCTGTTCGTTTTATTTGCATTTCCTTTCCTTCTTTTTTTTTTCAAACTTGGAATAGGAACAAAAACGGGAAAAAATTTTAGAGAAAAAAAAACACAAAATCGTTATCTAGAGAATTCTTTTCGGATGGGTTCCATATTGAAAAGCCATTGAATGCAATTGCTTTTGAGTGGCATTTGCATTCAGTCAATATCATCGTCGTCGTCATCGTCAGCGACGTCGTCGTTGTAGTCAACGACTACTGGCGGTGCCACGATTACTTTTAGTCAAAGGCGCCAAACAACCAATCATTCATTCAGTCCCAGCAATAGTGGTGGCCAGCTGCTGTAGGGCTTTTTATTTTTGGCTAAAAGAAAAAAAAAGTGAAGTGGTTCGCTTATTGAGCAGAGTAGAGCTAGCTCTTGAACTGAGTCTTTTTATGTGGATAGCCCGAAAAAGAAAGGCAGTCTTCAATGTTTAACGAATAGTGAAAAAGAACTGAATGCTTGGTTGGATGGATAGTCAAAAATATATATATTTTATATCCTCCGCCATAAGATGGTGGGTATGTTGAATTTGTCATTCCGTTTGCAATATTTCGGAATATTCGTCGGAAACCTTTTTAGCTTTGGTATTAATGATCAGCATAAAATTCTTAGTCAATGTATGTATACATATGCACTCTTTGAAAGTTATTCTGATAGACCTTTTAAAAGTGGCTTCCGTGGATAAGCTCGTCATATTTGTATTGGTAGTCCTTTCAAAGCATGTTAAAAAAATCAAATGTTGTCCAGCTATACCTTAAAAAAAATTATGATTCTTGGCCTGCAAATCATTTGGCCAGACTTTTGAAAACCCCACAACTCTTGGCCGAGAAATTGTGAAGCTCAGAAATATTTTTTTAAAAAAATGCAGAACTTTAGTTGAAAATTTGTTAAAAAAAATATTACAAAAAACTTCGATCCTTGACCAGGATTACCGGAATAATTTATTTAAAAAATGCAAAGGAGTCCATTGAAAAAATATTGAAAAAATTTCGGCAACCGCAAAGTTGTTGAAGAACATTTTCAAATAAATCAACTCCTCTTGGAAGCCGTTACAAATATTTTTTTAAAAAATCCCCGAATTGGAGAGGGTAGCTGCAGCAAAATATTGAAAAACATTAAATAATAAATTATATTTTGAAAAATTCCTGCTTTTTTGGTCAGGAGTGTCCACATCTTCGTCAGCGAAAAGTCCACATTAAAATTTTAGATTTGTTCCAAAAGTTTGTATTATATCTCAAAATGCAGTTTTTTTCAATTTGACAAAATTGAGTACTTTTCGTACAATTATCACCTACATTTCCAAAATCATCTCTATATCTCTATTTCAAATACCAACGGTGAGGTCCATATCAAATTTCAGGATTTCTGCCCTATCTCTTCATCCAAATACAAATGTACTACCATTAAGTACTTTTTGAATAAATATAGGATGCATTTCCAAATCATCACCAGATCTCAACACGAGATACCAACAGATACCTCAATAATTATTAGAATTCCGTATCTCAATACCCAATTTAATACCAATTAGTTCATTTTCTACATTTCCAAAACCAGCTCCATATCTTAACCATAGACAGCAACAGTGACGTCCATAAAATTTAGTACACATTCCAAAAGCCACGTCTATATCTCAATTCCAGATACCAATAATATTTAGTACTTTTTGTACAAACATAAAACGCATTTCCGAAATTAATATCAAATTTGAGTATTCCAGCCCTATCCCTTCAGACAATATCAAATTTTATACCATTTAGTTCTTTTCGTACAAATATAGGATGCATTTCCAAAACCACCTCTGTATCTCAATTCCACATACCAACAGAGACCTCTATATTTCCGCTAATTCCTTCATGCAATGACTAATTTAGTACTTTTCGTACAAATATAAGAGACATTTCCACACCACCGCCAAATCGCACATATTAACAGCTACCCCATTACTAAAATTCAGATTCCAATTACTATATGTTCACCCCATACGAAATTGAACACATGGAGTTGATTCTCGGTCAGCCAGGCAGGACTTTGGATAAAGTCCTTTTTTAGTACATTCCAATTTTTAGTACATTTTAGTACATTTGGAACGAATTTCGAATAATTCCAGCCTCATCACACGCTTACACACCAAGATTCACAAGCCACTAGTGAAAAATTTCAAGATTCTAGCTTCAGCCGTTTCGTCTGAGCGTTGAATATTCGCCAGTCAGGTATTCCACTACTTTTTTTTATACAGGGTGAGATAACAAAACTGCAACAAAGTCAAACGCCATAATTTTTTCCTTTTTTTAAATTTTATTGAATGAAAACAAAATATGTCGGAAATAGCATCAAATTTTAGAATAAGTTTGGATTTGTTCTAATTGGTCACCTTTGGCACGGCCAATAAAATCGTCACACGTTGCTTGAATGTTGCTCTGCGGTATTTTGGCTCATTCCAGGCGAAGCGCTTGCTTGAGGTGATCGACACTTTTTTAGTGCCAACCTTGCTTTCCAAAATACTCCAGACACAATAGTCCAACGGATTGATATCCGGAGATTTTTGTGGCCATTGTGAGTGGGGCGTACTGTGCGAGTGCGATGGTGCTGAGTCCTGTTGGAATGTCCAAGATCAGCGGCCAAAATGTTTGCGTGCCCAAGGCTTCAATACACCCTCCAGATTATTTTCGCAATAATATTCGGCATTTATTCTGATGCCACGGTCGATTAATACGAGCGGAAAGCTCACGGCCATCACCATGGCCAGCGCTTGAGTTCTGGTGGCCAACCGAAAGTGCACATTTTTAGCTGACCTCTTTGGCAAGTCAACACGATCATTTTGTTTGATTACAAACTGCTGGACAACGAATGTTTTCTCATCGGAGAAAACCAAATTCGACAGTTCACCACTTTCGGCCAAGCGAAGCAACTCTTTACCTCTTTTGAGTCTATTTTCTTTCTGTTGCGGTGTAAGTTCTTGCACTTTTGGAATTTCAATGGCTTTACCTCGAGCTCATTTTTCAATATTTGCCGAATGGAATATTGCGATGTGTTCAGCTTACGAGCAATTTTTCGGCCAGTGCGACGCGGGTTTCGATCAAGTCGCTTCTTTACTTTTCGAACCATTTCTGCTGATGTTGCTGTTTTCTTCCGTCCACTTACTTGTCGTCGGGCTATGCTACCAGTACCACGGTAACGAGCGATGGTATGAGACATAAAAGATTTATTCCCATTTAAATGCTGGGGTGCTCTAACGATAGCTACTTGTGATTCTCCAGCCAGATATAAAGAAATCACACTATCACGCTTGAACTCCATCACGAATAACGTTTTTTTCTGGAAAATTCTCACCAAAATGCTTTTGTACGCTTGTAAACAATATAATGAGCTGTCATTGGAATAATTTTAACAGCTGCCGGACGAGTGGCTTAAAAATGTCAGCAGTCTGAAATTGACTGCAGTTTTTTCATCTCACCCTGTATTTACTAAATTTTCGGCTCTAAATGAATAACGAGTCTATGACATTTGAAAATGCCGAATTTCATCAAGACACTCTTTATTACTTGCGGCTGAAGGGTATAAAAAGCTCGACCCTGCCGAACTTAAAGCCCTTTTTACTTGTTACTCGTTGATTTTGTCCAACTCCAACATCCATTCAACATGTTGTTGGTCGGGTTGTGTTCTTCTCTTACTCCACAGCTTTTCTTTCTCTTTTTCTAAAGTGATTATCATATTTTTAAATTGAATTGAATGGAGATTTCCTTGGATTTCTAAAGGAAGAAGCAGATATGGACTGAAGTAAATGCAATGTTGTTTGTCAGTGGCATTTGCAAAAAAAGAAGGGCATTTCATTCATTCATCCACCCATCTATCCATCCGTCTGGCTAGCTAGCCATCCATCAACCCAACAACCGACCGGACCAGTTGTTTGAAGGAGGTAACTAATTTAGTTGCTTTGAATGAATGCTGGTTCTATTGGAATTTTCGCTCAAGTATGACTGTCATTGGTTGCATCTGGTCTGTTTGGCGATGACTTGTTCTAGTGGCTGATTCCATGGTTCGTTAGCCATAGTCATTGCATTGTTGACATTCACCAACTCAATAAATTACTTCACTTAACCGTGGCTAATTGAGTCATCGTCATCATCATCATCGTCGTCGTAGTCATAAAACTATGACGTGAAGTCGTTGGTATTCTTTTTCAGAATTCGGCATTTGAAAACAATTACAACAAGTCTCTCTGTCTTTAATATGCCGCGTATTTCGAATTCTTTAAGAGACCCCCCCCCCCACTTGGCCAATCACTGTTGGCCAAGAGGGAGAAGAAAACGAAACGAAACCAAAAATGATTGCTACTTGCATTTTTAAGCCAAATGTTGCAAAGTTGTTGCCACAATTACCACACTTTGTACCATTCTGGTGCTGTTGCTGTTGTTTGTTGCCACGCTGGGCCTGGTCGCATATCTTTCACACAAAATATGGTTGGCAGCGTTTGAGGAGCACGTTTTCAGTTTTATGTCTTTTCGCCGTTGTGTTACTACGTTTGGCATTTTGTTGTGCCATGAGTGCAAGTGTGTGTGAATGTGAGTTTTTTTTGATTCTTCGCTTTACTTAACTTTTTTTTTTTTGGACTTCCTTGTCGAATGCCTTTGTTTAGTTTTTTGGTTGGTTGGTTGGTGCAGCCAGTGCAACACATATTTCACAACAATGCGGTGCACTGTGATGTTGGTTACTAACTGTGTACCGGTTGACTGAACATAAAGCTCTCCAGTAGGGGTTTCTTTTTTTTTGGGAAATTTCAATTGGCCATACAACAGCGCGGGTGGTGGAGAAGGGAGAGTAATTTCATAAAGTCACCAGGGTTTAAATTTTCCAATTACGGCCAATGATTTTTCTTAAAAGTGTAGTTCGAAGAAATTCATGGTTCCCTCTTTTCCTATCAGGTATTTGGTTATCAAAAATTAAATTGGGAGGTGGGATGATATGGAAAGGACAACTTGAAGTCAATTTCTATAGAAAATTTACGTTTGTCTAAAAACCCATTAGGAAAACCTTACTCAAAAAATATTAATTTTTTATAAAACAACTTAAAAAGTATCAGTCGGTTGTGCCGACTGATGTATATCCTCAGCCAATGTTCGATTATTAAAATATGTTTTGACTTCAGTTATGATTATTAAAATTCTTGACTCTCTATGGAGTAGGTTCCAAAGAAATGTGCCTTTCGAATCGGATCTAGATACATATAATAAAAACATTGTGACGTGTCAGATTTGGACTTTATCGACTGCTTTCTTCACTTTATATGAAATATGTGAGAATTTTTAGAAAATATTAAAATGTGGTATCGTCGCCCGAAGTATTCCATTTTCATACTTCATCTAATATAGATTAAAATATTTGTATGTGCAAAATTAAAAGAAAATCGGATATTTATATCCAATTTTATGCGAAATCATAAATTCCATATTCATCTCAGGTCTCTGGTTGAGAGACTCGTTTCGCAAGTTTAACAGACAAAAGCAATGAAAACCCTTTGTGGGTGAGGTTTGTCGGTGTGAAATTTGAAGAGAGTTGAAGGCTTATTTTTCCTTGGGGGTACTAGAGGAAGTGTTCAGATTTCTACCATCTGTTGATAGAAAATCTGAATGGAATCGGATATTAATTTCACGTTTTATAAGCTTCATGCATATTTAAAATTTTGATCGATTGTGGGGAAGGTAACAGAAGGATTGGGCCATTATATCCCATCTTCACAGGAGATATTGTGTTAGTAGAAATAATTGGATGTTTGAAATAGGAAGAGAATCGAATGCTTATTCCGGATTTTATAAGAGTTATAATTATTCCAAATTTTGACCCTTTGTGGGGAAGGTACCAGAAGAAATGGTCCAATCTTTACCATCATTATAACAGATCTTGTGTTGATGGAAATATTGAGATGTACCAAGTCGGTATGGAATCGGATTTTAATTTCGCATTTTATGAGTTTCATGGTTATTCAATTTGTTGACCCCGCGATTGGTCTATAATTGCGATTTGTAGAGCAACTGGAATATCAGGTCCATTTCTACCCCTAAATATTGTGCGATCATCTCCGAAAACAATAGGTATCTATTCTGACCACATCCTCACCTCCATTTTCAATTTCGTGAGGAACGAGCCATAATTGCGGCCTGTAGAGTGATTACAAATTAACATTGACAGACGGACATACATAGGTAGATCGACGAGATAGGAAGATCCGTATATAGTTTCCTGTGTCGGGGATCAATATTTCGAAGTTTTGCATAAATTTTGGCCCAATTAAACTTATAATACCTCCAACACATAGTCAATATTTTCCAATACTTCCCCAAAATGTTGAAAGTGCTTAACCAATTTTGGAAGTTCATATATTGAAGTATTGCATTTTTAGGTTTCAACTAATTAATTACCATTACTTCCTAGATTGCAATAAAATGTCCTCACATCTAAAGTTCCATTTATGCTTCACATAAATTGTCCATTATGTCCAGGGCGGAAGAAAATTTCGCAATTCGAGAAGTTTAATTATATAATACTTTCATTTAAGTTTTGGTTTCAAAAAAACAAACACAAACAGAAAAAAAGTTACCCACATTTTTCATAGTCACGTTCGCTGGAACTATGGCAATCTAAGCCATGCGAATCGGTAATTAATTCCTTCCTTTTTTTCTGACTAATTATGTATTTCGAAATGAAATGGCACACCAAGGCCTTACCATATCCGTCACTTTTTCTTTCAAGCATTATTTGGCACACTTCACTTCGTTTTTTGTTGGCGATGCCGTTGTTGTTGCTGTTGTTGCACATAAAAAAACAAATACCTCATATTAGCAATTTGATACACTTTTAATGCAATTAACTTTATGTTTGCCAAGAAAAAATAGGTACTCTTTTTGTGTTTTGGCCAAGCTGGGCAGAAGAAGAAAAACAACAAGAAACACGAATCACATTGCCATATTTTGTTTTCTGGCTAAGGAAATATGCCGGATTGCAGTTTGACGAAGTCGAATAAAAAAAAAGAAGCAGTAGAAGCCAACATTACCTAAGTTAGCCTTGTTTCATCATTAGTGAATGACGACGCCTTAATCGCACTGCCAGTCACACTCATGACACGCGTCGTTGGTGCTTTTGTGTTGGCTGTTTTCATACTTCTCTCTCAATCTCGTTTATCTTCCTCCTCTCCGGTTTTGGCCACAAGACAGCCTCGTTTTACCAGTAATGTTTAACTTACATAACACCCGGTCTCTGTTTACTGATGGCAACTAAAATGTGCATTATCTGGCAAATGCTTTGCAAATGTAGTACCATGTCGGTCGGTCGGTTGGTTGGTCTGAGCTTAGATAGAGTGTCCGTCCATTTTTGATATTTCTGCCATATCTATTTTTGCTTTTTGGTCTAGCTACCTACCATGCCGCGTGAATGTCGTTTGTGTGTTGGTCAACAAAGTTGTGGCAGAAAAGTAGTTATTATAACACACTACTGTTATGTCGGCTAGCTCAACAAATATCAACATTACAAAGCTGCGCTGCGCTATGAAGTAAGTTTTTGCGGGTTTTGTTTTACCTTTTCGATTTTGTACTTTCACCACACCATGCTGCCACAGACGTTGCCGCTCTTTAAACGAATTGCAAAAATGAGAGGCGAATTCATAAGACTCCTTTAATGCACACAGTGAAAAATTGAATGGACTAAATGTAGGGATTTTCACTAAATGATATATATTATTTAATAGGCTGTGTTTTTAACGAAATAAAGATTATAAGGTCCAACCCTATACCTGTTTGGACGATATCCGTTTCAGGACACTTGTAGGCGATATAGTGATAACCGTATGTCTAGGTTCTGAGTTAGACCAGACATGGCACATGGTACTTTTTTTTATCAATCTTAGATCGAGCTTTAAGTTGGACAATATAGGTCCATTCCTTTTGGTAACTCCTCAGCTGAAGCTCAACATTTTCGACAAATTGGAATCTCCCGGGCATATAGTTCTATAGTGTAGACAGCTTCCAATTTGGTGACATCTGGGCTTGGGAGTTTGACCCTTTTAGATTGGATTCCTACTTCACCCTGAAGTTTTTATGCCCTCCACCATAGTATGGAGGGTATATTAAGTTCGTCATTTCGTTTGTACCACCTCGAAATATACATTTTAGACCCCACAAAGTATATATACTCTTGATCAGCATAAAATTCTATATCGATTTAGCGATGTCCGTCCGACTGCCCGTCTGTGGAAATCACTCTAGCTTCCTAACGTAGGTTCCTAAAATTTAAGTAGGTTGATAAAATTTTACTCAAATGTATATTATGGCTGCAGCACTTTTGGTATTGAAAATGGGCTATGTAGCCCCACATTTTTGTATAGCCCCCATATATCGGCACCTCCTCATATTCGGTATTTTGATAATTTTAGCGACATTATTCACCGGAATTTTTTCAAATTTGATATTTGAAGTTCGTAAGGGATACGACAGCCTATGATAGAAAATGTGCGTGCAGGTCCAAGCCTTCGTATAGCCCCCATATAATGGCAGTTCTCGATATTCGGTATTTTGACGATTTTCACCGATTTTTTTAAGTTTTGCATTTGAATATTGTAATGGCTTATGACAAAGGTTGCCTATGCAGATCCGCGTCGTCGTATACATACATTCGGTATTTTGAAGATTTTAACAGAATTTTTAACGGACTTTATTTTTTTGAAAATTCCCGAATTCGTTCCAAATGTAAATAAGACATTAGGGGCAATCATAAAAGTTATAGTATTTTCTGATAGAATTATTACTTTTGTGTCACCTTCCATAAGAATAGTGAAATATTTGACTGAGTGGCGTAGAATCCAAGTCTAGACGAAACGGCTAAAGCTAGAATTTTGAAATTTTTCACGTCTACGCTGTATAATAAGGTTGAGGTTTTTCAAAATCGAACTGTAAGATTACGAAAATGTCTAAAATGGTACTAAACTTCTAAAATGAAAACATTTGGTATTATACGAACGGATAGATTTAAAACTTGAAATTTGGTAAGAGTTTCAGAGTTGGAAAGTAAGTTTCATATATGAAGGTGGTTTTGAAAATGGTTACTACAACTTCACGGAAAGTTCTAAATGGTATTGTATTTGGAAAAGATTGGAACGGATGCAGCTGGAATTTTGAATTTCGTATTGGGGCCCCTGTTGGTGGAAGGTTTCTGATAAAGATAAAGTACTATATATAGTACAATTTGATATTTTGGGAACAAAAGTACTTTAAATCTGTATTTTGGTATTAGCGTAATTGTTCATTTGGTTTTATGTGTATTACGATAGTAATTAAAAACTGAATTGTTGGTATTGGCTGAAGGGATTGAGAAAAAAATTCTAGAATTTGAAATTTAGGTTACTGATGCTGCTTGCATTTGAAATTTGGTGGTAGTTTCGAAATTGGTTAATATGGTCACTATTCGTATTTGAGGTTGATATATTGAAAATACGTCCTAAAATTGTTTAAATGCTACTAAATTTTGGTACTGAGTGAAGGGAAAGAGCCGGAATCCTAAAATTTGATATGGATGTCACTGTTGGTGTCTGTAGTTGAGAGAAGGGGGTGATTTTGGATGCGTACTTTGAACGTACGAAAGTGCAAAATATAACAAAATGTGCCGTTGGTTGTTCGGATAAAGATGAAATTCAGTAAACAAAATGGTGATAAATTTGTGTCCTTGTCTTGGCTGGAACTAGCTTTGAAACCCTCTGTTGGTATATAGTTTGGGAATGGGTACTATGTGGATTTGGGAATGGGTACTATGAGTGTTCGAAAAGAACTAAATTGTACTATTTTTGCCGTTAAGTGAATGAATAGAGCTTGAATCCTGAAATTTGGATTTAGATATGGTGGTAGTCAATTTTAATTATGAAAAGACTTTGAATTAGTTTTTGGCCTGAAAAATTGAAAGTTGGACCTACTACTTTCCTTACGCCCCACACATAGAGTCAATATCTTAAATATTCATCACTTGGAAAAACTTCTCCGAATTTTCTCAACTTTTGTACTTCATACAATTTTTACCAGAACTAAATCAAAAAAGAAAGTAGGTTATATCTGACACTTACCACAAAATGACATAATACATTATTACATTATTATCTCCAAAATTATAAAATTTGTAGTCTTTCTCTGGCGCCGTCTCCAGAAGAGTTCAAGTACAAAGAATCTTATGAGGACGTACGTCATAATATTGGTATCATATGCGAAAAGTCAGACAAATTTTTAAAAATTTACATATCATAAAATTTTCCTCATATTTTATAGAGTAGAGATAAAATATATCGGACCAGGCTTTCTGAAACCTGATCGACAGTGATGGTATGGCCCCCATATAACTGACTCACCCACTTTATGGTTTTTTGAAATCTTTGACTGCATTATCCAAACGGTCTTACTTGTATTTGTAGTGAAAAATGGAGCACGTTTGCATTCAGATACTTTAATATAACATCTTTTCTTTACTCAACGGTGAAAGCTATTAAAAGTTCGACCCGACCCAATATAATCTTTTTTTGCTTGTTTTTCAATATTGTTATTTTTAAGCCAAACATTCAGACAAGGTCATATTTCGTTCAAATATTTATCTTTTCATTCATAACAATAGATATTGCAAAATATTGTTCTACCTTAACTCAAAAGGTATGACCCTTTTTCCTCCATTACCAATTTGTTTAAAACAACATCATGCCCACCTTTTCGCGTCCAACTAATTTGCAACATGTCTGCCACCTATTTCTACCACAATTTATCACATTATCACCGCCAGTGTCCGTGTAGCAGGACAAACAACCAAACAATGACATTATGTTAATTTCTGTCGACAATAAATAAATTGTTGAACAGCAAAAGGATATTTGCCATATCCGAATAAATTTCATTTATTTTCCCAATGACATTTTAGAAAAAAAAAAACCTCTATACGACCAGATAGCTATCCTGTCGTGTACTACTGTTTGTTGCTAAGGTTGGAAGGTAATTCCTGTAAATTAAGTCTAATTATCCAAACCACTATTTTGTTTCAATATTTTTTTGTTGCTGTTGAAATCACAACACTGTAATTTGTTTCTTTTAACGCTATTATTTAAATGTACAAAACTAATGACCCCAATCAAACAGACTGTGCTTACACATATGTGCCATATGGAAGGACCGCACGGACACACACATACAACCCCAGCAGACAACTGTCCTGCCTAAGTATGTGTCGAAAGACCCCTTTCATGTTAAACAGGTCTCAGTGGTAATAGCACCTGACCATTGACAATGATGACTATAATATGGACAGAAATTAAAGAGGATCCTTGTTCGCATTCAATGGGAGCGTGTAAACACTACGAACACCAAAAACAAAATAAAATCCTTGCTTTTTACTACCACTCCCCAACTAAATAACTATGATTAACTCCACACACCGGAATCAATGTTAAATAGACGACATATACAACATTTTTGTCCTGAGACCAACATGTCTCTCGACTATAAATTTGAAAATTATCGTTATATTGTCCCAGTGTCTGTCCGTCCGACCGGTCGTCCGTCCGTCTGTCTGGACAAGGGCCAACGTAACTGTAATTATATTGTTGTATATGTATCCAAGTTGTGGCGACTGTTGCAGAGTTGCGTCCTGTGAATTATGGGTCTCCGGTTATTTGTTTGCATAAGCTTTTCATATGTTGTGATTATTTTGATAGGATATAAATTGTTGTTGGTGGTGGGCCTCTTGTGGTTTGGTTGTTCTTCGATAGGGTAATGGTAACGTGTGTGTGTCTGTGTAACTGAACCCAGTTACTTTGGCCGATGAATATGCGGATGTGTGTGTGTTTGCTTCATTGTGTCCTGGGATCTATTTACTTTAATATTAACTTGGGAGCTTCAAGAAAATTTATTTTTATGGGAAGGAGATTTTTTCTGAGCATTTTTTATAGAAAAATGCAAATAAAATAATGGCTGAAATGGGAGATGTCAGATTGTTGAAAATTGCTGGTTATTGGCTTCACATAGGGAGAATATAGGAACGGATTAACTTTATCAAATACAATTTTACTTTATAGAATATGGAAATAATTAACTCTCAGATAAAATCGTAATTCAGGAAATAGAGAAGGATAGAAAATCTATAAACTGAGCCTTGTAGCTAATAAAAGTAAATTTAAAAATTGAAGAAATTTATATCGGCGTTTTGAAAATTTACATTGTAAATTAACCTAAATTTGGGGGAAAATTCCCCTCTCAGCGACGTAGCCAGAATTTCCTTTTGAAGCCAAATGATAAATGGGGTGTCCAACCGATAAGCAGCTCGTCTATGAAAGACTCCCTGTGGCTCGTCTATAGTAGACTGCCTTCTCAGCTCGTCTACAAGAGACAACCTTCTCTGCTCATCTATGAGCGACACCCTTCTCTGATCATCTATGAGAGAAACATCCTTCAGCTTGTCTTTGAGAGAAACTCCCGTCTCACCTCGTCTATGAGAGACAACTTTCTCTGTTCATCTATGTGAGACACCCTCCAGCTCGTCTATGAGAGGAACTTATCTCAGCTCGTCTATAAGAAAAAACTCCCTTCAACTCTTCTATGAGAGAAATGCTATTCAACTCGTCTATTACAGAATCCCTTCTCAGCTCGTCTATGAGAGAAACTCCCTTCAGCTCTTCTACAAGAAAAAAACTACCTTCAGCTCCCTCCTCAGTTCGTCTATGATAGACACCTTACTTAGCTCCTCTATGATAAACTACCTTCCCAGCCCATCAATGATAGACTCCCTTATTTGCTTCATAGACTCTCTACTCTGTCTATGATAGACTCCCTTCTCAGCTCATTTATGGTTTAGGCTCCATTCTCAGCATGTCTATCACAGACTTCCTTCTCAGCCCGTCTATGTAAGACTCCCCTCTTAAATCGTCTATAATAGGCTCCCTTCTCACCCCGCCTATTACAGACTCCCTTCTAAGCTCGTCTGTGATAGACTCCCTTCTTAGTTTATCTGTGACAGACTCCCTTTTTAGCTTGCCTGTGATAAACCTCCTTCTCAGCTCGTCTATGATAGGCTTCCTTAGCAACTCTTCTATGATAGACTCCCCTCTTAGCTCATCTATGATAGACCCCTTCAACTCGTCTATGAAAGATTTCATTCAAATCGTTGATGAAAAATTCTCTTTCGATAACTTCATCTCGTCCATGAAAATAGGGCAGCCCTTCAGCTCATCTGTAAGACCCCTCGGTAGCTCTTCCATGAAAATATCGTTCTACTAATATTAGACTCTCTTTTACTCATCTGCGAGAAACTCCCTTCAGATCGTATGGGAGAAGTCCCCCAGCTCGTCTATAAAAGGCCCCCTTGTAACTCTTCTATGAAAGACTCTCTGCAGCTCGTATATGAGAGTCTCCCTTCTCAGCGAGTCTATGACAGATTCCCTTCTCAGGGAGTCTATGATAGATTCCCTTCTCAGCGAGTCTATGATAGATTCCTTCGAAGCGAGTTTATGATACACTCCCTTCTTCTGTCTGCGGTAGACTTCCTTCTTAGCTCGTCTATTATAGACTCCCTTCTCAGCCTGTCTATGATAGACTCCCTTTAACTCGTCTATGAAAGACTTCCTTCAATTCGTCGATGAGAAACTCCCCCTAAATAACTTTAGCTCGTCCATGAAAGCCGGGGAGCCATTCAGCTCGTTTCCGTTCACTCTCTCCCTCTCTCTCTCTCTCTCTCTCTTTCGCTCATCTGCGAGACACTCTTTTCAAATCGTTTGGGAGAGAATCGCTCAGCTCGTCTATGAAAAACTCCCTGCAGCTCGTCTACGAAAGATTCCTTGCAGCTCGTTTATGAAAGACAACTCGCAACTCGTCTACGAAAGACTCCCTTCATCTCGTCTACTCAGCTCGTCTATGAAAGTCTCCCTGCAGAAGATAGACATCTTGCAGCTTGTATATGAGAGATTGCCTGTAGCTCATTTATCGAATACTTTCTTCAGATGATTTTTGTAGACTTCTTGTAGCTCGCCTTAGGAAGAATCTCTCCATCTCGCCTTAAAAAAAAAAACACTCATTAACTCGTCTAAAAAGGTCTATTTCTGTTTGTCTAAAAATACTCTTTCCAACTTGTTATGAGAAACTTCTTTCACCACCCTACACTTTGAGTAATAGTGGACACCAGCCAGACAACTAGACTGACGAGCGAACGGACATGGCTAATTCGACTCCAAATGTTTTAAATTAGATTTCGTCCAAATGGACATGAGGTCTACAACTGCAACTTCGATGAGGCACATTGTGGCCATACATGAAGCCCCACAACTGCGACCCTAACTTCGAATTCCTTCCCCCCATTCATCAGTGTAAAATATATCTCATCACAATTAGATTTATTTCAACTGTTTATAATTTCATCTAAATTTGTATAAATATTACACACACATTTACATTGTCATATATGTATTCGTATAATGTTATTGTATTGTTTTTTTATGAAAATAGAAACATCTATCCCATGATGATAACCGAAATCACCCTTCTCGCCCATATAATATTTATGCATATGTATTTGTAAAATCTCGGTCACAACCTGTCCTTGTGTCATAAATAATTTTGCGGCAGCAACATCTACAAAATATGCGTCGGCCTATGCTCTGCGGTCGATCACACGCATAAATTCACATGTAATTGTGTGTATATATTTTGTGTTAAATATCATATAACTTTCAAAACAATGTTTATCAACCAACTCGGTCACCACGGTGAGTTAACAAGCGTGGCATATAAGGGTTTATATGGGGACGGGAGAGAAGAGGGGAAATTAGGGTAGATAGAAATCCGTGTGATAGTAAATGTGACCGAATGCGACCTATTGGATATTGAAAACTTTTAGATATAAATCTGGGTGATATTTTAGATATTGCCTTTATAGTGCCAATGAGTCCATATGGAAAAACTAGAAGGACAGGGAGTCAATATAGGCGAGCTGGTGGGCCAGTGAGTCGCTATAGACGAGCTGGAGGGCCAGTGAGTCGCTATAGACGAGCTGGAGGGCCAGTGAGTCGCTATAGACGAGCTGGAGGGCCAGTAAGTCGCTATAGACGAGCTGGAGGGCCAGCGAGTCGCTATAGACGAGTTGGAGGGCCAGTGAGTCGCTATAGGCTAGTTGGAGGGCCAGTGAGTCTATATATGCGAGCTGGAGGGCCACTGAGTCGATATAGGCGAGCTGGTGGGCCAGTGAGTCGATATAGGCGAGCTGGTGGGCCAGTGAGTCGATATAGGCGAGCTGGTGGGCCAGTGAGTCGATATAGGCGAGCTGGTGGGCCAGTGAGTCGATATAGGCGAGCTGGTGGGCCAGTGAGTCGCTAGGGAAGAGCTGGTTGCTCAGCAAGTTGATTTAGACCAGCTGGTTGGCCAGTGAGTCGCTATAGACGAGGTAAATAACATATTGACGCCTAAAATCATGCACTGTGTACAATGGAGAATAATATTAAATTGAAGTACAGATGTTGTTCTTTACAACGTAGATTACGGATTTATCGATTTCTCCCTGAAGTATACAAAAAATATACCATTTTTAATTGCTTCCTTAGAAAACCTCTCCCATCCACTACACCCTATTACCTTCCACATGCGATTTTAGTTCTGTGGCTGTTATTGCCGCTCTAGATGGAATATGTATTTATTTTGTTTTTATTCATAAAATTAACATAATATTTTCATGTTTTCATTTGTGCTGGTTTACCCCGAAAAAATAAAAACAAAACCTAAAAAAAAAAACAGAAACAGAAACAACATGAATGTTTACTCAATGTGTGTGTATGTACGCATTCATGTCTACATATATCCTCTTCCGTTTTTCATAATTTTCCCCTGACATTGTTGGCATAACCGCAAACCAGTGTTACACTTAGTGAACACGGGATAATGTTGTAGACTTTCCATGTTTTCAGCTTTTTCAGAAGTTTTGCTCCGGCAAAAAAGCCACAAAATTAAAATATGTGTGTGTGTGTTACCCCATACCTGTGTTCGTACGCGTGCGACTGGGTGTGTTAGCGTTAAAGTTCAAATCCTCAAAGATCACATACACATGCTTGTGATGATATTTGGTGACACATTAAATTTTATGATGTGAAATAATAACATTATATCATGTCTATATGTGCAAGTGTGTGTGTGTTTGAAAATATTTATGCGTGAGAAAGCATGTGTCAGAATGTATGCCTGTATCCAAAGTTTTTGTTATTGTCTAATGTGTTTTTTATTGTTATCCGTACTCGGCTAAAAGTAAGATATTATTATGGTGGGTATTAAATTTTTGCGAGGAATATATGTTTTTTTATAAATTTATATATTTTTTATTTTTTGTCAAAACTCATTAAGAAGTTTGGATGATTTTATAGTCATAATGTTTTGAAAGAAATAAAATAATATAAAAAGCATATCAATATTTTTGGAAGCATATTTCCCCAACCTGGAAAAAACACATACAATATTGAAATTAAATAGTGAAGCCAGTAAGCGAAACAGACGAATTTTACTCGAATAACTCGACATAGAAGAGCTAAAGGCTAGTGAGCCCACATAGACGACAAAAGGAGTCGCTTTAGGCGAGCTAAAGTCAAGGGAGTCGATATAATCAAGCAAATGTCGAGGGTATCGATATAGAGAGGCTGAATCCAACGGAGTCGATGTAGACGTGCTGAAGTCAAGGAACTTGCTACGGAAGAGCTGAAGCCGAGGGAGTCGATAAAGAGAGGTAAGGCCAAGGGTGTCGATATAGACGAGCTAAAGCCAAGGGAGTCGATATAGACGAGCAAATTTCGAGGGTATCGCTATAGACAGGCTGAAGCCGAGGGAGTCGATGTAGACGAGCTGAAGTCGAGGAACTTGATATAAAAGAGCTGAAGCCGTGGGAGTCGATGGCCAATGGTGTCGATATAGACGAACTGAAACTAGGGAACTCGATATAGAAGAAGTTAAGCCTAGGGTATCGATATAGACGAACTAAGGCCAAGTAACTCGATATAGAAGAGCTAAGGCCGAAGGAGTCGATATAAACGAGCTAAGACTGATGGAGTTGATATAGACGAGCTAAAGCCGAGGGTATCGATATAGACGAGCTGAAGTCGAGAGTGTCGATATAGACGAGCTAAAGCCGAGTGAGTCGATATAAACGAGCTAGTGGGCCGTCGATATGTAGACTACCTGGAGGGTCAGTGGATCGACATGTGCACCAGCTGAAGGGCCACAGAGTGAGTCCTTCATTGTAAGTTGAGTTTCTCATTGACAAGATGAAAGTTGAATTTCATTGCTATAAACAAGCTGAAGTCGATGTGGTCGATATGGACGAGCTGAAGCCGAGGGGGTCGATATAGAGGAGCTAAGGCCGAGGGAGTCAAACCAAAGAACTCGATATAAACGAGATAAGGACAAGGAACTCGATATAGAACAGCTAAAACTGAGGGTGTCGATCTAGTCCAGCTGAATCCGAGGTTGTCGATATAGACGAACTAAAGCCGAATATATCGATATTGACGAACTAAAGTGCCAGAGAGTCCAAATAGACGAGTTAGAGTGCCGTCGATATGTAGACGAGCTGGAGGGTCAGTTGGACGATGTATCAGCTGTAGGGCCAGTGAATGGGTCCTTCATTGTAAATTGAGTTTTTCGTTGCCCATCTGAAGGTGGCATTTCATTGCCAAGCTTATGTGAGACATTCACAAGGGATAGTTTGTTTTACACTCAAAACATAGTCATTTGATGACGAGGCTGTCGTTCATAGAACGTCTGAAAGGAGTCAGTTATGGACTACCTGCAGTGGTTCTCTAATAGGTGAGTTATGGATATTCTTTTATTTCGCTTTCCAAGCTGAAGATGGCATGAGAGTCGTTCACAGCTGTACATAAGTGAGGTAAGGGATAGTCTTTTTATGTTCGAAACATACTCTTTTGGTGACGAGACTGTCTTTCATAGAACACCTGAAAGGAGTCATTTATAAACCAACTACAATGGTTGGCGAGCTAAAGAGTTTTATAGACGAGATGCTGGAAGTGTCTCGTAGACGCTCTTAAGGGTGCTCCTTGCAGATAAACTGAAGGGAAAAAAGAGTCGCTTATAGATGAAAGGCAATGTTTCATAGAGGATCTCGCAAAAATCTGAGGAACTATAGGGAGCCTCATACACAAGCTGAAAAGAATCTCTATTATAAACCAGTTAAGAAAGGAGTCTATTGTAGATGAGCTGAGAAGGAATTCTCCCATAGACGAGCTGAAGGGTGTTTCTCTCAGAAACGAGCTGGAAGGGAGTATATCATAGATGAGCTGAGAACGGAGTCTATCATAGATGAGCTGAGAACGGAGTCTATCATAGACGATCTGAGAAGGGTGTCTAACATAGACGACCTATCAAAGACCATCTGAGAAGGGAGTCTATCATAGACGATCCTAGAAGAGAGCTATCATAGACGTGGCGAGAAGTGAGTCTATCATAGACGAGCCGAGAAGGGGACTATCTTAGACGAACTGAGAAGGTAGTCTATCATAGACGAGTTCAGAAGGGAGTTTATCATAGACGAGTTCAGAAGGGAGTATATCATAGACGAGGCGAGAAGGGAGTCTACGTCTGATAAAAAGGTCTTTAGAGGATGATGCAGAAAAAGGAGTCTCTAGTAGATGAGCCGTGGATACTATATCTTTTGAGAAGAAAGTCTCTAGCCGACGAGCTGAGAAGGGAGTCCCTTTCGAATTGCATTTTTTCTATTGCTTTCAAATTTAGATCCATTTGAAAGGGAGACTAAACTTTCTCCTGCCATAGTTTTTAAAGGTAGTCCATGTTGTGGCTCAGTTTTTCGGGCTGTGTAACATTTCCTTCCAACTTAGATACACTTCTGTGACGGAATGTGTTCGTCATAACTCTCGAGGAGACTGCGTGGTTTTGGGTCGTATTTTATGTTTCATTAAATTTTCATCAAATTTTAACTTAGTTAGGGACAGATTACATCGACATATTCCTGGTGTCACCTCTCTGCGTAACTCTCGAAGAAATGTTTTATTCGAGGACGACGTATATCTTACAAATCCTGCAGGCACCTTCCTTGAACTTGGGCAAAAGGACGATAGATATCTTCGTACGATCTTTCTTTGCTGTACTCCTGAATTCCAGAAGTGGAGGCTTGAATTTTGCTACGGTGAACGAGTTATATTGAGTTATATTGGTTTTATGAAAGGTCGGACTTTCTTTCTACCCCAGTACCTGTGCTCAAAATGTATTAAATCTTCCAAAAAACACCTAGATTTTGATGAAGGGTATTTTTAAAATTAATATTTCCATTGGGGGTTTGAAAGCGTTTTATATTGTACCTATTCCATACCACTCCGAATGCTTTGTAACAACTGGAAATTTCCTCAATCATAATTTAAATATTTAAAAAATGTTCCTTCATTTGACCGAAATGAAGTCGCATTCCGTCCACCTAAAAACCCGCCTTTAAAAACTCTCAAATAATGTTTCTATTTATTTAAGAAACTAACATTTGTCTCAAAATATGTTGTGGAGACCTTATTCGAACCACCTGCCAAATTTTAAGCTTCTTAGGCAAAAAGATTTCGAAGACGCCCTCTCCACAACTTTATTTGGAGTTGTGCATATACACACTTAGTTGCAGTATATTACCAGGAAAACTCCATTAAACCAGACTCTTCCTTTTCCATTTCGAATACAAATTATACATACAAACATTGTTTTCCCACTTTTCCATATAAAATCAAATATACCTCCTTTTTTGGATAAGAAAACATATTTTCATTCGAAAACATTTTATTTTAAATTCTTCATTAATTACTTTAAAAAGAAGAATCTCCATTTGCAAAAATAAAAAAGAAGAAAACAAAAAAACCTCATTCACATAGCTGGAAGGGAAAAGTTTTGAATCCATACACTTTGAGTTTCCTTTTTTCTCTTGGTTCGACCGAAAAGGATTTTCATAAATCTATTAATTTGTTGGGCAAAAAGTTTAATTGAAATTTTCATGCTTCAGTTAATTTGCGGTCGTCCTCGTCGTCGTAGTCATAGTCAGAGTCATCGTTTTGTAGCCCTTTTTGCACCCTTGGAACTTGTAACCTACCTCTCACCACCCCTTGAAACTTGTAAAACTTTACATATTTTTTCAAAACTTTGTGTGAAAACCTATTTATGAGAGAAGCGCCGGTATGAGTTGGGTTCCGACCATGGCGTGCGGCACAAGGTTGCCTAAATGAAGGCCTGACAAGAACTTAGTTTTTTTTGCGTTGTGTTCACATGTATTCGTAAGTATATATGTATTTGTATATGTCTCTACCCGGTTCTTTGCGCCATTTCATTTGTAATCAATGGATTTCGCTTTGGCGTTTTGCAAGCAAGAACGAATAATATTGATAGGATTATAATTGAAATTGTTATTTAATAACTTTAAGCAGATGCTGAGATTTTTCGCTTGATTTTTCTTTGCCGGTTTTTGGCCAATGGCAAGTAATGTTGCTGATATTGCACTTCCGCACATTTGAACTCGGCATATAAATCAGAACTTTATTGTAGCAAGACAAAAGTTGGGCTTGTAAGAGTTTAATTGGTGGTGGGGAGGGGTTTAGGGGAGAGGGAGTTTAGGTTAGAAAAATGGCGAATTGTCTGAACAATTTGTAAGGTTGCAAAAGGGTTTGAAGGGTTTAAGTAGACGGTTTAAATTGGTTTCATATCCATATATTTTTTGCTTTACACACCAATATTTATGATTTATGTTTTTTCTTTACAGGTACGTTAACAATAGAGATCAGCATTGAGGTAAGAGAAAAATCCAGTTTTTCAGGCCTCTTATAGAATATTGATTAACAAGATCCCTTTTTTATACCATCAGCCATATGGCTACAGAGGGCATATATCATTTGATACGGTCAAAACGTACCTAATAGAAAAAAAACGGTTTTAGACCCTAGGTCTCTTTGGACCAAATCCGTTTCAGAACATTTGGAGTCGATCTAGCGATGTTCGTCCTGTCTGTCTGGCTGGCTGGCGGTGCGCAAGACAACTCTCGAAGGGAATATCCGATTTGGTCCAAACTTGGTACATCGTAATATTTTTGTCAAACTTAGATCGAGTTCGGAGATGGGCAAAAAAAAAAAAAAAATTACACATATCACAATATTTTTATTAGCCTAAGGTGTGGTGTAAGGATGGCATATTTCGGTCCACTCCTTCTGGTACCTCCCCCACAAAAGGTCGAAATTTTCAAAAAATATATTTTTTGCACAGAAAGAGAAAGGATAGTTCGATTTTGTTCCAACTTTGCAAATCCTAATATTTACGTCAGTGCTAGGTCAGGTGCGAAAATGGACAATATCGGTCCACTCCTTCTGGTACCTCCTCACAAATTGTCAAAATTTTGAATAATTACAACTCTCAAAAAATGTGATGTAAGAGCCCGATTGTCTTGAAATTTCACACATCCCAATATTTATATTAACCCAATGTCTGGTGTTAAGATGGAATATATCGGTCTACTCCTTCTGGTACCTCCCCCAAAAAAGGTCGAAATTTTCAAAAAAAAAAAAAATATATATATTTTTGCACAGAAAGAGAAACGATTATCCGATTTTGCTCCAACTTTGCTAATCCTAATATTCACGTCAGTGCTAGGTCAGGTGCGAAAATGGACAATATCGGTTCACTCCTTCAAGTACCTCCCCCACAAATGGTCAAAATGTTGAATAATTACAACTCTCATAAAATGTGATGTAAGATTCCAATTGTCTTCAAATTTCACACATCATGATACTTAGATTAACCCAAAGTCTAGTGTTAAGATGGAATATATCGGTCCACTTCTTCTGGTACCTCTGTTTTCTTTCTGCTGCGGTGTAAGTTCTTGCACTTTTTCGAATTTCAAAGGCTTTATCCCGAACTCATTTTTCAAAATTTGCCGAATAGAATATTGCGCTATGTTCAGCTCACAAGCCATTTCTTCAACCACTGCGACGCGGGTTTCGATCAAGTCGTTTTCTTTACTTTTCGAACCATTTCTGCTGATGTTGCTGTTTTCTTCCGTCCACTTCCTTGACGACGGCCTACGCTACCAGTATACCACGGTAACGAGCGATGGTTCAAGATGGTACAAAATATGTATTCACATTTAAATGCTGGTTTGATCTAACGATAGCCACTTGTGGTTTTTCAGCCAAATATAAAGAAATCACACTATCACGCTTGAATTCCATCACGAATAACTTTTTTTTCTGGAAAATTCTCACCAAACGGCTTTTGTACGCTTGTAAAAAATATAATGAGCTTTCACTGGAATAATTCTAACAGCTGTCGGACGAGTGGCTTAGAAATGACAGCAGTCTGAAGTTGGTTGCAGTTTTTTCATCTCAGCCTGTATATACTTTGTGGGGTCCAAAATGTAAAATACCCCTCTTACTATGGTGGAGGGTATAAAATGCTGAATGTCCCAGTGTGGTTATTGAAAAACCACAAAAAAAAAGATGTCAGTTAGGCCGGGCCGAACTTTGAATACCCTCCACCATTTGGTACAAATTAAAATTAAAAATACCGAATGTAGCCCTATATTAGGGTCTATACGACGACGTGGACCTGCATAGGCAATTTTTGTCGCAAGCTATTACAATATTCAAATGCGAAACTTGATAAAAAAATATGTTTGTAATGTACCTAAATTCATCAATATATAATGAGGTACCATGGGGGTTATAAAACGTGGACCTGCACAGACAATTTGCTGGCATAGGCTGTAGTATCTATTGCGAACTTCAAATACAAAATTTTAAATAAATCTGGTAAATAATGTCGCTAAAATCATCAAAATACCGAATATCGGGACTTTTGTTATATGAGTGCTATACGAAGACGTGGACCCGCACAGACAATTTTCTGTCATAGGCTGCAGTATTTATAACGAAATTCAAATACCAAATTTGAAATTGTTTCGGTAAAAAATGTCGCTAAAATCATCAAAATACCGAATATGGGGAGGTACCGTTACATGGGCGCCATAAGAAGACGTGAACCTGCACAGACAATCTTCTATCATTGGCTATAGTATCCATTACAAAGTTCTGATACCAAATTTGAAACAATTCCATTGAATAATGTCGCCAAAATCATCAAAATACCGAATATGTGGAGGTACCGTTATATGGGGGATATACCAAAACGTGGACCTACATGGCCCATTTTCAATATCAAAAGTCCTGCAGAGATAATATACATTTGAGTGACATTTTATCAACCTACTTCCTTTCGTTTGGAAGGTAGAGTGATTTCCTAAGACGGACGGACATCGCTAAATCGACATAGAATTTTACGCTGATGAAGAATATATACATATACTTTGTGCGGTATAAAATGTATATTTCGAGGTGTTACAAACGGAATGACAAATATAATATCCCCCCATACTATGCTGGTGGGTATAAAAGTGCTGAATGCCCCAGCGTGGTTATGGAAAAGAAATTCTAAAAATATCTGTCGTCAAATATTTTTAAAATGCCCACAAATATATCTTCAACGCCACCTCCCTTAAATAAAACATGTGTGCCAAACAAGGATAATCACAATTTTAGTATTGTTACTGAAGATATATAAATTTGTGGGTTTAAGTATAACACCCCCTCCGCCTTCGTTAAATGTTATGAACTTGTGGTAATTTAATAAAAAAACACAAAATTTAGTTTCATTATTATTTTTTTCGTACTAATCCATTTTTACCTTCCACTTTGGTTTCCATTTCCCCCTTCAACTCGTACCTTTGACATAGACAAAAGTGACACCGAACAAACACTGCGGAAAAAAACAAACGTAAAAGAGCCAACAAAATGACCTTTTTGTCGTTGCCTTTGGCTTATTATCTTGCAACGCAAAAGAGTGTCAAATTCGTGTTTATCTCTGAGTGCAAAATGTAACCTTTTTCCCTAGCTCCTTCGCCTCCTCCCGCAACACTTTGATGGGGGTGACAAAGGTATTGAAACTTTTATTTTTTTTTTTGCGGATTTTCCTGTTGTTTGTCACAATTGCCGTGGGCCCAGGGAAAATTGGAAAATGTAATGAATGTTAAGATTTAGATGATAAAAATTGACTTTTGTTAGGGTCTAAGGGGATGATGGAAGGAGGGTTAACCTTAAATAACATTTTGGGATTAAATATTTAATAAAAATATTTTATTAAAAAAAGGAAATGTTCTCTAAAATTTCCATCGCATTTGAATTTAAAGAGACATGCCAATTTTTTTCCATGCTCTCTGTAAGTACTTCAATTATTTTTTATATACCTTAACCACCCACCCACGTTTCACCTCATGGGAACCCTTTTAGATTGCCAGAATCTTTGTTGGCTAGTTAAATAAGCAATTACACGAAAGAAAAACTATTGAAAACTGGGTCAAAAACTATGTGAACTAACAACTTGGCTTTCCCGGTCGACTCCAGTCAAAGCAACTCGCCCCCAGTAAACACAAGAAAAACAAGAACAACCAAAAGAAAAATTCACAAAAACACCTGAAATTATCATTATAAACATATAAGCAATTTTGGAAAAGTGCTCTTTAAATATAATCAACAACATCCTTGGTAGAATACGAAGGGGGAAAGGATTTTTTTTATTTTCTTTATTTCACCTTCTAGCCTAAGATCTATGGCTTTTTTCCACTTAAGATTCAAGGTACCTAGTTACCGTTAACATATTTATTTAGCAAAGAACAGAATTTTCTACCACACATCCTAGGGAAAAAGTGGCAGAAAATAGATGACTGCAATTGCACACTTGGCCAGAATCCCCGTTTGCAGCCAGCACCCCCATGCATGCTCATCATTGGGGGTATTGAATTTCTAGCCATTTTATTGGGGGGATCCTCTCTCCCTTTCTCCATTCTAGACGTTTCGCAGGGTCGTATCTGTTTTTTTGCTCTACCCCATTCAATTTTCGTCTTTTTTGTTTCTTTTTCTTCTTTACACATATGTTTAAGGGATTTTCCGGATTTCCACCAACTCTCTTTGCATTGACTGCTAGCTTTCGACCAGCCTTGTAACTTCCTTGCATTTTCGTTTCATGCTTTACAACGTTCCCTTAATCGTTTAGATTTGTAGCAACAAACGTATAACATTTGTTTAAAATCGATTTTATGGATTTAGCCGAATTTGAGTCTTATATATGACTTTGGTGGCTGTTCGAACCAAGCCTTTGAATATGTGTGGAATTGATTTGTGCGAGCAAGTGTGTGTGTGTGTGTTTGTTTTTCGTATTTTTTTTATTTTTTTGGTATTCAGCTTTAGAAGCTTTAACTTAATGCTTTTACATTGATTGCCTTCGCCGGGGAGCAGAGTAAATATTGGCGCAAATGATTTTGTAGACTTTTCGTGGCTCATAGACCTGATTTGTGTTTTTTGGAGGGTTTAATAGGAGAACAGGTTAAATTAAGAATTTTTTTTTTTTATTAAATTTTCTTATTTTTGGTACTTTGGTAAGTTTGGTTCTATACGATATTTACTCAGCAAAAAAAAAAAAAAATAAATAAATAAATAAATAAAGAAGATTTGAAATAGGCCTCAAATGAATCTCTGGCCTCAAATGAATCAAAAAATAATTAGTTATTCTTGTAACTGTACAAAAAATAAATACTTATTTCATGACTCATTTCCGGCCATTTTATTTTTCGAGTGACATGCCTATATTGAGGTAAATAATTATTTTAGAGTAAGAAGGCATAATCAGGAGACCCATGTAAAAGATCTTATATTTGTAGGAGATCTTTAAAGTCTTCTATAGAAGACCTTTGGAACATCTCTTATTTATAAAAATAACCAAATAAAAACCAACCGAAGTCTTGCTGCGAGTGACTTAAAATTAAAAACATTTAGATGATATTTAATCTCTTGAGACATTTCAACATCCCTCTTGCCATAAAATGCATATATAGAAACTGTCTAAAAAGTCAACTATTCAGTTTAAGATGTACATCTACTCGATAGTTATGTTGGACTATGAGTTTTTTTTTTAAAGAATCAGCTTAAAAAATGGAAGTATTATAAGTCTCATTGGCAAAAATTTATGTAACACCTCAAAATATTGGCCCCCGACATAGGAAACTATACATGGATCTTCCTATCTTCCCGAACTGAACCAATCTCGCTATGTATGTTCTCTGTCCGTCTGTCTATGTTAATTTGTAATCAAGCTACATGTCGCAGTTATGGTCCGATTCTCACGAAATTGAAAATAGAGGTTGGGTTAGGGTCGGAATAGAATATTAAGTATTAATATTAAGGTTTGAAATGGACCAGCCACAAAAAAAATGATTTGGCTGTGGCTCTGCGGGCCACAATTATAGACCAATCGACTCGGAGTTTTGCATGGAGTTAGAGCTTAAGCCTGGGCAGAAGATGGACGGTCATCGGACAATATTTAGCGGATAAAACAAACTATAGCTTTTATGTAGAAAATACGAAAATATCCACTAAACGGCGAATATTTTTTACCCCGACGAAATCACAAATACATTAAAAGGTCAATTCTGACTGATGCTGATAGCCGAGATATCGGATATATGACAAAATAGTTTCTATCTATATTTGAAAGAAATAGAACTAAGATATTCCGCTTATAAGTCAAGAAATGCTGAACAGATTTTCGCAATTATCATCAATTTGGTATGGTCTCTTGCCAGAAAAGGATAAAATCTAAGAAAATCGCGAAAAATATGCCAAAAAGCGAATATTTAATTTATGTTTTCATCTTTTTAATTTTTAACAAATTTTTGACTTACAATTTTTGAATTATAAATTTTCCCAAGTTTTTCTATACCCCGCAACAGGTCGCAATTATTGTTCGAACCTCACGGAATTTAGCACGGGGTAGTGTTAGGGTCAGAATTAAAGCCCATTGTTATGGAGATGTACATTTAGGGGTTCAAATGAACCAAAAAATTAAAATTTTCCTGATTTTGCAGTCGCCCTACAGGTCATAATTGAAAACTAATCGACACCAAATTTTTCATGAGGAGAGTTTTAAGGACAAGAAAGAAATCGCGCATTTCGAATGACTGTTGGATTATATTTAGCTGTAAAATGGACCACATTTTTTGTTGAATTCATTTCGAATACAGAGCAAGTAAAAGAGCAGAATACCCTCCACCATTTAGAACGAATTTGAAAATTTTTGAAAAAGATAACATTCGCCAAAAATTCTTTTAACATTTTTAAAAATACCGAATATAGCCGTTTTATTAGAGCCTGTACGACATGCACCTACATAGGCATTGTTTGTCACAATCCATTACCATATTCAAATTCGAATCTTGAAATAAACAGTGTATAATGTAGCCTAAATCATCAAAATACCGCACATAGGGATGTGCCGTTATATCGCAACTATACGAAGACCTGGACCTGTATAGACAATTTTCTGTCACAGGCTGTAGCTTCCATTAGGAAAAATACGACATCTCAAATAATTTGGGTGAGTATTGTACCTAAAATCGGCAAAATACCGGATATAAGGAGGTACTGATGTATGGGGCCTATACGAAAACATGGACCTGCATAGGCAATTATCTGTCACAGTTCCCATTAGTTTCCATTACGAACTCTAAATACGTAATATGAAACTACTCCGGCGAATAGTCACGCTAAAATCATCAAAATACCGAATATTGGGAGGTACCGTTATATGGGGTCTATACGAAGACGTGGACCTGCATAGACAAATTTCTGCCTTAGGCTGTAGTATCCATTTCGAACTTCAAACGCCAAATTTGAAACAATTCCGGTGAATAATGTCGCTAAAATCATAAAAATACCGTATATAGGGAGGTACCGTTACATGGGGGCTATACGAAGGCGTGGACTGGCACAGACAATTTTCTGTTTCAGGCTGTAGTATCCATTTCGAACTTCAAATGCCAAATATGAAACAATTCCGGTGAATAATGTCGCTAAAATTATCAAAATACCGAATATCGGGAGGTACCGTTATATGGGGGCTATATGAAAACGTGGGCCATTTACGAACTTAACCTGCCTACTGGAAAAATAAAAATGTATGCAAAATTCTAACCTTCTTCTTCGTTCGAAAGATAGAGTGAATACATAGGCAGACAGGCAGACAGACAGACGGACATGGCTAAATCGTCTTAAAATTTTATGCTGATCAAGAATATATATACTTTGTTGGGTCTAAGATCATTATTTCGATGAGTTACAAACGGAATGACAAAATTAATATACCCTCCATGGTATGGTGGAGGATATAAAAAGTTTAAGTCGTCTTGGTCTCTAGTTAAAAAAATATGCAGTCAAAAAGGGCCGATACGACTTTGGAAAAGTATATTTCCTGTGCGATTTGGGCTATAAACTACATCAGACACCAGTATATCGACAGTTAAATAATCTCTATTGGATCGCTCTCGTTTAAAGCGGGGAAACATTGGTATCTCTATCGATGTTTCTTTTTCTGGTGTAAATATCGATTTATTTATTTATCTATATTTTTTTTTTTTTGAGGTAAAAATTTGCAATTCTCATGAAATTTTAATTTTTGCCAAAAAGAAGGGAAAGTAGTCCACTTTGGAATAATCAACCTTTGGTATTGTTTGTGGTGCAAATTGCAATGTCATCTTTTTGCAATCAATTTTAAAGACATTGATTTTGCTTCGATTTTTGATTTCATGAGAGACTGATTATATGCAAGGATATCCAAATATGATTTTAGTACTACTTGTCTATTATATTGTGCCACACAAAAAATAATTACAGAGAAAGTAGAGCTAAAAAAGTAAAAAAAGAGTAATATCCTCAACCATTTGCAAGGAACTTAAAAATTTTCAAACAAAAAAAATCCATCGAAAAATCCGATTCAATGAAAACCTGTATATGGGAGCTATACGAAGATAATTACATAGGAAATTATCTGTCATATGCTAATATAAACAAAACACCGAATAAAGGGAGGTACTTTTATATGGGGGCTATACACAAAAGTGGACCTGCGTTAATTTTACAATAACAATTTTTTGTCAAAGGTTGTAGTAGCTATTACGAACTTTAAATACGAAATTTGAAACAATTCGAGTGAATAATGTCGCTAAAATCATCAAAACACCGAATAAAGGGTACGTCCCCATTATAGCGGGGCTATACGAAAACATGGACCGACAGGCCCAATTTACCAATTTAACCTCTCTACCGAAAAAAAATATATAGATGTTAAAATTTAGCCTTCTATCTCAATTCGTTCGAAAGATAGCATGATTACAACGGACTTAGAATTGATTTGGTGGAACGTATAAGAAAGAAGACACCTGTATAGGCATTTTGAAAGTTTACATCGCAAAATAACCTAAGTAAAGGTGACAAGTTCTCCCCTCTTCCACATTTTTGGATATTTTCAGATTAGGATTCGGAATCCGTGCATTTTAGATATATATAGTGTCTTCGGCAATATTGCAGATAAAAATACGACTAATATTTATGTTGAAAATTATAACCTTCAGACAAGTAAACAAAGGATTCTTTATGGTCCATTTTTTAAAAATCGTTTAAAATTCCCTTTAAATGTTTTATTATTATACAAAATTGATTGTCATTAAATTCTACTATAGATTTCCGAAAGACGTCAAAAAGTTAAATTCTACCTAAACGCAGGCAAGGAACAAATGTCTATCTTGTTTATAATTTCGTTCTTATCATATCCAAATAATCAATTTTTAATGGTTAAATTAAACTCATTTAAAAATAAACAAGTTAAAAGTATCAGTCGGTATTGCCGACAGATATATACCCTCAGCCGTTGTTCGATTATTTAAAAATAATTTGACTAGTGTTACAACTACCCAAAAATGTGACATAAATATTCCGACATTCCTGGTATGGATCATATCGGCTCACTACTCCACTTTATATGATATATGTAATAATTTTTAGAAAATGTTAAAATGTGCATGATCTGCCAGATAGAATCTACCGAAATATTCCACTTTTGTACTCCATCTGATACAAATAAAAAATATTGAGCGAAATATTGGGCAACATTACAAGAATGGATATTTATGTCCAATTTTATGCGAAATCATAAATACAAATAAATTTCATATTCATATCAGAATTCTTATTAAGAGAAATATTTGAGCATAGCATGTAGTAAAGAATTGCTAAATTGTTTTGAAAGTTATGACAGATATAATTATTGAAAATTTTGACCACAGAAGGGGTTGGCAGATATATATCAACTTCACAACAGATATCGTGTTAGTAAGAAATTTGAAGAGAGTTTGATGTTTATTAGAGCGTTTTGTTTTTCAAAATCTTGAACCCTATGTATGGAGGAGAAGAAATGGTTCAATCTATACCACTTTTATAACAGATCTTGTGTTGATAGAAATATTGAGATGTGCCAAGTCTAAACGGAATTGGATGTTAATCTGGCGTTTTATGAGCTTCATGGGTATTCCAAATTCCGACACTTTGTGGGGGAGGTACCAGAAAGAGTGACCGATTTATCCCATGTTAACACTAGATCTTGGGTTTATAAAAATATTGGAATACGTGAAATTTGAAGACGTTCGGATCCTTACATCACATTTAATAAGAGTTACAATTATTCAAAAGGTTGATCCTTTGTGGGGGAGGTACTTGATGGAGTGGACCGAAACTGTCCATTTTCACAAATGATCTAGCACTGATGAAAATATTAGGATTCGCAAAGTTCGAGAAAAAGCGGATTGTCCTTTCTCTTTCTGTGCAATAAATTATTTTCTTTGAAAATTTAACGTTTTGTGTGGGAGGTACCAGAAGGAGTGGACCCATATTACCCATCTCCGAACTCGATCTAAGTTTGGCAAAAATATTACGATGTACCAAGTTTGGATCAAATCGGATACTCCCTTCGAGAGTTATCGTGCGCACCAGCCAGCTAGACAGACAGACAGACTGACGGACATCAGTAGATCGACTCCAAATGTCCCGAAACGGATTTGGTCCAAAGAAACCTAGGCTCTAAAACCGTTATTTCGACTAGGCACGTTTTGACCGTATCAAATGATATATACCCTCTGTAGCCATATGGCTGAGGGTATAAAAACTTATTGAAATATAAAAACACTTTAAATACCGAACAAATACACACTTCAAATAGTCGAATCTGGACAACATGTCTTTGCTTAGGCCATGCACAATGAGGACACACAAGGCAAACGAATTAAAGCCACGTTAGCTGCACACAGACTCCAGACTCCATACAAAACCCCAACATAAGATTGCAGAGTGAGTAACATTTGTAATCAAACTGAGTATTTTTCTTAATGTCTTCTATAAATATTTAATAGTGTCCAATATTTCGGACGTATTTTATTTGTTCAGTGACAGCTTGGAATTATTTGTTTCTTCTTCTTCATATTCATGGAGGTAAGAGAATGGACAATGGATTTGGTAAGGAACTTAAAGATTAATTAAGTTTGGTTAGTTAGATTCGATTTGCAAGAAAAATGGGAATTGCGAAAAAAGAAAAGTTCGCAAAAGGATATTCCAAGAAAATTGTATCTTTTTACTACTATTTTTTTTTTTTTTTTTTTTTTTTGAAGAATTATCCTTCCCCAAGGACATATGGTTTTATATTTGAAGCAAACAATTTTTTACAAGTGGGTGATTTTTTTTAACAAAAATTTCCTGGAATGTTGTCTGCCTAAACCGAGCATCAACAATATCAATCTTACTTAAATCTAAACTACCCATTTTTCCGTTACAGTTCCGCCTTACTTCTTCTCCCTTCATGCTCGTAGCATAATCTACTGATACCCACTTTCCGTTTGAATTTTGAGCATGTTTCCTGGTATTTCCGTTTTCCCTTTTCTGATGGGTTAATACTTCCTTATCATTGATCGTTTCGCATAGCCTTGAGAAGGATACGAGAAAAGCTTATACGATACACTCACCTGTATTCACAAAAAGTTTGGCTTTCCAAAAAAGACAACAACAACAACAACAAAAAAGAAACATGTATGTAGCTATAGACAAATTTCTTTAGCCACCCAACAGCAACAAAAGCTACCAATAAAAGAAGGAAAGCATGCAACGAGACTTCAATCTGTTTGTAGTTTAATATTCAATGAATATTAAGTTTCTTCGGAGTCCCTCTCTGCCTCTCTCTACCTTCAATATTTGCTTACAATTTTGTAAAGGTATGCTGGCATTTTTGGGTCTTTACGTCATTCGTGTTCTCTTGTTGTAGAGACTGGTGAACACCAAAATGGTTTGTTCGCCTGGCATTTGCTCGGCAAAAAAAAATACTTGCAAAAATTTAGTTTTGCCAAGAAAAGAAATTCTACTTTAAATATTGATGTAAAATTATTTTTATTTGTTGGGAATATGCAGAACATTTTTCGATCGAAAAAAGTAAAAGTTAAAAAAAGAAAGAAATAGCAACAAACTTTTTTTGTTCAGACTTAAATGCAAAGAATAAATACAAAACATAAAACAATGTTTCCATTTTTTTTTGTTGTTGAGAGAAAATTGTTTGCTCAAGAGCTTGTTAAAATGCTGCACTTCAATAAATTCCAAAATATTGCCAGCAGCAGCCGCTTACCTCTTCGTGCAGTTCGAATGAAAACTCTGAGGCGAAGAAATCTTCAAGCAATTTCAATAAATGCAAACATGAAAATTTTTGTTCCTAAACATATATTTATTTGGAATAAAATAGAAATAGCAGACGGTTCAAAGACCTTCCTGGAATAGTAGACACATTCCTCAGTTCTTCGATAAATAATAGGGCCTTTATAGATCTTCAATAGATAGAAAAAATATATTCCTCAGATTAAATGGAAATTGGATCTCCATAAATACCTCATTTTCCAAAAATTTTCTCGTTAATGGTCATTTATTATAATTCAATCAATACCACTATCCTATGGCCAATTACGGATTTCAAAAGATCTCATTGGCTTCTCTGCAAAAACTTAAGACCTGTATAAGCCGAATAACTAATTAACAGGAAAATTGTCTTCTACTACTACTGGTAATGTAGAACCACTACAATGGGTAATAATTAAAAAAAAATACGAAATAATGAGCAGTAGCACTGAAGGTTGTGAGTTCGAAACTAGATAAAATATATGATAAAATATATGATATATGTTTACCTTTTACACCAAAAAAGTCTTCAAAATCTTTCATTTTGAAGTTTACGTGGAAGGATATTAGTAAAATCAATGCACAATGGACCCACACCCAATTTTTTTTTATCTAAAACTAATTCTTTGTCTCCATAAGTAAACCCCAGACACCAATAGTGACCTCATAATCAAATATCACACAATACAAAATTAAGAAACATTGAGTAGAAATATTCAAAGCTATCTACATCTCTCCATCCTAGACACCAACAGTACAGGGTGAGATGAAAAAACTGCAACCAACTTCAGACTGCTGTCATTTCTAAGCCACTCGTCCGACAGTGACAGCTTATTATATTATTTACAAGCGTACAAAAGCAATTTGGTGAGAATTTCCCAGAAAAAACGTTATTCGTGATGGAATTCAAGCGTGATAGTGTCATTTCTTTATATTTGGCTGGAATACCACAAGTGGCTATCGTTGGAGCACACCAGCATTTAAATGTGAATAAAACTTGTGTGTCTCGTACAATCGCTCTTTACGGTGATACTGGTAGCGTAGATCGACATCAAGGAAGTGGACGAAAAAACAGAGCAACATCAGCAGACATGGTTCGAAAAGTAAAGAAACGACTTGGACGAAAAATGACTCATGAGCTGAATATATCGCAATATTCCATTCGGCAAATATTGAAAAATGAGCTCGGCGTAAAGCCATTGAAATTCCCGAAAGTGCAAGAACTAACACCGCATAAGAAAGAAAATAGACTCAAAAGAGCTGAAGAGTTGCTTCGCTTGGCCAAAAGTGGTGAACTGCCGAATTTTGTTTTCTCCGATGAGAAAACATTCGTTGTCCAGCAAACAAAATGATCGTGTTTACAAACCTTCGTTTGGCCTCCAGAACTCAAGCGTCGGCCATAGTGATGGTGTGGGCCGCCATAACAGCCGATGGTCGCTCTCCGCTCATATTAATCGACAGTGGAATCAGAATAGATGCCGAATATTATCGCGAAAATATTCTGGAGGATGTATTAAAGCCTTGAGCACGCAAACATTTTGCCCGCAGACCTTGGACATTCCAACAGCACTCGCTCCACCCAAGAATGGTTACAAAATGAGTTTCCTCTCTTCATTTCCAGCGCACAATGGCCACCAAAATCTCCGGATACCAATCCGTCGTTTGTTGTTTCTGGAGTATTTTGGAAAGCAAGGTTGGCTCTAAAAAATACCAAAGTGTCGATCACCTCAAGCAAGCTCTTCGCCGGGAATGGACCAAAATACCGCAGATCATCATTCGGGCAGCGTGTGACGGTTTCACTGGCCGTTTGAATTGGTACCAAAGGTGACTAATTTGAACAAATCTAAACTTATTCAAAAATTTGTTGCTATTTCCGACATTTTTTGCTTTCATTTTGACGTTTGACTTTGTTGCAGTTTTGTTATCTCACCCTGTATATTTAACTTGCGAAACAACTCAGCGATCAACCAGATATCTGATATGAATGTGCTGTTATTCTAGACCCTCCCACACAAAAGTTTTAGATTTTGATGAATAATAATAATTTTTCTCATAAATATGAAAATATATTTTTGATTGTGTTAAAATTATGCACATCCCAAACGAAGTATGAATATATAATACTTCGGTCCATGGCACCTCAATCATATTTCATAATTTTCCCAGATTTTCACATATTGCCCAAAATATCTTGAGGCATATTGATTGGAAATGCATTTACTTTACCTATAGATTTATTGTATATGTTCCATGTGATTTGGAAACTTGATTGGGCGGTGCAGAATGTTATTTATCTTTCGTTTTCCGCCCATTTTTATACCCTCCACCATACATATTATGGAGGGTATATTAAGTTCGCCATTCCGTTTGTGACTCATCGAAATAATTATTTTAGACCCAACAAAGTGTATATATTCTTGATCAGCGTAAAATTCTAAGACGATTTAACCCGGTCCGTCTGTCCGTCTGTTGTAATCACGCTACAGTCTAAACGAATTAAGATAGGAAGCTAAAATTTTTCACAGATCTCTCTTTTGTCTGCAGGCAGGTCAAGTTCGAAGATAGGCTATATTGGTAAACGATATCGTATATCCCCCATATAACGGTACCCCCGATATTCGGTATTTTGATAACTTTACCCACATTTTTCAATGGAATTGTTTGAAAATCCACACAAGGAGTTCCTCGGCAGAGAATTATCTATATAGGTCTACGATATCGTATAGCCCCCATATAACGGTACCCCCGGTATTCGGTATTTTGATGATTTTAGCCACATTTTTCAATGGAAGTGTCTGAAATTCCACAAAAGGAGTCCCTTGTGAGTATTTTACCCCCCGAAAAAAGAATTGTCTATATAGGTCCACGATATCGTACATCCCCCATATAACTGAACCCCCCCCCATATATTCGGTATTTTGATGATGTTAGCCACTTTTTTCAACGGAATGGTCCGAAATTGTACACAAGGGGTTCTTTGTGAGCACTTTACCCACCGACAGAGAATTTTCTACATAGGTTAACGATATCGTATATCACCCATATAACGGTACCCCGTTTTGATGATTTTACCCACATTTTTCAACGGAATTATCTGAAAATCCACACAAGGAGTTCCTTGTGAGTACTTTACACCCAGACATTGATTTGTCTTAATAGGTCCACAATATCATATATCCCCCCATATATCGGGGGGATAGATATTTTAAAGATATATTAGATATTTTAAAGATTTTAAAAGAATCTTTTAATGGATTTTATTTTATTTTTTTTTTTTTTGAAAATTTTCTAATTCGTTCCAAATGGTGGAGGGTATTCAAAGTTCGGCCCGGCCGAAGTTACTGCTTTTTTACTTGTTATGTCTATAGCAGTTCTTTTCTAAGGTTTTCTTGATCTATCGTCAAGGTTTTTTTTTGAAAATTATATTTTCGCCAAAATATGCTTGTGAATACCGCGAAAATTTTAGTATTTAACAATCCTAGTATAAAGTATCTTATATCTCTTTTCATTTTTTTTTTTAATTTCCTAGCATGAAAGATATCTTATTTAAATTTCAATTTAAAAGGTTTCTGCTCTCGCCAAATTGCCATTATTTTTGTGTATATCATACAAATATTTCTAATTCGCTTGTCATCTAACTCATTTTGTGGTCTATAGAAATTGCTCTCTTTACACACACAAAAACATACAGCCTACTTAATAAATTGCAAACATTTATTTTAATTAAATTTTTTTTGCATTGAAATTTAAGAAGATTTTCAAAAGAGATACTACAACGTCGCGTACTTGTCAGAATTGTAGACATATGCAGACAACGCTGAAGACGATAGCGGCAACGACAACGACATTCTCAGACAGCAATTATTCAAAACAATGAATAAATGAATGAATGACTGACTGGCTGGCTGACTGAATGCCTTCAAGTTCAGGGTTGCAATTTCCATTTTTGTCGTGTATTTAAAAATAAACTCTTAAGTGCATAAAAACATTTTCAATTAAATTGCTGCTGTTGGTTTTTGTTGACAAAGTAATTTAAGTGGATATGTGACAATTGCCGAAATTTATTTTCTTAGCAAGTTTATTGGTTTGAGAAAAGATTGAGAATTAAATGTGATATTTTGGTAGAATTTGTTAGACCTACTTTGGGTAATAATGCAAATTTGATTTCTATTATTTCTAGGTCTTTTTAGGCCATAATATGACACTTTGTTATCCTAAATGAATTCCATTTTTTTTTCTTGGGGTGATTTTTTTTTCACTAAAAGTAAATAAATGTATATTTTATCATTGTCATTTTATGATGGCAATTTATTTGTCTGGGAATTCAATGTGCCGTTTTTTATTATGAATCTGAGCTCATTTTTTAACAAAATGTGTGTGGTTGTTACATTGGTATCATTTATATTATATTCAATTTAACAAGAAAAGTTTTCTAAGACTAAATGACAATTTTCTGATGTGAAATGTTGCTATTTTTTTCAAAACTAAAAGTTTCAAAGGGGACAATTCTTTCATATATTTCTATATTAAATATCTATTTTTAGTTTATTTTCCAAAATAAATTTAAATTTATTTTCCAATATAAAGGTAAATGTATAGATCTCTGTACTAAATAGTATAATTACTAATTGTAACTAGAAACAAGTAAAATAGTATCAATCTGTTTTACCGACAGATGTATACCCCCGGCCTTGAGTTATGATTATTCAAACTACTTACCCTCTATGGGGGAGTTTCCGAAGCAGTTGGACAATATTGCCCAATTCGGATATAAATATTTCAACGTGCACGATTTGCACTATATCGACTACTTCTAAATCTTTATATGAGATATTTGCAAATTTTTGGAAAATGAGGAAATATGCGTGAGGAAACATATATAGCTGACCGAAGTATTCCATTTTCCTACTTCATCTTATACAGATAAAACCAGTAAAGAAAGTTTTAAAGTTGGGCGGGGCCGACTTTATCATACCCAACACCACTTCACTAATTTAGTAGAGCTCCGCATAACAATTAAAAGTTTTTATGGTAGAATTCAATCATACACGCTATGATTATAGTTATAATTTAAAGTTCAAAGGACTAAATATGCCGAAGCATTTGTATCTTTTAAATTCGGACTTGTATTGCCAATTTGGTGCTCAATTAATTTGAAATCAGATAGATATGTATGGGAGCTATGTCCAAATCGGAACCGATTTCGATAAAATTTAGCAAATATATTTCTGAGCAGTATTTGATATATTTCCCTGAATATCGTTGTTACGGAGTGCATATTACGACTGTGGGTGACAAATATAACAAATCGGATGAATAGTATTTATGAGAGCTATAGCTATATCTGAACCGATCTTCACCAAATTTGACATACTAGCTTATAGACCCAATTCGGTCGTAAGTGCCAAATTCCATCCCATGTGGACAAATGTTAGACGTGGACAAATATTAGACGTTTTCGTAAATAAAAGGTAAATCGGACAAAGTTATATATGGGAGCTATATCCAAATCTGAACCGATCTCGATAAAATTTAGCAAGTGTATTTCTGAGCTGTATTTGATATATTTCACCAAATATTGTTGGTACAGAGTGCATATTACGGCTGCGGAGGACAAAAATAACAAATCGGATGAACAATATATATGGGAGCTATAGCTATATCTGAACCGATTTCGATCACATTTGGCATACTAATTTTCAGTTCCAATCTGATTGTACATGCAAAATTCCATACTATTCGGACTGATATTACACGTTTGGTGCACAATAAAAAGCAAATCGGACGAAGATATATATGCGAGCTTTATCTAAATTTTGACCGATTATCTCCAATCTTAATAGGGTTCGTCCTTGGGCCAAAAAAATTATTTGTGCAAAATTTCATCTGTATAGGGCAATAAATGCGAACTGTACTTTGTTTACAAATATACATGGACAGACGGGCGGACATGCATAAATCGACTCAGAATGTGATTCTATGCAGATCATCAAACCTTTTGCCTGTTACAAACAAATGCACAAAGACATAATAACATGACCACCTTGTGGTGTAGGGTATACATATATATCGGATCCGAGTTCCACAATTAACTCCACGTCCCGAAATTCATTCCATTTTGGCTGGTATTAGCCATTATTTGCACAATGAATTTGAAATAGGATCAAGGATATATGTGTGAAAGCTACATCCAAATCTTAGCCAATCTCAATAAAATTTGTCAGAGGTATTTTCGAGCTATATAAGATGTCTGGTACCAAATATCATGTACCAAATATCATTGTTATCGAATGCATATTACGAATGTGAGGGACTTAAAAACCAAATTGGATGAAACGTATATATGGAAGCTATAGCTAACCTAACTGAACCGATTTTCCGATCTACTGGCTTCTAGACTGAATTCGATAGGTCGTGCCAAAATAGAGGTTGTTTGGACTGATATTCGCCATTTGGTGCACAATTAACCCGAAATCGGTTGAAGATATATATGGCAGTTATATATCCAAATCCGAACCGATCTTGATACAAATTGGTAGAGGTATTTCTGGGCTATATCTGTTATCTGCTACCAAATATCATTGTCGTCGAATGCATATTACGAATGTGAGGGACTTATACACCAAATCGGATAAAACATAAGCAGGGTGAGATAAAAAAAAAACTGCAACCAACTTCAGACTGCTGTTATTTCTAAGCCACTCGTCCGACAGCTGTTAAAATTATTCCAGTGATAGCTCATTATATTTTTTACAAGCGAACAAAAGAATTTTGGTGAGAATTTTCCAGAAAAAAAGTTATTCGTGATGGAATTCAAGCGTAATAAGATGTGATTTCTTTATATTTGGCTGGAAAACCACAAGTGGCTATCGTTAGAGCACTCCAGCATTTTAATGTGAATAAATATTTTGTGTCTTGTACCAACGCTCGTTACCGTAATACTGGTAGCGTAGCCTGACGTCAAGGAAGTGGACGGAAGAAAACAGCAACATCAGCTATATCTGTTATGGTTCGAATAATAAAAAGCGACTTGATCGAAACCCGCGTCGCAGTGGCCGAAAAATGGCTCGTGACCTGAACATATCGCAATATTCCATTCGGCAAATATTGAAAAATGAACTCGGGGTAAATCCATTTAAATTCCAAAAAGTGCAATAACTTACACCGCAACAGGAAGAAAATAGACTCAAAAGAGCTAAAGAGTTGCTTCGCTTGGCCGAAAGTGGTGAACTGCCGAATTTGTTTTTTTCCGATGAGAAAACATTCGTTGTCCAGCAGTTTGTAAACAAACAAAATGATCGTGTTTACTTGCCCAAAGAGGTCAGCTGAAAATGTGCACCCTAGGTTGGACACCAGAACTCAAGCGCCGGCCATGGTGATGATGTGGGCTGCCATAAAATCCGATGGTCGCCCCCGCTCGTATTAATCGACCAAGGCATCAGAATAAATGCCGAATATTATCTCGAAAATATTCTGGAGGGTGTATAAAAGCAACGTGTGACGGTTTCATTGGCCGTTTGTAGGTCATAATTCGTGCCAAGGCTGACCAATTCGAACAAATCTAAACTTATTCTAAAATTTTATTCTATTTCCGACATTTTTTGCTTTCATTCAATAAAATTTTAAAAAAATATAAAAATTATGACGTTTGACTTTGTTGCAGTTTTTTTATCTCACCTCTCTAGCCATATGGCTGAGGTTTTGAAAAGAGAATTGCTTGTTGAAGCCTTCTCCAAAACACAGGCCGACACAAGTTTATGTCTGGATTCAATTAAACAAAAAACAAAATTAAAAACAATACAAACAAAAAACCATTGCATACTTCCCGGGGCATGTAATCACAATTTGTATTGCATATTTTGTTTGAATGTAACATAATTACTGCACAACTCTAGCATTCATAACTCCTGTAATTATGTTTCTGTTTTTTTATTTTATTAAAGAAACCAGAAACTTTAGGGAAAAAAACTTGACTTATGAATTTTGAAGAAAAATGTTAAACAACTTCACTTTGAAATGTTCTACACGACAGGAAACCACAACATGTGTAGGGCAGTGCCATGAAACACTTAAAGTGAAATTATACACTTTAAGCTCAAATTCAGACTTCCTTCAAAAAAGAAAAAAGTGAAGTTGGTATTTTTGCCTCAAGTAATTATTCGGATTTTTTGCTGTTGTTGATATGATTCTCATAATACAACAGCCTTTGTTGTTAGGGTTCATTCAAACACAAGCCGCACACACATGATTTCATACATACATTACCCACCTTCCTTGGAGGGGCGATTGCATTCATTCATCCGTGTAAATGACCTCTAGTAATGCAACAATGTTTTCTTTTGCTAACAATTTTGAGTAGACCTCACAAAAGAATTCTTTTTTTAAAAAGGTATTTAGCAAAAAAATAGTACTTTGCATGATCTATGACTACTTGCACGGGTTTTAATTGTCTCACTTGAGTTGTAAGGAAATTTGTTCGTTTTTTTTTTTTTTTTCAAACAAAGTTATACGGAGTGATGTCTCCCATTTTACTCCTACCGTAAAAATACACTTGAAACATTGGCATAAAACGTTTTCCCCCAAGAACAACAAGTACCAACTATCAGAACTTTTTAAATACCATTTAGACACGCATATGATCAACATTTGAATTTATGCTTCAGGAAAATAGAGAAGGGGGAGGCAAAAGAAACCTTTACCGCCAAATTTGAAGGGTTGATGATGGCTTGCATGTTAATCTATCTTCTTGTGGTTGAATTTTAAAAACTTTGTTTTGTGATTAGTCATATGGAGGGATTGAGTATTTGTGTTACTCATCGCGATTTTCAATTGGTATAGACAGGAAGAAGTTTCTAATGGGAGTTACTCTACATACCGTGATTTGCATGAGTCAAATTAATTTATTGGTTTTGCTGCAAAAAAAAAAAAAAAAACAAGTTAAAAAGCTGTAAGCTTTGAATACCCTCTACAATTTGGAACGAATTTGGCAATTTTTAAACAAACTATAAAATCAGTTAAAAATTCTGTTAACATCTAAAAAATACCGAATGTGGTTGTTATATTAGCCATTAAAATATTCAAATGCGAAACTTAAAAAATATGTGGATAATGTAGCTAGAATAATCAAAATACCGAATATCGGGAGGTACGTTCTATGGGGGGCTATAAGAAGACGTGAACCATGAAATACCAAATTTGAAAAAATTCCGATGAATATTGTCGCTAAAATCATCAAAAACCGAATGTCTGGAGGTACCGTTATATGGGGGCTATACCAAAACGTGGACCTACATGGCCCAATACCAAAAGTGCTGCAGACATAATATACATTTGAGTAAAATTTTATCAATCTACTTCAATTCGTTCGCAAGCTAGAGTGATTTCCACAGACGGACAGACGGCTAACATTTATATTTCGTGGAGGGTATAAAAAAATCACAGTTGTTTCTGTCAACTGGTCTAGATTGGGTGCATTGGATATGCGTCGTATAAGCAATATGAATGATACGACCCATCCAAATGTTACTTATTGTACTATTGCTCATACGCCCCAAGTTCAATGCGCCCAGACTAGACACAATCCCAAAAAACACCGATCCATATTTCAGAAGTTTTAATTATTTTTACCTCATTTACATTGAGATTATTTTATTTCGATAATTTGGTAAAAGCATGCTTGGTATTGGTTTATTAATGAGGTATATCAGTCCTCTTTTTCGTATAACCTCGTATAACGATACCTCCCAGGTATTTTGATTATATTAACCACATTTATATGGATTTGATTCAAATTTATTGTTTATCGGTTAAAATGGGTTTTATTTCCGATGGATGTCATTGTCATTACTATAGCCCCATAGGGGATATTCGGTATTCTGACGATTTATGCCACATTTCTTAACGGATTTCCCCAAAATTTAGTATTTATTGTTCGTTATGGGTTATAGCTCCAGTGGCAGAACATTGCCTTTACAGGTTTGGAAGTTAGAGTATTAGTCCTTAAAAATTTCATAATTCTAATGCATTCACCTTTATGAACCCGTAGTTTATATATTATTTGAGTAAAACGTTCATCATCGAAATAGCGACTTAAGCCCCTGGGTTTCGTTATAAAACGGTACGCAATGAACTAAAATGAACTCGATCCGTTCTAAAACTTAAAATTTGGTATGAGAATCAAATTTGGAAATGACACTAAATTTGGTATCAGGTGGAGGGATATGGCTGGAATCCTTAAATTTGATATTGTGGTCTCCGTTGGTATCAGGAATTAAGATGTTAAGGAGATTTTGGAAATGTATACTATAATTGTACGCAAGGTACTAAATTTCGTATTTGATGGAGGAATGGAGCTGAAATCCTGAAGTTTGATATATATGTCACTGTTGATGTCTGTGGTTAAAATATGGATGTGGTTTTCTAAATTCATACAACGAATGTACGAAATGTACTAAATGGTACATTTGGATAAATTTGGTATGTATTTGGTATTGGGTTAAAGGATAGGGTTGGAATTCTTAAATTTAATATTGAGGTCTCTATTAGTATCTGGATTTGAGATGCGAGGGTGATTTTGGAAATTTTGGTGTAGTGTAGGTCTGGAATCCTAAAATTTGATATTGAGTTCACCGTTGGTATCTGAGTTTGAGATATGGAGACTGTTATGAAAATGCGTACACTAAATGTACGAATAAAACTAAATGTTATTTGGTGAAGGGCTTGAAATTCTAAAATTTGATGTTGATGTCATTGATGGTGCCTGTAGTTTAGAGAAGGATTTGGTTTTAGAAGTGCCTACTATGAATGTACGAAAAGTATTAATCGTACGAAATTTGGTATTGAGTGAAGGGTTAGGGCTGGAATCCGCAATATGGTAATAAATTTGTGATTGGGTCTTAGGATAGAGTTAAAATTCCGAAGTTTGATGTTGAGGTCCCAGCTGGTTTCTAGGGTCTAGGACGTTGAAATAATTTTAAACGGAACAATGGGATGTTGGTCCGCTGTGCAGTGGTTTTACTAATATTCTCCATGGTAAAATTCTAAATAAAAGATTTTTGAAGATTTTTAAACGTTTTCCCATTATTTTTCCCGAAAAAGGAAAAAACTTGAATAATGTATAAATGCTTGACAGTCAGAAAAATTAGTAAGATGTATGAAATTTTGATAAACAAATTTCGTCAAATTGAGCATATTTTGCATTTTTGAGCACTGAAAATTCCTAACACGAACTGTTGAAACTAATCTTAAATTTTATGTGGGACTTTCCGCTGACATAGATGCGGGCACTTGCTAGTAACAAATATGGCGTATCATATAAATATTATTAAAATCTGTGATATAGATCCTGAGAAAGTCACGACTAAAGTCCAACTGAATCCTACCCCCGGTAATGGTTTTCAAGAAACGGTCCTTTCTCAGAAATTTACAAAAGAGTGAGAAGATCGCGCTCCCGTCTTGTAAATGTTTACTTATTACTATCTCAGCTTAAGTATTGTTACTATTGAATCTCTTTTATGATCTGTTAATGGCAACAGTGATTTTTCTATGGCCTCTTCGGTCATCTCACAGTTCGTACCCTTCTTGGATGTCTATGGCCGTTGAAACAGCGATTTTAGGCCAACAAAAAGGTAAAACATCACTTAAGTCCGCCTGGGCCGAAGAACCTCGGAAGAATCTTGAAAAAATGAAAAAAAAATGTCGAAAATTACCGCTTAGATGAAAACCGTTATATGGGGACTATAAACAGACGAAGACCTATATAAGTAGTACTTTAGTAGCGATTCTGAACTTTAAAACAATATCGTTGAATAATGTCGGTAATATCCCCACAAATGTTTTTTCATAGGATGTAGTACTCACTGAGATCTTCCAATGCGAAATTTGAAGCAGTTCCGGTCTAAAATGTCGCTATAATAGCCAAAATACCGAATATTGAGAGGTACCGTAATATGAGGGCTATATAAAAACGTACACCGAAATGCCTACTGGCAAAATACATATGTGTGCAAAATTTTAGCCTTTTATCTCAATTTGTTCGAAAGATAGCGTGATTGCAAGGCAGACAGACACACCGACAGACAGGCAGGTGAACATCGCTAAATCAACTTAGAATGTTACACTGATTATGAATATATATACTATGTTGGGTCTGGCATGAGTATTTCGAGGAGTTACAAACGGAATGACAAAGTTAAAATAGAATTTTTGCTAGTGCTACAAAAAAAAAATCATTGTTCGAATACACTTCGTCCATTGCAGAAACTGAGTGCTTGGCATTAATTGTCCCCGGTCTTAAAATATTTTTTTAAGTTTTTTTTTTTATTCTACCCTTTTATCTGCCACATTTCAAAACTTTTTCGCATGGCCTCCAAATTTTCATAATTTGCGCATTTTAGTAAAACGAGAAAACTATTTTTCCGGGGAACATTTTTTTGCCTCCTCGTTCATTTTTTTTATTAATGACAAAAAATCCTTCCATGTGTTGCGGCAGCAAAAAATCAAATGTCCATCACACGTCTTAGCTATTTGCCAACTATGTTATGCGCTTTAGTCAGATGTCTAACCTACCGCACCACATCCAACTCGCACACCAAGCATATCAAAAGGACACATATCCCATTTTGGCACTTTCAATGGATTGCATGAACAAACACGCACGCAAGGCACCGTGACGGCTATTACGATGACGACGACGACGACCATTACCAACACCAATGAAGTACGTTGTTGTTGGGCTATCAACACTTTTTCCGTTTTGCGCTGGCATAAGGACTTTCAGCACTTTAGCGACATTGACAGTCCAGGGAAATATGTTCGTGTGTGTATGTATGTGTGAGAGTGTTCCTCTCATTTTGGTTTGTTTAGAGGTTTCTTGATTGCATGGTTGATATATTCTGGGTCCGTTCCAATATTTAGATGGTTGCTCTATGCGCTATGGGATGGTCTGCGTATGTGGTATTGCTTTCATCATAAATCATATGTATGCATGCATTTGTATTCCTCTCCCCCTCACCCTCCGCCCAGTGGCCTAGGGAAAGACGGAAGCAAAGAATTCCCATGTAGCATTTTGTCCGGTTTCGTCAGATACAAAATATATCCACAAATGTCCTTCGTACAAATCCCTGTCTACACACATTTATTCGAATCCCCCTTGACCTTATGTTGGACAATTTAATCAATTCACTCTGTGATTTTGTGTGTGTGTGTGTCTGTATATTTGTTATAAATATATCAATGTATTGTGATTTGTATTTCAATTTTTTGTCGTTGGTATATATTTTTATGTATTTTTTCCCAATAATATTTCATGAATACTTTTTTTTTGTTTGTCCAGCCATTCTGCCCCTTCTGAAATATACCCTTTATTTTATTGTTTTCTTTGGTGCTACCACCCCCTCCTCATTAGATTTATAGTTGGCACATTTTGGTGAATTGTTTTCTTCTTTCCTATTCATCTTTTGTATTTTTTATTAATTGTTATGCGAGTGAAGTATGTGAGCGGGTGATCCAGTGAGTGACTGGGTGACTGGGTGAACATGACAAAAAGTGATGTCTTTGTCCTTTGGCCCGTTTGTCACAAAAGGCGTGAGACCACCGGGTGAGTGAATAAGTGTTAATGAATTGTGACCGCTCGTCTGCAGACAGTTTTCGGGTGAAATATTAATTTTAATTCACGTTTTTATTGAATTCATGATTTATGAACAAATAAAATGGATTTAATGGATCAATTTTCGGTGTATGTAGTTGTGCATATCTATTGTACGAGGATAAACAATTAAAGAAATGGTGAAATAATTAATGGGTATATATCTTTCTCTTAATAGAAAAAGTTGAATAGGACCTTTCTAGAGACAACAAGTAACATTACAACAAAAAACATTAAGTTCTGCCGGGCCGAACTTGCAATACCCTCCATCTTAGGGTAATGGAAGCATTAGAACCAATTATGACCCACAAATACCAATTTTTAGACATATTCGTGGGAAAATGTGGCAAAAATCATCAAAATACCGAATATTGGGAGGTACCGTTATATGGGGACTATACCAAAACGTGGACCGATATATGTCATTTTCAATACCAACCATCCTAGACACAATACAAATTATTGTGCTAAATGTTTATGCTCTACGTCAAATAATGTGGCCTGTAGCGTTATTTCAACAGACAGACGAACAGACAGACAGACGGATATCGTTAAATCGACTTAGATTTTTATGCTGATTATGAAATTATATACATTATGGGGTCTGCGACGAATATTTAGACATGTTACAAACGGAATGACAAGGTTAATATACCCTCCTTTCCAAGGTGGAGGGTATAAAAATGGGCAGGTCTTTTAAAGATGGAATATCTTTAACATGTAGATATACAGCTATACAACTCACAAAAGGTCTCTATTGATAAAATTCCTTTGAAAAGTCCTCTATGAATAGAGAGATTTTTCATTCATTTTCATTTTTTCAAAAAAATTGCTGTAACTGTTAGATCTGTTAGGGGTCTTCTGAAGATGGAAGATCGTAATAAGATATTTTTGGGGTTCATAAAAACGCTTGGGAAATCATTTATAGCAAGAGGATCTTGAAGAGACCTTCTAAAGACTGAACATCTTCAAGATATCTCAGACATGCCTTGTATAACAGGAATCCTTTCAAGAGCACTACATTTATGGTACAACTTCCGGTGGTCAGAAATCTTAAGGTGTCGTTTTTTTAGTTAAAAGGAAACTTTGAAGGATAGAAAACATTTAACAGATATTCTTTTACAAAAAAAATACTTTTAATAAACATGAGACTTCTTGGGGATCTTCTACAGCTGGATGCGCTCTTACTTAAAAACGTCCTACATGTATAGAAGCCTTTTAAGAAATACTCCATTAAAAACGACTCTTAAGAGGTCCTCTGTACAGGGTGAGATGAAACAACTGCAATAAAGTCAAACGCCATAATTTTTACATTTTGTTTTTAATTTTATTGAATGAAAGCAAAAAATGTCGGAAATAGCATCAAATTTTAGAATAAGTTCAGATTTGTTCGAATTGGTCACCTTTGGCACGATTTATGGCCTTGAAACCGTCACATGCTGCCCGAATGTTGCTCTGCGGTATTTAGGCCCATTCCCGGTGCAGCGCTTGCTTAAGGTAATCCACACTTTGATATTTTGCAGTGCCAACCTTGCTTTCTAAAACTCTGCAACCACAATAGTTCAACGGATTGGTATCTGGATCATTGTGCGCTGCAAATAAAGAGAGTAACCTCATATTTTAACCATTCTTGGGTGGTGCGTGTTGAGTGCGATTGTGATGAGTCCTATTGGAATGTTCAAGGTCTGAGGCCAAAATGTTTGCGTTCCTAAGGCTTTAATACACCCTCCAGAATTTTTTCGCGATAATATTCGGCATTTATTCCAATGCCACGAATCATACGAGCGGAGAGCGACCATCGGCTGTTATGGCGGCCAACACCATCACCATGGCTGGCGCTTGAGTTCTGGTGGTCAACCGAAGGTGTACATTTTCAGCTGATCTCTTTGGCAAGTAAACACGATCATTTTGTTTGTTTACAAACTGCTGAACAACGAATGTTTTCTCATCGGAGCGGAGAAAACCAAATTCGGCAGTTCACCACTTCCGGCCAAGCGAAGCAACTCTTTAGCGCTTCTGAGTTCTTTTGTCTTTCTGTTGCGGTGTAAGTTCTTGTACTCTTTGGAATTTCAATGGGTTTACCCCTACGTCATTTTTTAATATTTGCCGAATGGAATATTGCGATATGTTCACTTCACGAACCATTTTTCGGCCATTGCAACGCGTGTTTCGATCAAGTCGCTTCTTTACTTTTCGAACCATTTCCGCTGATGTTGCTGTTTTCTTCCGTCTACTTCCTTGAATTCGGGCTACGCTACCAGTATCACGGTAACGAGCGATGGTGAGAGACACAAAAGATTTATTCACATTTAAATGCTGGAGTGCTCTAACGATAGCCACTTGTGGTTTTCCAGCCAAATATAAAAAAATCACACTCTCCCGCCTGAATTCCATCACGAATAACTTTTTTTCCGGAAAATTCTCACCAAAATGCTTTTTTTATGATTGTTAAAAATATAATAAACTGTCAATGGAATAATTTTAACTGGTGTCGGACTAGTGGCTTTGTGCAAATTGTATCTTTTTCCACGTTTTCAGATTTTTAAAATATTTGCTTCGAAAATCTCGCAGTTTTCCCAAAAAAAGCTAGTTTTATATCGCTCAAGAGTGACTCTTATGTTCCTTTTTGAAATTCTATTTACTTGCCAAAGAAGTCAGCTGAAAATGTACACCTTCGGTTAGCCACCAGAACTCAAGCGCCAGCCATTGTGATGGTGTGGGCCGCCATAACAGCCAGTGGTCGTTCTCTGCTCATATTAATCAACCATGGCATCAGAATAAATACCGAATATTATCGGAAAAATATTCTGGAGGGTGTATTAAAGCCTTAGGCATGCAAACATTTTGGCCGCAGACCTTCGGCATTCCAACAGGACTCGGGACCATCGCACTCAGCACGCGCCAACCAGGAGTGGTTACAAAATGAGGTTCCTCGCTTCATTTTCAGCGCACAATGGCCACCAAAATCTCCGGATTCCAGTCCGTACTACTATTGTGTCTGTTGTATTTTGGAAATCAAGGTAGGCACTAAAAAAATATAATCTTGTGACGAACAAATCTAAACTTATTCTAAAATTTCATGCTATTTCCGACATGTTTTGCTTCCATTCGAGTAACGCGGACCCATAAACCTGGAGATGTTAGTTGACGTTTTTTGTTGTAGTGTTTACGAATCTCTCAGTCCACATTAATATAAATTGGAATAGGTTGGGGCTCCGCCGAATGTTTCAATATGTTCCAGAAGAAATTACAAAAGTAATAGTTATCCACGTTAGAATGTATAATTAGTACAATCAAGGAAATTTTGTTTCCAAAAAAAAATGTTTTATAATTTATTTGTTCACTGCACTGCACTGAAAAAAAGCTTTCAAATTTTATTCACTTATGTATAAATAAAGTGAAAAAAAAAATAACAAAACAGAAAAAAAAACGTCGCATCACAAACAACAATGTATAAAAATTGCATTACACACACACACACACACAAACACACATATATGTAGCTGGATATTTGTGTAGTATCCTTTTATTTCAAAAAAATTGAAACGCTAGCAATCTACATTCCCTTTTTTATTGGTTTATATAGAATTCATTGTTTTTTGTGGCACTACATTGTTGTTGCCGTATGTTATCTTTTGCAATACACATGTGTTACATGACACAAAGTAAATTTTAATGAAATTTATTGGAAATGCAGTGGAGGTAGAGAGAGGGAAAACTCGTAGCTGTGGCGTGGTACGGCGTACAACATAAATGACACATTTTATAAAATACCTGAATCGTAACTAAATGAAATATATTTTGTGAAAGAGGAAATTTATTTTTCGAAATGAAATTTTTAGAATATTTCAAATGCTAATAAATAACAAATATACATGTATATATATTTGAATTTAGAATTGACAGATATCAAATTAAATGCCGTAAATCAATTTCTTGTTCGTTTAGTTTTTAGATTTAAATTTAAAAGCGAAAAAGAGACGGGAATTAAGGATATGTTGTTAAAGCCGATATAGTACCTATTTTGGTACCAAATCACTCTCATGCGTAACACTAACGCTTTTGTTAAAAATCTAGTTTTCACAACCCAATATAAATATTTAAATTTGCCAAATGTAAATACTACAAGTATACACTTCTAATGCTGGAACATAAAATTTTCCAATTTTTTTTTCTCGAAAGAAGTCCTTATAAAATTCACCAGCGAAAAGTCAGCCTAAAAATTTTGCATTCCAACAGTACGTATTAGGCTTTTCAGACTTTTCAGATTTGCAAAGCAAAATGGGAAAATGTTTACCTTTTTCACCAAAAGAGTATCCAAAATCCGTCATTTTGAAGTTTACCGAGAAGGATTTTAGTAAAACCACAATGGACCCACATCTAATTTTTCTGTTCAAAACTATGTCAAAGTCTTCATATATAAACCCTAGAAACCAAGAGTGACCTCAATATCGAATTTCATAACTTCATTCTATCGCTTCACCCAGTACCAAGTTTGGGAACATTGAGTACTTTTTGCATAATTTATGTACTCATTTGCAAGACCGTCTCATATCCTAATCCTAAGCACCAACAGAGCCCTCAATATCAAATTTCAGCTCCGTCCCCTCACCCAATAACAAATTTGGTACCATTTAATACTCACACCCAAAACAATCCCATATCTAATTAAGTGCCATTTAGTACTTTTCGAAAAAATGATGGTACACATTTCCATAGCCACTCTATATCTCATTTTCAGATACCAACAGAAACCTCATTACCAAATTTCAGAATTTTTGCTCTATTCCTTCATTCAAACCAAAAATTGTACTTTTCAGTAATTTTCATGCAGTTACGGTATATATTTTCAAAACCACTTCTATACTTCTATTCCAGATACCAACAGAGGCCCCAATATCACCATATTAAGTATTATTTGATACTTTTCAAATCAAAATCGACCTCCATATCTTAAGCTCAGGCGCCAACAGTGACATATATTTAAAATTTCATGATTTCAGCTATATTCCTTTATTATTACTATATTCCTTCAAATGTCATACTATTTAGTATTTTTCGTACAATTATACTGTATTTTGGAACCATTTAGTACTTTTCGTACAATTGTAGTACGCATTTCCAAAACGATCACCACATATTGACCTGAGATGCCAACAGTGACTTCTATATCAAATTTTAGGATTTCAACTCTATTTCTTTACTCAATACTAAATTTAGTTTAGTTAGTACTTTCGGTACAATTATAGTACACATTTTAAAAAAAAACCTTCATATCTTAACCACAGACACCAACAGTAACAACTGTGTCAAATTTCAAGATTTTAGCTCTATTTCTTCTGCCAATTCTTAACTTAGTACTATTTAGTACCTTACGTACAATTATGGTGATTTCAATATCAAATTTTAGGATTCCAAACCCTAACCCTTCACCCAATACCGAAGTAAGTACTACTTTGTACTTTTCGAACAACTGTAGTACGCTTTTCCAAATCGGCCAGTATATCTTAACTTGAAACTCCAACAGTGATATCTATTTCAAATTTCAGGATTTCAGATTCCTTCACTTTAGTACCATCTTCCTTCAGATGTAGTACTATTAGGTACTTCTCGTAAAATTATAGCTAACATTTCTGAAACCACCTCCATATCTCAATTATAGACGCCAACAGTGTCATCTATTTAAAATTTCTGGATTTCAACTCTATTCCTTCACTCAATACAAAATTTAATACTATTTTGTACTTTTCGTACAATTATAGTATACATTTTCAAAGCCACGTCCGTATCGGAATTCCAGATACCAACAGAGACCACAATATTCAATTTTATACTATCTGGTACTTTTCGAACAATTAAACTCAGACGCCAACAGTGACATCTTTTCGACTCTCAGCACTTTTCGTACATTTATAGTACACATTTCCAAAACCACCTCCATATCTCAATTTCAGATACCAACACAGACCTCAATATAAAATTTGAAGATTCCAGCTCCATCCCTTCCTCGAATACCAGATATAGTACCGTTTAGTATTTTTCATACTAATATAGGTCACATTTTCAAACCGCCGCCATATCTCAAGCTCAGATACCTTCTGTGCTCTAAATATCAAATTAAATAATTGTTTTTCTCTATCCCTTCACCCAATACAAATCATATAATACCATTTAGTACTTTTGGTACACATTTCCGAAACCACCTCCATATGGCCAGGCTACACATAAACAGCGAGCTAAATACCAAATTTCAGATTTCAAGCACCCAATACTAAATTGTGCCAAATATAGTAACATTTAGTACGTTTCGTACAATACAAAATATAGTACGAGTTAACACTTTTCGTAACATTATAGTACATATTTCCGAAAAACACCTCCATGTGTCAAGGCTACACATGAACAGCGACCATATCGAAATTTCAGATATCCAGTCCTATCTTTTCAACCAATACCAAATTGTACCAAATATAGTACTGTTTAGTACTTTTCGAGCATTTGTAGTACACATTTCCAAAACAACCGCAGTTTAAAAAAAACCTACCACCAAAACTGGGACCCCAATAAAACATTTCAAAACTCTAACTTCACCATTTCACCCTAAAACAAACTTTAGTACCATTTAGTACAGTTTACCCACTTAATATACATTTCCAAAACCATCTTCATGTATCAAACCCGCTTTCCAACCTTAATTCTCATACCATATTTATTTATAATTACCGACAGCTCTATCCGTTTACATAATTCCAAATGGTACCATTTAAGAAGTTTTTTTTTTTTTTAATTCGAATTTCCAAAAATATTTTGGCACATCTATCCTGTACTCTCTCTCTCTCTCTCTTCTCATTCCAAGTTTCAGAATTTTACCTAATTCAGTTTGTCCAATACAAAGTCTTCAAATTAAGTTTAAGCTAGTACTTTTTGTATACTTTTAGTATGGATTTCTAAAAACCAAGCTTTTTCACACCCCTATGCACCAAGACTGACCCTCGTTTCAAAATTTCAAGTTTCTAGCTTTGGCCGTTTCGTCTGGGCTCTGATTCTCTTGGACGATATATTTGAATCTGGTATATTAAACTTGTAGGCAGAAAAAAGCCTATTGCAATAAAAGTATTCAGTATTTTCAGTTTTAGGCAAATCCAGTCTCTAATGCTTTTTCCAGCTTTAAGGGTCTTTGAGGGCAACCAATTTAGCCATAATCAAGTTTTCACATGGATGGTCTAAAATTCGACTGTATTTTCACAAATGGCTCGAATTTTGCAAAACTATAAAGTTAAGTCAACTCTACATTCCAACGGTGATCTTCATTTGGAATTTCAAAATGTGAGTCCTATCTATTCTCATTCTACCAGTTTTAGAACCAATCAGTTTCCGATATCTGCCATTCATAGAAATCAATAAGTCTTTTTGTACAGAAATATAACTAATTTGAACAATATTCCCTGACTGGCTTCAAGCACTGAACTACGGTAAACTTATTATCAAGTTTTCAGTATTTTTAGTATGTATCCCTATCCCAATATTCAGTATGTATCCTCCAAAAGTAATGGTACTAAATTTAGTAGCATTTCGAACACTGCGAAAGCACTTTCTTTTTTCTTTTTTTTGAATTCTCTCTGTAATAAAGAAAGCTTTCTAGGTTTCGGAACACATATTTCGATTTATATTATAAATATTTGTCGAATTTTATAGCTCCCAGAATTTATCCACCCCATTATGGAATTGGATTTGAAAGAGAAAAAAAAAAAACGTTTCTTAATAAAAAAACACATCATGGAAGGAAAAACAAGCTTAGCGTCTCGCCAGCAAATAGGCGAGAAGAATATTCCCAGAATAAACAATAGCTGAACATCAATGTGGAATAAAAGCAAGAAAATCCGCTTATATCAGTGTTCCTAAAAAATAAAAATAAGAATAAAAAGAAAATGGCAATAAATGGCAACAGTGGGTTCCTAGGGGCAAAATAATGCTACCTACTAAGGCTCGGCAAATTAACATGTGTTATTACTCTCTTCAGGCAAACATATACCTCATATGATACATCCTTCTTTAATCTCTATCTTTTTAATTTCCACCGCTAAATTATTGCATAATGCCATGCCACCAACATTTTGTATGAATGAAGAATTTGATCTGCCAACAAACAACAAAATAAAGGTAATTTCCCATTTGAGAAAGTAAAGAGAAAAGTATCTAAGAAATTAAAGATAAACAAACTATTAGCAAAGTGTCTGGTGGGATGACAAAGTAAACGAACAAATACTAAGACATGGTGAGGAAATGGCAAAACACAGCTACACAAATACAATTAAAATGCCACACATATCCGCTACGTCAATATATATACAGGGTGAGATGAAGAAACTGCAACCAATTTCAGATTGCTGTCATTTCTAAGCCACTCGTCCGAGGGCTGATAAAATTATTCCAGTGACAGCTAATTATGTTGATTTCAAACATACAAAAGCATTTTGGTGAGAATTTTCCAGAAAAAAAGGTTATTCGTGATGGAATTCAAGCGTGATAGTGTGATTTTTTATATTTGGCTGGAAAACCACAAGTCGCTATCGTTAGAGCACTCCAGCATTTAAATGTGAATAAATCGTTTGTGTCTCGTACCATCGCTCGTTACCGTGATACTGGAAGCGTAGCCCGACGTCAAGGAAGTGGACGGAAGAAAACAACAACATCAGCAGAAATTGTTCGAAAAGTAAAGAAGCGACTTGATCGAAACCCGCGTCGCAGTGCCCGAAAAATGGCTAGTGAGCTGAACATATCGCAATATTCCATTCGGCAAATATTGAAAAATGAACTCGGCGTAAAGCCATTGAAATTCCCGAAAGTGCAAGAACTAACACCGCAACAGAAAGAGAAAAAGACTCAAAAGAGCTAAAGAGGTGCTTCGCTTAGACGAAAGTGCTGAACTGCCGAATTTGGTTTTCTCCGATGAGAAAACATTCGTTGTCCAGCAGGTTGTAAACAGCAACAACGAAATGATCGTGTTTACTTGCCAAAGAGGTCAGCTGAAAATATGCACCTTCGGTTGGCCACCAGAACTCAAGTGCCGGCCATAGTGATGGTGTGGGCCGCCATAACAGCCGGTGTTCGCTCTCCCCTCGTGTTAATCGATCGTAGCATCAGAATAAATGCCGAATATTATCGCAAAAATATTCTGGAGGGTGTATTAAAGCCTTGGGCCTGAAACACGTTGGCCGCAGATCTTGGAGTATCCAACAGGACTCAGCACCATCACACCCAGCCCGCACCACCCAAGAATGGTTACAAAATGAGGTTTTTCGCTTCGTTTCCAGCGCACAATGGCCACCAAAATTTCCGGATACCAATACGTTGGGCTATTGTGTCTGGATTATTTTGGAAAGCAAGGTTGGCACTAAAAAATACTAAAGTGTCGATCACCTCAAGCAAGCGCTTCGCCGGGAGTGGGCCACAATACCTCAGAGTAACATTCGGGCTGCGTGTGACGGTTTCATTGGCCGTTTTAAGGCCATAATTCGTGCCAAAGGTGACCCATTCTAAAAAAGCTAAACTTATTCTAAAATTTGTTGCTATTTCCGACCTTTTTTGCTTTCATTCAATAAAATTAAAAAAAGTGTAAAAATTATGGCCTTTGACTTTGTTACAGTTTTTCTTTTATCTCACCCTGTACAGACCTGTAATACATTCGTTACGTCAATGTTTATATGTGTTTCTACCTTATAATAAAAACCACAGCCACAACCATCTGTATGACCAACAGGTTTTTTGTTTTATTCTCCCATACACCCACATTACCACTCAACCATTTATCCCACCTCTTCGCAGGAAAAAAACAACAGCATAGAAATGTCACATGACATTTGAAACAAAATTCTCGAAAAAAAAACAACAGCACCAACAACGAATGTCTGCGTAAAGATAAAAGTCAAAGATGTTGCCTTAGGACACACGAAAGACGTAAGACAAAAAAAAAAAAAAAAAAAAAACAGCACATCATATCATTTAAGATACAACAGTTGTCAATTACTTTGGCTGAAATGTACACACACACTCACCCATTTAGGTGGGTATATATGTATACACACGAATAAGTATGTCCTTGGGCGATCTATTAAATGTTACAATTTTTTCTCGATTACAAAAACATCCGCACAGTATTGACAGCCACAAACGTTAATGTGGATATGTTTGGCTGCGTTTGTCATTTTTATAAAACATACACAATCATGTCGGATCAAGAGAAAAAATACCTCTGAACCTCAACCAAAGAATAACATTTGTGTAAGGATTTACAGTTGGGACTCGTGGAATGAAAATTATGACCTTTGTTTGTTGTCTGTGGGTGGTTACTGTAATGCATAATAATTTGAAGTTCAAAGTTAAATAGTATTGGAAATGAAAATATGTATCTAACAAATTTGAAAGTATCAATCGCTCTGTCAACAGATTCATGGTTTGAGTCATGCTTAAAATTTCGATACATAATTGTTGAACTTTTATTATGGTCTATAAGAATTTTAAGTTTTTTAATACCATCTATAATTTTCGAAATATCCACACAAATACTAAAAATTCACAGAATTTTACAGTTATGAATACTTAAAATTAATTTCAAAAATATTCTGATTTTTAGAACAGTGTGGGATACCGTAGTATTTTGTTGTTGCAAAATGGTCAGTCTTTATACCTTTATTGTTGTTTTTATAAAAACAACGTTTGTTTATTAGTGGGGAACGATGGTAATGTTTACCAGGAGGTAAGGAAGGGAATACCTAGGTTTCGGAAAGAGTCACCAATCATCATCAGTTCCCTTGTTTTTTGTCTGGGATATTCTCCCCAGAAGACCAAGTGACGAGATTGTAAGCTCAATAGAAAGGAATTTCTAGTTACTTTATTCGACCTTTATTTTTAATTATTCCAATTTAAGTTTTATAAATTTGAGCATGAGGTCTTTGTTGTTTTTTTTTTTATATTATTTATTTATGATTTTCGATATTTTGTCCTCCGACGGAAGACATCATCAGGAACAGTATTTAACATATAACAAAAATTTTCAACATTTCGCCAAGTACCGACGTCGACCTTATATTACTGTCATCTGTTTTGTCACTGATTTTTTTCTTGTTTTTGTAAAAAAAAAATAATAATACAATTTTTTTAATTAGGAAAAAAAATCCCTAACTTCTAGGTACAGGGCTAGGCTGCCGAAACTATAATCTTAAAATTTTTGACGAGGGTTTTGGCGTGCAGGCGTGTGAAAAGACTGGATTCTTGGAAAATCGTATGAAGAGAGTATGAAAAATAAAAAAGTCACAAAAAGTTAATACCATGTGTTGAACTAACGGAATAAGTTAGAATTTGAAATGAGAGTTACTGATGGAATGCAGGATGGATGTACCAAAAGGGTTTTTGGCCATTCGAACGAAAAGTTCTTAAACGGTACCAAAACTTCTAAAATGGTACCATTTGGTATTACATGGACGTATAGAGCTAAAAACTTAGTTCGAAGGTTCGAAAATAAGTTTCATACAGGGTGCGATAGAAAAAAACTGCAACAAAGTCAAAAGCCATAATTTTTATATAATTTTTTAAATTTTATTGAATGAAAGCAAAAAATGTCGGAAACAGCATCAAATTTTAGAATAAGTTTAGATTTGTTCGAATTGGCGGCCTTTGGCAGGAATTATGGCCTTCAAATGGCCAATGAAACCGTTACTCGCTGCCCGAATGTTGCTTTGCGGTATTTTGGCCCATTCCCGTCGAAGCGCTTGATTGAGATGATCGACAATTTGGAATTTTTAGTGCCAACCTTGCTTTCCAAAATACTCCAGACACAATAGGCCTATGGATTGGTATCCGAAGATTTTGGTGGCCATTGTACGCTGAAAATGAAGCGACGAACCTCATTTTGTAACTATTCTTGGGTGGCGCGTGCTGAGTCTTGTTGGAATGTCCAAGGTCTGCGGCCAAAATGTTTGCGTGCCCAAGGCTTTAATACACCCTCCAGAAAATTTTCTCGATAATATTCGGCATTTATTCTGATGCCACTGTCGATTAATAGGAGCGAAGAGCGACCATTGGCTGTTATGGCGGCCCACACCATTATCACGGCCGGCGAATGAGTTTTTGTGGCCAACCGAAGGTGCACATTTTCAGCTGACCTCTTTGGCAAGTAAACACGATCATTATGATTGTTTACAAACTGCTAGACAACGAATGTTTTTTCATCGGAGAAAACTAAATTCGGCAGTTCACCACATTTGGCCAAGCAAAACAACTCTTTAGCTCTTTTGAGTCTATTTTCTTTCTATTTGCGGTGTAAGTTCTGTTCACTTTTTGGAATTTCAATGGCTTTACCCCGAGCTCATTTTGCAATATTTTCCGGATGGAACATCACGAGCCATTTTCTACCACTTCGACGGGGGTTTCGATCAAGTCACTTCTTTACTTTTCGAACCATTTCTGCTGATGTTTCTGTTTTCTTCTGTGCACTACCAGTACCAGTATCACGGTAACGAGAGATGGTACGAGACACAATAGATTTATTCACATTTAAATGCTGGAGTGCTCTAACTATACCCACTTGTGGTATTCCAGACAAATAAAAAGAAATCACACTATCACGCTTAAATTTCATGACGAATAACTTTTTTTCTGGAAAATTCTCACCAAAATGCTTTTGTACGCTTGTAAAGAATATAATGGGCTGTTACTGGAAACATTTTAACAGCTGTCGGACGAGTGGCTTAGAAATGACAGCAGGCTGAAATTGTTTGCAGTTTTTTAATCTAACCCTGTACATTTACCGAATTCCAAATACTATGCATTGGGATTTCACTATCAAATTTAAGGAAATGCCGTTCTAAAATGTGGAAGGTAGCATTCAAATACAAGGAGGATTGATACCCATTACGAAGGTCTAAGTACCAAATTTCAAAAATCTACGTTGAAAAAATATTCAATGTGGGTGCTTTTTTGTGTATCCCCAGCTCCTGAGTTCTAGACAAGTAAGAGCCAGATTTTCAAAAAGTCCTCCAAATTTTTTTAAAAAAGTGCCCTAGCAGTACCATTTTTTGGGAAATGGATGAATTCATTTAAGAAATACATGTTGCTATGTAATATATTATTTTGGTACGGACGTCTAAAAATCAGAAATTATAGTTCATGTGGAAAATATGGCCTAAGTAGTTTCTAAATTGATTAGGTACTACTGTACTGAAAGACCAGACCTGCAAATTTTTTATACAAAAATTTTCAGGTGGTGAAAACATAAAATTTCCGATTTGATTTATTCGAGAATTTTATTTAAAACAATAATACACCAACAATTGTTGTAACCTACCAAAAGACTGTCATAACTAAACAATTAATTCACTACCGATTTTTGGTAATAGGTACTACTGACAATCGAATCTAGGAATTAAGTAGTAAAATGCATTTGTTTAAGTCTTTTTCAAGTCTGGTTCCTACTACGTTGATCCCAATCCATGCGAACATTACTCATTACTTGATAATGATTTTAAGGAATGACCCATTATTTTCGACTTACTCTCGTTGTTGAAAGTTGTGTGTTTTTATTATCATTTAATAGATTTTACGTCACATACAGCGCCCAATTGTTCATTGGTTAGTTAACTTCTTTCCATTCACAGAGTTGCAACTGTAGCTGATTGACACATGAATTTGTTTTCCGTTTCTGTGGTTCTTTCACCATCAGCGTCACTTTTTGAAACGCCTTAAATTGAAATTGGAAATGTTATTAAAAAAGACATAAAAGTGCTTTTAGTTTAATTTTTCTTTTCTCTCTTTTTTTTTTTTTTTTTGAGTATATCTTTTATTTGACTTTTGAACAATTCGTCGGGGTTTTTTTCGACGTTGTTTGGTATGTGTTTTTGTCAATTGTGTTTCTTTGGTGTTGTCGTTGCACTGATAAGATTTGAATTTGTACGGGTTGTGGTAGAAGATGTGATTGTTTCTCTTTTGTGTGTGTGTTTTGTTTTTAAGAAATTGTTATACAATGGTTAAAAAAATTTTCTTAGTTGAGTTCAATTTTTTAATATTTATTGCAGCTTTGGACTTGACAACATCAGTTTGAAAATTATTAAGCTAATCGCAAGACCATATATAAGCCTTTTTCCATACATGCTGACCCAATTAACCGTATGTTCCAGAACTGCAAAAATTTAAACAATTTTACTACGATAACCGATTTTTTTTTTTACTTTATGAATTGGAATAAATGCAACAAGTTGAAAAGTATCAGTCACTTGTGCCGACAGATGTATACCCTCAGCCCATGTTCGATTATTTAAACATAATTTGACTTCTGTTATAATTATTCAAATTGTTGACCCTCTATGGAGTAGGTTTCGAAGGAATGGCCCAATTTTGGTCCTATCATATCGGACCTAAATAAATATGTTAAAAATAATTCAACGTGTCAAGTCTGGACTATATTGGTTACTTCCTTCACTTTGTATGAGATATGTGCTAATTTTTAGAAAATATTGAGGTACCAGGTATAGTGGACCGATTTATTTTCACATTTCATATAATACAGATAAAAATGTTGGTATGGGCAAAGTTACAAGAATATCGAACATTTATATCCGATTTTATGCGAAATCATAAACTCCATATTCATCTCAGGTTTCTGGTTGAGCGAAGTATTTAGATATGGCAAGTTGTAAAGGATCGCTGACTTGTTTCGCAAGTTAAGACAGATATAAAAATTTAAAAATTGTGACCCATTGTGGTTGTGGTACCAGAAGGGGTTCGCAGATCATCTTCGCAACAAATCTTGTGTTAGCAAAAGTGTTTGTGTGTGTGAAATTTGAAGAGAGTCTTGAACCCTATATGGGGGAGGTACCAGAAGAAATGGTCCGATCTCCATCATCTTTATAGCAGATCTTGTATTGATGGAAATATTGAGATGTACCAAATATAAATGGAATTAGCTGTTAATTTCGCCTTTTACGAGCTTATTGGGTATTTTTAACCTTTGTGGGGGAGGTGGTTCGAAGGAGTGGACCGATATATACCATCTTAATACCAGACCCTGGGTTAACAAAAATAGTGTGATGAGTATAATTTGAAGAGAACTGGATGATTATTTAGGATATTATAACCGGTTTAGTTATTCAAAATCTTGAACCCTATGTGGGGGAGATACCAGAAGGAAAGGTCCGATCTCTACCATCGTTAAAACAGATTACGTGTTGATGGAAATATTGAGATGTATCATGGAGTCGAAAGTTAGTTTCGAGTTTTATGGGTTTCATGGATATTCAAAATCTCGACCCTTTGTGGGAAAGGTACCAGAAGGAGTAGACCGATATATTCGATCTTCATAGCAGATTTTGTGTTAGTAGAAATAATGGGATGTGTGAAATATGAAGAGAACCGGATGCATATTTTGCATTTTATAATAGTTTTGGTTATTCAAAACTTTGACCCTTTTTGGGGGAGGTACCAGAATAAATGGACCGATATTGTCCATTATCGCACCAGACCTAGCACTGATGGAAATATTAGCATTTGCAAAGTTGGAACACAATCGGAGTATAATTTCCCTTTCTGTGCAGTAAAATATTTTTTTTTTTTTGAAAATTTTGACTTTTGTGGGGTAGTTACCAGAAGGTGGAGACCGATACATCCCATCTTCACACCACATCCTAGGTTTTTAAAAATATTGTGATGTGTGTAGTTTATAGACAATCAGGCTCTTAAATCACATTTTATAAAAGTTATCTGTGCTCAAGATTTTGACCCTTTTTTGGGGAGGTACTTGATGGAGTGAACCGTTATTATCAATTTTCGCAACTCACGAAGCAGTAATGAAAATATTAGGAGTTGCAAAATTGGAGCAAAGTGGGAGTCGCTCTTCCCTTTTTGTGCAATAAAATATTTCTTTTGAAAACTTAGACTTTTTGGGGGTGGTACCTGAAGAAGTGGGCCGATATTGCCCATCTCCGAATTCGATCTTAGTTTGATAATAATATTACGATTTACGAAGTTTGGACCAAATCTGGTACTCCTTTCAAAAGTTAGGGTGCGCACTTAAATTTCCTGAAACGGATTTGGTGCAGAGACCTGGGGTTTAAAACCATTATTTCGATGAGGCACGTTTTGGCCTTATCGAATGAAATATGCCCTCTGTAGCCATACATATGGCTAAGGGTATAAAAATAGCATAAAATAATTTTTCCTTGGGGGATTATCCGATCCGATTATCTAAGAATCGGTATATTATATATTCGCTAAAATCTTGACAGACCGAAAAGTAATGATCTTTAAATTACCTTTCTTATGAAAGATATGTTATAGAATGTTTGACTTGATTAAATTTTTTGCGGATCTTTACAAAATCTTGGGTCTTCTGTCTTTAGAAGACCTGTCAATGTAATTTTCTTCAAGGACGACGTTCTCCAGGTCCTTTTTTATTGGGAACTAATTTTTTTTCTTTTAGAATACCTTTTAGAGGTATTCCCTCTAAATAAGATCGTTACAGATTTTTTGTGTAAAGAAAATTTTGCCTTTTTCCGGTCTATCATCTATAAAAGGGCGTATGATAGACGTTTCTTGGTGTCCTATCTGTAGAAGAAGTCTCTCGACATTTCCAAGATCTTTTGTCTTAAGAAGACCATTTAATTCTTTACCACTTGCAATTTATACTTAGTTCCTCTATTATATACATGATTTTAAACTTTATTCATTATAAATTATTTACTAATTTTTTCTTTCTTCCTTTTTTCTAAATTCTCTTTCTAGGTATTGTCCACCAACAAAATAAGGTTGTGAGTAAGTAAAAGTTTAACTAAACACCATTGCAGTTTGTGCCATCAACTCGGCCAATTTTACTTCGAAGTAAGTTTACTCTTCTGGTTCCCAGGCCGAGTTCGTGTTCGTAATGTACATTTAAACGATGACCCATTTCGTATCTGTTGTCGCTTGCAACAATTTCTTGTTCAGATTTATCTTTTAGCAACTGAAATAGTTGCAGTGGTTCGTTGGTTTGTTAGCCGGTTGCAGCAGTTCGGTGCCACAACAATTTAGCCAAGTTCAAAACATGACTGCAAGCCTTCGCCAGGGCCTCCAACAGTAAATATGTATGTGTGCTTGTTCTAGTGGTTATCGCTTTTAACCGTCCGACGACCAGCCAACAACCTCCACAGCAATCTAAAACGAGGCCAACATTTATGGTCACAACTTTATCCTTGGACATGTTGTAGTTGCTTTTATTTTTCATATCCTTCTGTGTCATAATTTTTGTAGCTGTTGTTGTTGTTTTTTTATTTTTTGAAATTGTCATCCGGAAGGAATGGGAAAAAGGAAACAGCAGCTCACGATCAACCTACAACTAGTAACCATCAGTGTTTTTTGTTGTTGTCATCAGCAACGTCATCACCAACAGCAGCATCATCATCATCATCGCCACCCTCATCACTACCACGAAGAACAGCGACAACAAGGATGCCACCAGTAGTTTTTCCCGCGCCATGTTATTATGATGACATAATGTCATCAACACTTCATGTCCCTTTTTTGCTCACCCCTTTCCCTTTTACTTCCCCCTCCGGCCAGGTGCTGCTCATCACGATAGCCCCGGAAAGAAAACAGAAAACGGAGTAAATATAGAGTAGCAGCTCCGACAAAAAGGCAACATTTCGTGACTGCCATCATCACGATTTGCACAATGTAATGGCCTGTTTAACTTTAATATACCCTAGTTTTTGGTATTTGATATTACCTCCTCCCTATTCCATACCTTCCTAACTCCCTCCCTACCTTGGCTGTTGGTCTCCTCGTTGTTATTATGTTGGGAGATAACATGGGATTTTTAACGTTTATCGTTACCGGTAGAGACGATATGTACAGGTTATCAACGTATCATAATTTTGGCATAGATTTTTAGCTTCTCGTGAGGTTTTTTTTGTCCTGAGTAACACATTTGCAGCTAATGTGGTTATTTATGTGTCAGGAAGTAAAGCTGTTTGGTAACGTTATGAAGGTGGGGCTTTAAAGTTAATTTTCTTTTACCTCAATTGGGGTATTTGGAAGGCTTTTATGAAAAAAAACTGGAATATGTTTGTTGGAATATGCCATTTTGTTACAGAGGACATTCTAAAAGGATTCCTATCTATGGAACAACTTAAGAGGTCTTCTAAAGACATTTTAGAAGCCAATTAAATGAAGTTCTGATTTTAGGAAATCTATTTAAGGAACGCCTTTCTTAAGATTTTTAGTTCTAGAAGACCTATTTAACGTTTTCTGCCTTTGAAAGATATTTTGTAGTTCTTCTGTATAAGGTAAGGCCGTCTATAGAAAATCATTCTAAGATCGGCTGCCTTTAATTTTTTCAAAGACTTCTAGCCACAGAATACCCTTTTTAAGGGCGTTGCCCATAAAAATTAGATAAATGCGTTACGTATACCAAATTCTTTTTAGAGGTTTTTTTTGTATAGGTGACCTGTTAAATGTCTTTGGCGTATCGAAATTCAGTCCAAGGTGTACTGTATAGAAAAGACATACTTAACGTTCCTCTCTATTGAAATTCTTTTCTAGGTCTTTCATTTTTAAAAGAGCTTCTTCTTGCCTTCTTCAGGTAGCATACCATTTTAAAATGACGACCTTCGTAGGGGCTTTTTCATAAGGGAGATATTTACATCACCTTCCGTTTATTGAAGTCTTATTTAAGGTTTCTGTCGGCCGTGATCCCTTTGAAGTCTTCTGACTTTGGAGGATCTTTTCATGGTCTTCTGTATCCAAAAAATCTTTTTGAGACCTTCTACACATAAAAGCTTTATTCAGGGTCCAATTTCGAAAAAGGACATTTTGATGAACTTCAGACTTGTGAAGATGGTATCAAAGTCTCTGTCTATAGGAAACATTTTCAAGGACTTATGCCTAGAGAAGACTTAATCAAGGCTTCCTGCCTAAAAAAGACTCCTTCAAATTTTTTTTTATTAATTCGCATTTTAGATTCGTCTCCCTACAGGCAGATTCTGTCTATTAAGGCGTTTACAAGATCTTGTGTCTAACGAAGTATTGCTCACTGGCTTCTGGTTTTAAGGCCTTTTAAGGTACTTCTTTCTTTATAAGACCTGCCAATGTACATTTCTCTAGGAAGTTGTAGATATCGTTTTTTTTTACAAAATATTGCTTTGAAAGCCTTCTATGTGTAATACACCTTATGTCTATACAGGGTGAGATAAAAGTCAAAATCCAAATTTTATAATTTTTTAATTAAATAGAAATAGTATCAAATTTTAGAATAAGTTTAGATTTGTTCAAATTGGTCACCTATGGCACCAATTATGTCCTTCAAACGGCCAATGAAACCGTCACACGCTGCCCGAATGTTGCTCCGCGGTATTTTTACCCATTCCCGGCGAAGCGCTTGCTTGAGGTGATCGACACTTTGGTTTTTTTTAAGTGCCAACCTAGCTTTCCAAAATACTCCAGACACAATAGTGTTGAGTGCGATAGTGCTGAGTCCTTTTGGAATGTCCCAGGTCTGCGGCCAAAATGTTTGCGTGACCAAGGCTTTAATACATCCTCCAGAATATTTTCGCAATAATATTCGGCATTTATTCTGATGGCACGGTCGACTAATACTAGCGGAGTGCGACCATCGGCTGTTATGGCGGCCCACACCATCACCATGGCCGGCGCTTGAGTTCTGGTGGCCAACTGAAGGTAACATTTTCACACGCTGCCCGAATGTTGCTTTGCGGTATTTTGGCCCATTCCCGACGAAGTGCTTGCTTGAACTGATCGACACTTTGGTATTTCTTAGTGCCAACCTTGCTTTCCAAAATACTCGAGACACAATAGTCCAACGGATTGGTATCCGGAGATTTGGTTTCCATTGTAAACAGGAAATGAAGCGAGGAACCTCATTTTGTAACCATTCTTGAGTGGCGCGTTCTGAGTCCTGTTGGAATTTCCAAGGTCTGCGGCCAAAATGTTTGCGTGCCCAAGGCTTTAATACACCCTCCAGAATATTTTCGCAATAATATTCGGCATTTATTCTGATGGCACGGTCGATTAATATGAGCGGAGTGCGACCATCGGCTGTTATGTCGACCCACACCATCACCATGGCCGGCGCTTGAGTACTGGTGTCTAACCGAAGGTGCACATTTTCAGCTGACCTTTTTGACAAGTAAACACGATAATTGTATTTGAGAAAACCAAATTCGGCAGTTCACCACTTTCTGCTAAGCGAAGCAACTCTTTAGCTCTTTTGAGTCTACTTTCTTTCTGTTGCGGTGTAAGTTCTTGCACTTTTTGGAATTTTAATGGCTTTACCCCGAGCTCATTTTTCAATATTTGCCGAATGGAATATTGCAATATGCTCAGCTCACAAGCCATTTTTCGGCCACTGTGACGTGGGTTTCGATCAAGTCGCTTCTTTACTTTTCGAACCATTTCTGCTGATGTTACTGTTTTCTTCCTTCCACTTCCTTGACTTCAGGCTACGCTACCAGTATCACGGTAATGAGCGATGGTACGAGACACAAAAAATTTATTCACATTTAAATGCTGGAGTGCTCAAACGATAGCCACTTGTGGTTTTCCAGCCAAATCTAAATAAATCACACTATCACGCTTGAATTCCATCACGAATAATTTTTTTGTTTGGAAAATTCTCACCAAAATGCTTTTGTACACTTTTAAACAATATAATGAGCTGTCACTGGAATAATTTTAACAGCTGTCGGACGAGTGGCTTAGAAATGATAGCAGTTTGAAGTTGGTTGGTGTAAGTCCCTGTGAATATCTATTTGAGGGTGTTTTGTCTATGGTCCATGTGAGGGTATATATAGCCCCCTCATAAATGTACTTTTCGATTTTCGTCATTTAGAAGGTTTATGTCTTGAATTTCTATCCAAGCTTCGAAGTCCTCGTAAAGATATTCAATATTGACCCAATGTTTTTACAGAAATTGAAATTATGGAGGTGCCGTTAAGTGGGGGATATAACGGTATTTTTTGGTACCTTTTCTTATTTCAAAGAAGGTTTGAAGAAGGCCCTTAACTTTATTATGCCCTCCACCAAAGCATGGAGGGTATATTAAGTTTGTCATTCCGCCTGTAACACCTCGAAATATACATTTTAGACCCCATAAAATATATATACTCTTGATCAGCATAAAATTCTATGTCGATTTAGCAATGTGGAAATCCCTCTAGCTTCCTAACGAAATGAAGTAGGTAATGGATACTACAGCCTATGACAGAAAATTAGAAAATTGTCTGAGCATGTCCACATTTTATAACCCCCATGGTACCACTCTAAATTCGGTATTTTGATGATTTTAGCTAATTTTTTTTTCTAGTTTCGCATTTGAATATTTTAATAGCTTGTGACAAAAGTTGCCTATGTAGGTCCACGTCGTCGTATAGACCCTAATATACGGCTACATTCGGTATTTTTAACGAATTTTATTTTATTTTTTTGTGGATTATTAAATTTGTACCAAATGGTGGAGGGTATACAGCTTTTTTACGTGTTTGTCTTCGTTATTTAGAAGCTTTATCCAATTTCTATCCAAACTTTGAACTCCTCGTAAAAACATTCAATGTATGTCCAATGTTTTTACAGTAATCGAAATTATGGATGCGCCGTTAAGTGGGAACTATAACAGTACTTTTTTAGTACCTTCGCTTATTTTTTTCGGATTCATCTTCCAATTTTTTTTTTGGGATTTTGAGGAAAGCCAATTTTTGACAGGTTTTCACATAATGGATGTTAAAAAAAGTTCTGCCCTTAACTTTGTTTTTACTTTTGCATGTTCTTATAGCTGCTTTTCTTAGCGAAAGCATACGAAAAATTCTTTGATTATGCAGTTCCAACAATTTTCCACATTTTTTCGAATTTTATTTGTTTTTTATTTTCCATCCCTGCATCTGGATAAAAGCTTACGAAATAAACATAAGAGGTGTATAAAATGAAATGTTATTAGAATGTAATAAAATGGTTGCTAAATGGAAACGGATATTGTTATGTTGAATATCGAATGATTTTTATTGTTATTTTACAGAAGGAGAACGAGAACAATAGAGAGAGGGCGCAAAAAAGTGTATAAAACTGAAAATGGAATTATTATAAATTCCAATAGTCTGTTTCGTAATGGGAAGGGGGATAAGGATATGGGAATAGAGGCAAGAGACGTTCTAAATAAAAAGACAAAGCAATAAACACTCAACACGTAAATGGAATGCCAAGGTATTTTATTCTCATCGAATGGAAAGGATTTCAAAATGCTGCTCCTTTAAGAGGTGGATAAAGCGGAGAGGGGAGGCAATGTTTTCGTATGGCAAACAAGAAAGAGGTTTGAGTGTTTGTTTCTTTTATGATGTCATGACTGGATAATGTGTTGAAAATTACTTCTATTCTCTTTTCGAACTTTGTTATTGGTCTTAGTATTGTTGCCATTGTGCTTTGCTTTTCGATTGCCGTTTTTCTTTTGCCATTTTTAAGAGGTGTTTAAAGTTCATCAGACATTTGTATTCAGCAACTTTTATTATCGATGAAAAAAATGAAGATTATAATAAAAATTTTTTGGAAGTCCTGGAAAAGAACATTGGCGCTAAAAAGTTTTTTTTTTCGCTTTCTCACGTTTTATGGTAATATTTGTTCTAGCTTTTTGCTGTTATTGTTTTACGATGGAAAGAAGTTTAATACAGTGATATTTTTTATGGAGAGTTTTGTTGGCAAAAACAAAAAAAAAATATATATATATAAAAATATATATATATATATATATATATATATATATATATATATATATATAACAAAAAAATTATATATAATTTTTTTTTGTTTTTGTGAGAGATAACATTTTAAATCCAAAGAAATGCATTAGAATTTTTAACAAAAAAAATATATAAAAAATAAAAATAAAAAACAGATTATTAGTCGGTTTTATCGGCAGATATATACCCTCAGGCAATGTTCGATTAATTAAATATATTTCGTCTTTTGTTATGATTATTCAATCGATTGCTCCTCTATGGAGTAGGTTCCGAACGAATGGTCCAATATTGTCCATTTCGTATCGGACCTAATTAAATATGATATAAATATTGTGACGTGCCAGATTCGGACTATATCGACTACCTCCTTCATTTTATGTGAAATATGTGATAGTTTTTAGAAAATATTGAAATGTGTGTGAGGTACCAGACATAGTCGAACAAAGTATTCCATTTTTACACTTCATCCAATACACATAAAAATATGGGTACTGGGAAAAATACTAGAAAATCGAACATTTATATAGAATTTTTTGCGAAATCATAAATTCCGATAAATTACATATTACATACATACAATTACATATATTTGTATCAAATTTCTGGTTTCAAGGGGTTGCCAGATATTTATCATCTTCAAAACAGAACTTGCGTTAGCTAAAACGTTTGAATGTGTGAAATTTGACGAAAGTTGGATGCTTACTTCTCGTTTTTTTTAGTTTTGTTTTTTTTAATATTGACACCTTTGTGCGGGAGGTACTAGAAAGAGTGACCCGCTATACTCATATTCCCAGCAGTTAGTAGAAATAATGGTTTATGTGAAATTTGAAGAGAACCGGATGCTTATTTCGGATTTTATACTCAACTTGGTTATTCAAAATTTAAACCCTTTGTGGGGGCGGAACCAGAAGGAATAGTCCGATCCCTCACGTCCTTATAGCAGATCTTGTGTTAATAAAGAAATGCGGCAAGTTGAAATGGAATCGGATATTAATTTTGCGTTTTATCGTCTTCTTGGATATTCAAAATTTTTGCCGTTTGTGGGGAAGGTACTGGAATGAGTGCACCGATATCTTCATAGCAGTTAGTGGAAATATTGGGTTGTGTTAAATTTTTAAGAGAACAGGATGCTTATTTCAGATTTTATGCTTATTTATGATTTGTTATTCAAAGTTTGTACCCATTGTGGGGGCGGTACCAGAAGGAATGGTCCGATCTCTACCATCTTTATAAAATACCTTGTGTTGATAGAAGTATTATGATGTGGCAAATTTGAATGGAACCGGATATTAATTTAACGTTTTATCAGCTTCATGGAGAAGGAGTGGACCTATATATCCCATCTTCACAGCAGATTTTGTGTTGGTAGAAATAATTGGATGTGTGAAATATGAAGAGAACCGGATGCTTATTTCGGATTTTATAATCCTTTTTGGCTATTCAAAATCTTGACCTTTTGCGGGGGAGGTACAAGACGGATAGTCCGATCTATACCATCGTTATATCAGATCTTGTGTTAATATAAATTTTGAGATGTGCGGAGTTTGAATGGATCTGGATATTAATTTCGCGTTTTATAGGCTTCATGATTATTCAAAATTTTTACCGTTTGTGTGGAGAGATACCAGTAGGAGTAGACCGATATATCCCAGCTTCACAGCAGACCTTGAAGTAATAAAAATATTGTGATGTGTGTAATTTGAAGACAATCGGATGCTTATTTCGGATTTTATGATCGTTTTTGTTGTTCAACATTTTGACCCTTTGTGGGGGAGGGGAGCAGAAAGAATGGCCCGATCTGTACCATCTTTATAACACGTCTTTTGTTGATGGAAATATTGAGATGTACCGAGTCTGAATTGAATCGGATTTTAATTTCGCGTTTTATGAGCTTCATGGGTATTCAAAATGTTGAACCTTTGTGGGGGGAGATGCCAGAAGGAGAGGACCGATATATCCCAGATTCACAGCAGACCATGGCTTCATAAAAATTTTGTGATGTGTTAAATTTGATGACAATCGGATGCTTATTTCGGATTGTATGATAATTTTGGTTATTCAAAACGTTGATCTATTTGTGGGGGAGATACCAGAAGGAATGTTCCGATCTCCACCATCTTTATAACATATCTTGTGATGATGGAAATATTCCGATTTACCAATCGGATATTATTTTGTCATTTTATGAGCTTCATGGATGTTCAAAATGTTGACCCTTTGTGGGGAAGATACCAAAAGAAGTGGACCGATATATTCCATCTCCACACCAGACCTTGAGTTAATAAAAATATTGTGATGTGTGTAATTTAAAGACAATTTGGACTCTGGTATCACATTTAATAAAAGATATAATTATTCGAAATTTTGACCCATTGTGGGGAGCTTACCGATATTGTCCATTTTCGCTCCTGACCTAGCACTGATGCGAATATTAGGATTTGCAAAGTTGGAGCGAAATAGGATTATCCTTTCTCTTTCTGTGGACTGAAATATTATTTTTTCTTTTTTAAATTTCGACCTTTTATATGGGAGGTACCGGAGGAGAGGACAGATATTGTCAATTTGTCCGCACCTGAGCTAGCACAGATGAAAATATTAGGATTTGCAAAGCTGCAGTGAAATCAGACCATTCTTCCTCTTTCTGTGCAGTAAAATATTTTCTTGATAATTTCGACCTTTTGTGGTGGGGTGGAGTGGGTCGATATATCCCATCTCCGAAATCGATCTATTTTTGGTAATAATATTACGATGCACCTAGTTTGGACCAAGTTGGATACTCCCTGCGAGAGTTATCGTGCGCACCAGCCAGACGGACGGACACCTCTAGATCGGCTTCAAATGTCTTGAAATGGATTTGGTCCAAAGAGACCTAGGGTCAAAAATCTTTATTTCAATGAGGCACGGTTTGACCGTACCCTCTCCAGTCAAATGTCTGAGGGTCTTATTTTTTTTCTTGAGTTTATCCTTTTACATCTAAATTTAAAAAAAAAAAATCATGGTGATCTCTTGATGATGGTGGGAAAGCCACAAATACAAAAAAAAATTAAATTTAATCTGATCTAATAGTAGCACCCTATTTTTGGGATTTTGCTGCCATGTTTGTTTTTTTATTTAAATACTATTATTTTCTTATGTAATTCATTTAATTGCTAAAGTATGAAGTATTCCCCTTTTGGCTTAAATTTATTATTTTTTTTATTTATTTATAACTTTAAAAAATCGCCAGTTTTCATGCCCTCTAAAGGTGTCCCAACCTTTATGGCCTTTCTGTCTGCAAACGTGAGGGTGAAAAATATATGTCCTTTAGACATATTATTTATTTCATTTGGCAAATCAATAAATTAATTTTCCAAAAACCCAACAGGACCTACACTAAACATCGTTTACCATCCGAAACAACTCACACAGAATGTTAATCAATCAATGTAACATCACGTTATATGGCCATTTATTTCGTCACACCGAGCCAGTGGATGGGAAGGGAAAATACAAAAGGTACAAAAATACAATAAATGAAATATATATAATTTAATATATATAAACAGAACAATGAAGCAGAAAAGAAATGATATGTCACACGAAATCTAAGATCCAGACAATGGCAAGAAACAAAAAAAAAAAAAACGCGTGCCCAACATTTGCACGTACTAAGCCCATTTGTTATGCCTCCGTTGTCAATGTTTGACTAGGTGACCTCCATTTGTTGGACTACCTAAAGCTAGAATTTTCAAATATGCGAAAATGAAAATATCATGAAAATGGCAGAGGCAAAAGTTGACAAGTGTGACGAATTTTGGACAAACTAAAGGTTTTAGGTGAAAAATGTTCTCTTTATGCATCAGAGAATTGAAGGATGTAAACTACATTTCATTTCTATAGACATGAATATTTGAAAGGGATTTCCTTTTGATGCAAATGAATCTCAGTTAAAGTGTGCCGAAAAGTGGACATATTTTTAGTTGGCACAAACATTATATATTACCTCTCCCTTCTGGATTCAGAATAAATTTGATACGGCATTTTATACTGCCAAAATCTACATCAATGAAATAAAGTTTTACGAAACTTTGCCTGTTTTAAGAAACTACATTTAAGGACATTTATTTATTATTATGGCAATTGACTCAATAATATTCAAAATAATTATCTCTACAAATCGAAGCTTCTAATACTATACAGTTTTATATCTAAAATCATGAATATGAATAAGACCCTAAAGGGACTCAGATTTGGCTCAATATTTAAGAATTTAATAAAAAACACATACAATACATCAAGGAATTTCTATTCAAAAGTTGAGGATTTTTTGAAGCCTTCCTGGATAAAGAGATCCTATCAAAACTTCAAGAAAAAAAATTGTCGAAATTCATTTTTCAGAATAAGATATTTTTTCAAGAAAAGTTGCAAGCCCTAACTGTGACACCTAACAAGGACTTCCTAATTAAATATATATCTTTTTTAATCATGTAAGGATTCTCAAACCACAAAAAGCATGTAAGACTTGGATTTCATCAAAAATCATGGATTAGAAAAATAAAAAAAATATATTTTTTTTAATATTTTTTAAAAACTTAACAAAAATATATTATATTTTTATTTTGTCCTATATTTTCACGAAAAATACTAAATGTTACTGAATTTGGTATTGAGTATAGAGTTGGATTCCCGAAAGTTTGATATTGTGATCTGTGTTGGTATCTGGATTTTGAAAATGTTTACAATAGTTGTTAAAAAATTACTAAGAGGTACTAAATTGGATATTGGATAAAGGGATGAAATCCTGAAATAAGATATAGATGTTACTGTTGGTGTTTGTGGTTAAGATATGGAGGTGGTTTTGGAAATGATTATTATAACAATTATAGTAAAAGAAATGTACTAAGTAGTACCAAATTGGGTATTGGGTAAAGGGATAGGGCTGAAATTTTCAAATTTAACATTGGCCTCTGTGGGTATCTTGAATTGATTGTAGGGATAGGGCTGGAATTCTGAAATTTAATATGTATGTCACTGTTTCTGTCGGTGGTTGAGAGAAGCAGCTGAATTTGGATATGCGTACCATAATTGTACTAAATGAGACTAAATTTGGTAATGGAAGAAATTAAAGAGATGAAATCCCGAAATTTGATTTAAAGTTCACTGTTGGTACCTGAGGTTGAGTATGGAATTTGTTTTGAAAATGAGTACTGTAATGGATCGAAAAGTCTCTGAGGCCTTCTATAATTGTTCAAAAAGAAATAAATAGTACCAATTTTGGATTAGTGTTCGTGTCTAGGATGGACAGATGTAGACTATTTTGATATGTTAACTTTGGTATTGTGTGCAGGTATAGAGCAAAAATTCGGAAATTTGATATTAAGGTTACTGTATGTTTCTAGTGTTTATTTATAGATACGTTGAAATATTTTTGGTCGGAAAAATTGGATGTGGGTCCATTGTGCAATGGTTTTACTAATATCATCCTGAATAAACCTTAAAAATGAATAACTTTGAAGACCGGTATGTGTAAAAAGTAAACATTTTCCTATTATGCTTTTCGAAACGGGAAAGACATAAAGATTTATATGAAATCTTGAAAGTCTGAAAATGTAGTGCGTTGAAAGAAGTTTTGGTTAAAAAATGTTGTCAAACTAAAGAAGTTGTGCGTTTTGAATACTAAAAATACCTGCCCCAAACTATTGGAACAAGTCTAAAATTTTAAGGTGGTCTTTTTGCTGACAAAGTAGCGGACACTTGCTGGTATATTGTAAGAACTTTCGAGTTAGGAATCACGTCCTTTTACGCATTATTAGGGATTTTCATGTCTGGAGTCGTTAATTTTTCGAAACATTTTCAAAGATTTTTTTTTTTGCTAAAAATAGTGGATTTCAAAAAAATATTTAGTAATTGGCTTAAAGGTAAATTTATTAGAATATCTTTTACTTTATTCGCTGTTTAAACACGAATTATAAAAAAACAACAACATGAACTCCCGGTTAAAACGTAAGTTTTAAAAGAAGTCACTACAAAGACTTTCTGCGCTAAATCGGTGATTTTTATAAAAGGCCTTAAGAATGTCTTCATGCCAAAAGTCTTTAAAACTTTTCAGTGACCTTCTGATTTTTTTAAATTAAAATATTTTCATAGCCTAAAATCATGATATTTTGTCGAAATTTTGCTGATTTTCTTAAGAATACCTGGTGAATAAGCAAGGACTTAATAAAAACTTATTTTTAAATGTTAAATAGGGGTTTAGGACCATTTTTGTGAAAGATCCGCTGACTCAATCCTTTTTTTTGACAAATTTCCTAGCCGGAAATTGTATTTTTATCAAAGGTGACAAAAAGGAAAACTAAAAACTTATTTCGAATTTTTGACAAAAAAATGTGCATTTATAGGATTTTCCAGGAATGATGGATTACCACAGTTTTACCCAAATTGGCTTCTTCGGAACACTTAAAAAAAAAACTTTTTGTCGAAATCTACTGCTATGGAAACCCCTCTTTCTAAAAAAGAAAAACCTTTAATTTTTCCCTATTATTTTTTTTTTAATTTTATTTTTATTTTTGTCTTTAGTTTTATATCTCCTTCTAATTCTCTAAATACATACCACAAGAAAATATTCAGTATATATAGTTTTTTTTTTTAAATAAAAATGATACTATAACACATAAACCATTTTTAAATTTTCAATATTTTTTTGTTGCTCTTCAATATCTTTTTATTGACCTGAAAATATTTCTTTTAGTTTGTTATTGCTGCAGTAAATAAGTGTTTATAACAAGTCGAGCATTACAAGTTTTCCTTTTTTTTATGTTGCCGAATTTTCGCCCTTTCCCCCATGTCTACTAACAAATAAACAAAACTTTATGGAAAAAGTTCTACACCAACATTACAGTTCGCCGACAATGCGCACAAAATTTAAACCCAAGTCAAAAGAAAAACTACAAGAACAACAAAATTGTTATTTAAAGCTCAAAAGACTACAAACCAAAGAAAATAGAGAAACAGTTATTTATATTTTTTTTATGAATTTATTGTTTTTTCTTTAAGAAATTTAAATTTGTTTTTGCTTCTTTGTACATAAACATTCAGATAAACAATATATTACATTTATTTTTTTCTCATAACATAAGGAGCATTTTCAGCCCTTTCCCTGAATTTCGGTTTTTTTTTAAATATTTGCATACATTTCTATTTGTTTCTTTAGATCGGTGAATGGGAAAGAAATGTGTTGTCTTAAACAAATAATTTTTACTTTGTGAATTTATTTTCTTTGTGAAGATGTTTTTATCTGTTGGTTTTTTTTTCTTTCCTTGTTGAGGGGAAAGTATAAAAAATGTGTTGGAGAGACACAAAGTATTTCTTTGCAATACTTCTGAGAATGAAATTTCTTAGGTAAACAAGGTGGAAAATAATAAAAAAATATTCTTTGAATTTTTTTCCAAGTCATTGATTTTTCCTTAAAATTCTAATAAACTCAGTTGTAAATGCAGCGCAAAATTGCTATAAAGTTGCTGAGTTATTTATTTTTTAATTTTTGTCTGGTATGCCTTCCATAACCTAACAGTTTCAATTGCTTCAAAATAACAAATTTCATCTGTATTTTTTCTCTATACAGTGTGAGATGCAAAAACTGCAACCAACTTCAGACTGCTGTCATTTTTAAGCCACTCGTCCGACAGCTATTAAAATTCTACCCGTGACAGCTCATTATATTGTTTACAAGCGTACAAAACATTTTGGTGAAAATTTTCCCCAAAAAAAAGTTATTCGTGATGGAATTCAAGCGTGATAGTGTGATTTCTTAATATTTGGCAGGAAAACCACAAATGGCTATAGTTAGAGCACTCCAGCGTTTAAATGTGAATAAATCTTTTGTGTCTCGTACCATTGCTCGTTACCGTGATACTGGTAGCGTAGCCCGACGTCAGGAAAGTGGAGAGAGAAAACAGCAACATCAGCAGAAATAGTTCGAAAAGTAAAGAAGCGACTTGAACGAAACCCGCGTCGCAGTGGCCGAAAAATGACTCGTGAGCTGAACATATCTCAATATTCCATTCGTAAATGTTGAAAAATGAGCTCGGGGTAAAGCCATTGAATTTCAAAAAAGTGCAAGAACTTATAACGCAACAGAAAGAAAATAAACTCAATAGAGCTAAAGAGTTGCTTCGCTTGGCCGAAAGTGGTGAACTGCCGAATTTGGTTTTCTACGATGAGAAAACATTCGTTGTTCAGCAGTTTGTAAATAAAAAAATGAGCGTGTTTACTTGCCAAAGAGGTTAGCTGAGGTTGGCCACCAGAACTCAAGCGCCGGCCATGATGATGGTGTAGACCGCCATAACAGCCGATGGTCACTCTCCACTTGTATAATCGACCGTGGCATCAGAATAAATGCCGGATATTATCGCGAAAATATTCTGGAGGGTGTAATTCCGCCTTGGGCACGCAAACATTTTGGCCGCAGACCTTGGACATTCCAACAGGACTCACTCAGCACCATTGCACTCAGTACGCGCCACCCAAGAATGGTTACAAAATGAGGTTCCTCGCTTCATTTCCAGTCCACACTAGCCACCAAAATCTCCGGATACCAATCCGTTGGACTATTGTGTCTGGAGTATTTTGGAAAGCAAGGTTGGCACTAAAAAATACCAAAGTGTCGATCACCTCAAGTAAGCGCTTCGCCGGGAATGGGCCAAAATACAGCAGAACAATTAGGGCTGTGTGTGACGGTTTCATGGGCCGTTTGAAGACCATAATTCGTGACAAAGTTTACCAATTCGAACAAATCAAAACTTGTTCTAAAATTTGTTGCTATTTCCGACATTTTTGGCTTTTATTCAATAAAATTTAAAAACAAAATGTAAAAATTATTGCGTTTGACCTTGCAGTTAGTTTTTATCTCACCCTGTACATATAAAAACATCTACTATAATAATTGATTTTATCTAATTTTTGAAGCCATAATAAATATTTTCAATTTTCAAATTCCAATTATTTCTATATGCAAAAATATACTTCAATTTTTGAATATCATGCTGTGATATTATTGCCATTTTTCATCATACACACACACACATGGAATGCCTTAATAAAAGACTGATGACACTCCAAATTTGATACAAATTTTTATTCAAAAATATTAAATATTAAATTGAATGTGTCATCAACATATTTTCAACAATTACAGAATTCAAAATTGCCATGGCTTCTCAACAGATACATGTTGCCAACAAACATAGCCATATGAGACATACATATATGACAAATATTAAAAGGCTTCATTGTTACTATGGTACATGTAATATATGAGTATTTACATATGCATATGTGTGTGTACATTGAGAATGTGAAAATAGGAGTTAAATCAAGAACTGTGGAAAATTGAAATCCTTTTGTTAACACGATAGCAAACTCACACCAACGCTTTTGGTGTCAAATGTGAAACAGATTCAATATGAATCGTGCATGATTCGATGCCAGCAATGCGGAAATATGACAACGAAAATGGAAATATTCGACATGTTTTTTTTATCGACATATGTATGTATGTCGTACATTTGAACATATAAAAATAATACTTAACGAGACACAAATATTTGCTCAAATTAAACATTTAGTTTTTATTATATTGGGCGTAATTGAGTGGGGTTAAAAGGATTGAATCCAAGGAAACCCAGTAAGGTGTGGAACAATGAGAGGAGGGTGGCGACCGTAGGATATCTCATATCATTCTGCATATTTAGCAGAACTATCCGCTAAATAAAAAAATCGTTAATTATACCCTCAACCTCGAGTATATATCATTTGAAACGGCCAAAACGTGTTTCATCGAATTAACGGTTTTGACCCTAACGGTTTTTGACCATTTAATCCGTTTCAAGACATTTGGAGTCGAACTAGCAATCTAGTCCGTCTGTCTGTATGCTAGCTGGTGAGCATGATAACTCTCAGAGGGAGTCTACGATTTGGTACAAACTTGGTACATCGTCACATTATTATCAAACTTAGACTGAGTTCGGAGATGGGCAAAATCGGCTCACTCTTTCTGGTTGTTCCCCCACAAAAGATCGAAATTTTCAAAAACAAAATATATTTTTTACTACACAGAAAAAGAAACGATAATTCGATTTTGCTTCAACTTTGCAAATCCTAATATTTTCACCAGTGCTAGGTCAGATGCGAAAATGGATAATATCGGTCCACTCCATGAAGTACCTCCTTCAAATTTTTAATAATTAGAAGTCTTATAAAATGCGATGTAAGAGTCCGATTGTCTTTAAACTACACAAATCACAATGTTTTTTATTAACTTTTTCTGGTACCTTCCCCACAAATGGTCAAAATTTTAAATATCCACGAAAGTCATAAAACGTGATATTATTATCCGATTCCATTCAGACTTGGCAAATCTCAATATTCCTATCAACACTAAATGTGGTATTAAAATCGTAAATATCGGTCCATTCCTTCTGGTACATACCACATACATAGGTTTCAAGATTTTGAAAAACAAAACGCTCGAAGAAAGCGAAATAAGCATCAAACCCTCTTCAAATTTCACTCATACAAACATTTTTTCTAACACAAAACCTGTTGTGAAGATGATATGTATCTGCGAACCCCTTCTGGTATCTCACCCACAATGGTTAACAATTTTGACTGCATGCGGAACAAGTCAACGATTATAAATAAATTGTTCTCTCAAGCAAAAAAAAAAAAACGATGAATTTGGAATTTATGTAATTTTGCCTATACCAATATTTGTATCTGTGTTAGATGAAGTATGAAAATAGAGTACTTCGGTCGACCTTATCTGGTACCTCTTACATATATTAATTTTTCTAAAAATTATCACATATCTCATATAAAGTGAAGGATGTAAGTCCAAACGTGTCACATCGAAATATTCATATTATATTTATTGAATTCCGATACGAAATGGACAAGATTGGCCCATTTCTTCGGAACCTACACCATAGAGGGTCAACGTTTTGAATACATATCACAGAAGTCAAAATATATTTAAATAATTGAATGCTGGCTGTCTACAAAACAGACTCGTGATGTAAGCAAAAGCTATCTACAATATTTCAAAGACCTATAGTTAATGTTGCGAATTATATCTTAAAATAATTCAGTCCCTTAGCATATGCAGGGTGAGATAATAAAATTGCAACAAAGTCAAACGTCATAGTTTTTAACTTTTTTTTTAATTTTTTGGAACGAAAGCAAAAAATGTCGCAAATAGCATAAAATTTTAAAATAAGTTTAGATTGGTTCGAATTGGTCACCTTTGGCACGAATTACGGCCTACAAACGGCCAATGAAACCGTCACACGCTGCCCGAATGTTGCTCTGCGGTATTTTGGCCCATTCCCGGCGAAGCACTTGCTTAAGGTGATCGACACTTTGGTATTGTTTAGTGCAAACCTTGTTTTCCAAAATATGCCATACACAATAGTCCAACGGATTGGTATCCGGAGATTTTGGGGGTCATTTTGAAAGGAACCTCATTTTGTAACCATTCTTGGGTGGCGCGTTCTGAGTGCCATGGTGATCAGTCCTGTTGAAATGTCCAAGGTCTGCGGCTAAAATGTTTGCGTGCCCAAGGCTTTAATATACATTCCAGAATATTTAAGCGATAATATTCGACATTTATTCTGATGCCACGGTCGATTAAGACGAACGGAGAGCGGCCCATAGCATCACCATGGCCGGCGTTTGAGTTCTTGTGGCCAACCGAAGGTGCACATTTTCCCCTGACCTCTTTGGCAAGTAACCATGATAATTTTGTTTCTTTACAAACTGAAACCTAATTCGGCACTTCACCACTTTCGGCAAAGCGAAGCAACTCTTTAGCTCTTCTTAGTCTATTTTCCTTCTGTTGCGGTGTAAGTTCTTGCAATTGTTGGACTTTCAATGGCTGTACCCCGAGCTCATTTTTCAATATTTGCGAAGGGAGTATAGCGATATGTTCAGCTCACGAGCCATTTTTCGGCCACAGCAAAGCGGGTTTTGATCAAGTCGCTTCTTTACTTTTCGAGCCATTTCTGCCGATGTTGCTGTTTTCTTTCGTCCACTTCCTTGGCGTCGGGCTACGCTAGCAGTATCACAGTAACGAGCGATGGTACGAGACACAAAAGATTTAATAACATTCGAATGCTGGAGTGCTCTAACGATAGCCACTTGTGGTTTTGCAGGCAAATATAAATAAATCACACTATCACGCTTGAATTCCGCTTGAATCACGAATAACTTTTTTTCTGGAAAATTCTCACCAAAATGCTTTTGTACACTTGTAAACAATATAATAAGCTGTGACTGGAATAATTGTAACAGCTGTCGGACTAGTGGCTTAGAAATGAAGGTGGTCTGAAGTTGACTGCAGTTTCTTCATCTCACCCTGTATTGTTGTTTTTTTTTTTATTTCTTACAGCGATTTTGAAGTCAATACCGAAAATTATATTTTCATAGATGTTGTGTATCATTTTGAGACTTTGCTTTAAAGCCTGTCTTCTCCAATGGCATTGTTGAGGTTCTAATACCTTTTGGGTTACCTATTCATACAGCATGAATATACAATTCTCCTACACATCCTTATAAAAATTCCCATCTTCTTAAACACATACCTTTCCCCCTCCTACTCTTCTTCATTGCTATGATTTTTTAACCCTTTGCTGTAAACTTCCAAAACTTTATGATTCGCATAAATTGTCTCGAGAAAAAACTGAACAGAATATCTAAAAATTCAACTTGGCAATTTTTATGACTGAATCACGTTGTTGAATTAAATTACAATTTCATTATTTTATTACCAGACCAATTACGTGATATATTGTTGCTTCAATGTTCTTTAGGGATTATTTCTCATTTTTTGTAAAATTCATGTGCCATAAAACATAAAAAATGTAGCAATGGCAACCAATTACACTATAGAGAGAAATATTTATTTTATTCTAAAGCATTTATTTTTCATCTGAAGGATTTTCATTTAGAAACCTTTTTTTATAATTTCCCTTCTTACATCTAGAGTATGGACTTTTAAATATGGTTTAATTCCCTTACAAAAAATGCCTACATTTACAAAATGACAAGGATTTTAGAAAGCAAAGTGACCTGGAATACTTCCCACTTTTGAATTGGTCAAGAGAGGGCGTGAGAGAGAGAGAGAGGTGGGGTGGAGAGCAAACAAGTTTTACAATTCAATTTCAATGTTTTGTGAATTGAATAAAAAATGAATTACATTTCATTTTGTTAAAAAACAGAACACACACACACCCACACACTCACATCTAACAACAAATGAATTTATTTTTGTTGCTTTTTTTTCAGTAATAAATAAAATCTCTTATCAAGATGGTCTCTTGCAGAAGATTTCTTTTGACATTTCAGACTTTGAGGTTAAAAAACAAGAGCAAGAACAAAAACAAACACATACACATACACACATAGATATCACACAAAACACACACTAACATCCATTTATATATGTTTTGTTGTTGTTGTTATTTCCCAACATCATGTTTTGGTTAAATTGTACATCAAATGTTGTTTTTCAGTTCCTTTGAAACAAAAAAAAACATTCTGTCATTTAATTGAATCAAATTCTTTAAAGTTTTTCTTTAATTGCATTCGTGGCAAAGTTTTTCTTGGAAAAAATAAAAAACCAAAAATGTCATATAAATCTTGATGATTTAAGGTTTGTTAAATTTGAAAGAACTTTAAAATGTTTTTAGATTTTTTTGATAATTTTGCTTAAAAAATACAGTTTTTTATTCCTATTGGTTGTGAACTACATTTTGGGGCCCAAAATTGTAATGTGGAACAACGTCCAGGTTGGAGTAGGGATTGTCTCCGCCTTTGGGGGTCCACAAGTGGATGAGGTTATGTTAATCCATATTAAGTCCTTGATTAAATTTAATGGCTGTAAGATCTCACCTTCATGCCTTTTAGTCGTCTCCCAAAAATCCTTTATTCCTCAATATAGACTTGGGCGCCTGCAGAGACCTTTAATTGGTTGGTATTACATTGTCCTTTGATTTGGTAATTTTCGCAATGTAGACCTCACCGCTCAAAAATGAATGTTCAAAAAGTCAGCAATTTGTCTATTTATAAATAAAATTGCTGACTTTTTGTAAATACGGATTTAGTTACTTTGGGACCCCCTTTAGAGACTTTAGCAAGACGGGTCTCGTAATTTTCGCACAGAGAGCCTCATTTTTAAAATATTAATTATTAACAAGTGAAAAAGCAGATAAGTTCGTACGGGCCATTTAATAACCTCCACCATTTGGAAGGAAGTTGAAAAAAATTAAAAAAAAAAAATCCGAAAACTACCACTTAGATGGAAACCGTTATATGGGGACTATACGAAGACGTGGACTTGCTTATTTTTTGTCATAGGCTGTAGTACCCATTATGAACTTCAACTACGACATTTGTAAAAGCTCCAGTAATATACCCTCCATAGACTCGCCACCTTTATGTTGAGGGTTGTCTCTACCTTTGGCGTTCCAACAGTTGATGAGGTCAGAGTAACCAATTTAAAGTCCTTGGTTAACTTTTATTGCTTCCACACCTCACCATTAACTTCCTGCCTTTAAGTCGTCCTCCAAAATTCTTTATTCTTTACTTTAGACATATAAATTTTTGGGACGCCTGCACAGACCTTTCATTGGATGGTATTACCTTGTACTCTGGCTTCGTAATTTTCGCACAGTGGACATCATTCAATAAGTCTGCAATTTGTCTATATCGATACATTTTTGTGAATACGGATTTAATTATTTTGAGTGCCACTTAAGAGACTTTCGCACAGCGAGTGTTAATGCTAAGATATTGATTTTTAAAAAGGCGAAAAATTTTCATTATCGGCAATTTATTATACCCTCGGCCATATTGTTACCAAGGGTATATATCATTTGATATGGCCCAAAGGAGTCTTATCGCAATAACGGTTTTATGTCCTAGGTCTCTTTGGACCAAATCTGTTTCAGGACATTTGAAGTCGATCCAGGGCATTCAGTTCGTATGTTTGTCTGTCTATCCGGTGCCATGATAACTTTCGAAGGCAGTATCTGATTCGATAAAAATTGGCATACCGTAATATTATTGTCAAACTTACATCGAGTTTGAAGATGGGCAACATCCTTAGCTCACCTACAGAGGTCAAAATTTTCAAAAAAAAAAAATATATATTTTACTGCACAAAAAGCTAAAGGATCTTTTAATTCTTCTCCAATTTTGCAAATCGTAATATATGCATCAGTGCTAGTTCAGGTGCGAAAATGGATAATATCGACCCACTCTATTAAGTACCTCCCCCACAAAGTTTCACAATTTTGAATAAATATAACTCTTATAAAGTATGATGTAAAAGTCCGATTGTCTTCAATTTACACACATTACAATATTTTTTATAAACCCAAGATCTGGTATATCGGTCCACTCATTTTGGTACCTCCCCCACAGAGGGTCAAAATTGTGAATATTCATGAAGCTTATAAAACGCGAAATTAACATCCGATTACAATCAGGCTTGGTACATCTCAAGATTTCTATCAACACAAGATCAGTTTTAACTATGATAGAAATCGGATTATTCTGACTCGGCACATCTCAATATTTCTATAAGCGAAGGAGTTGTTATAATTGATTGGACCATTCCTTCTGGTACGTTCCTCATATAGATTTTCAAGGTTTTGAAAAGCAAAACGCTCAAAGAAAGCTTAATAAGCATCAGACTCTTTTGAAATGTCACTTATATAAACATTTTGTAACACAAGATCTGTTGTGATGATATATATCTGTGAAACTCTCCCACAAAGGATCACAATTTTCAATACTTTTATCTGTCATATCTTGCGAAACAAGTCAGCGATTCTTTATAATTTGCTATATCTATGTACTTCTCTCAAGCAGAAACCTTATATAAATATGAAATTTATCGGAATTTATGATTTCGGATAAAATTGGGGAAGCCTCTTGAGACTTGTCATATGGTGATATTACCTTGCCTTGCTTACCAGAATTCTGAAAAGTTTACGTTTAATTTCGAACTCAAAAATTGTCGTCCAAAAGAAATATGGGCTCTTCGTGATCATATGATACCACAACATATAGTCTTAGTCAAATAATCCTATAACGAATTAAGCCATCATAAAGGAAATATGTGTGGCAGAACTTTATTTACTGCTCATATTTGAAACATAGTTTATGTTATATTCTATAGACAATTTATTTCTTCTTTCTTTCATTAGAAAAAAAAAGAAATCCAATACAAAACATTAAGATTCACAACCATAACTTTAAGCTGGCAACAATAGTATGACCTTTTCCACTTCGATATTAAATGTCCATGGTACGTGTTGCTTTTATTTTATAGACTTAAATATATACAGCTTTTTTCTCAAATAAAGACCACTAAAGAGGTTAACACTGAAACGTTTTAACGCTACGCTAAGAAAGCCCTAAGATATAGCCATAAAATCTCGTACAGCTTCTAACGTTATAAACTTTCATGACTTATGTGGCATAAAATGTTAGAGGGAAAATCTCAGCCAAAGAAGAAAAACGCAACACACAATATGGCATGGAAAAAACACAACAAACTCCCCAGCAACAACAACAACACCAACAATAAAATCCAGCATTCAATGTTGGAGTCAAAGAAATAAAAATCTGCACGTAAAATTGCAATGAAACAAAAGATGAGATGAAAACTAGGAGCAACAAACGAAAGAAACAAACGTCTCAAATACATAAACTGTCCCGGATGCCAACATAATTTGTAGCAATGTGGGTGTTTTACTCGGATGTGGGTGGTATGTGGCGGCAATGGAAAGGCCGAGATTTAAAAGAACAAAATAAGGACAACAAGTAACACCCAATATGAGAGAAAATAAATGAATACAAAATATCTAACCATGGGGTTAAAAAGTGTCAGTCGGTTTTGCCGACAGATGTATACCGTCAGCCAATCTTCAGTTATTTAAATATATTTCGACCTCTGTTATGATTATTCAAATTGTTGACTCTCTATGGAGTAGAATAAATATGATAAAAATTCTGCGACGTCCCAGGTTTGGACTATATTTATTGGTCATTTCCTTCACTTTATATTAGATAGGTGATAAGTTTTAGAAAATGTTAAACTGTGTGTTAGGTACCAGATATAGTCGACCGAAGTATTACATTTTCATACTACATCTAGCACAGATAAAAATCTTGGTATGGGCAAAATTTCAAGAATCGAACATATATATCCCATTTTATGCGAAACTATAAATTCCGTATTCATCTCAGGTTTCTGGTTGAGAGAAATATTTGGATATAGTTGTAAAGAATCGCTAACTTGTTTCGCAAGTTTGACAAAAGTCTTGAAAATTGTTGCCCTTTTTGTGTGAAGTTCAAGATATAATTTGTTATCAAAAATGTTTTTATGTGTGAAATTTGAAGAGAGTTGGATGCTTTCTTCGCTTTCTTTGATCGTTTTTAAAAATTGTATACCCTATGTGGGTAGCTATCAGAAGAAATGGTCGGATTCTCCCATTTTTATAAAAGATGTTGTGTTAATAGAAATGTTGAGATGTAGATGTAAGTCTGATTGGAATCGAATATTAATTTCGTGTTTTATGAGATACATTGATATTCAAAACTTTGACCCTTTTTGTGGGAGGTATCTCAAGGAGTGGTCCGAAATATTTCGTCTTCCTACATAGTCTTGTGTTGATGGAAATATTGAGATATACCAAGTCTGAATGGAATCGGATGGTAATTCCGCATTCATTCAAAATGTTGATCCTTTGGGGGAGGTTCCAGGAAGAACGGTCCGATCCCTCCCAATTTTATAACAGATATTTTGTTGAAACAAATATTAAAATGTGTTAAGCTCGAATGTAATCGGATGTTAATTGTTCGTATTTAAATTGTTGAGGGATTGGACTGATATATTTCATCTTAACACCAGATGTTGTGTTAGTAGTAATAATGGGATGTGTGAAATATGAAGAGAGCCAAATGTTTATTTCGGATCTTATGATGGTTTTGGTAATTCAATATGACCCTTTGTAAGGGAGGCCCAATCTCTACCATTTTACAACTGATCTTGTGATGAAGGAAAAGGAAAATTGAGATGTGGGAAGTCTGAATGGAGTCGGATGTTAATTTCGCATTTTATGAGATTCATGGATATTCAAAATTATGACCCTTTGTGGGGGATATAGCAGAAGGTCACACCAGACCTTGGGTTAATAAAAATATTGTGATGTGTGTATTTTGTAATTAATTTGACAATCGGACACTGACATCACATTTTATAAGAGTTCTAATTATTCCAAATTTTGACCCTTTGAGGGGAGATATTTGATGGAGTGGACCGACGTTGTCCATTATCGTACCTGACCTAGCATTGATGCAAATATTAGGATTTGCAAAGTTGGAGTAAAATCGGACAGCCCTTTCTTTTTCTGTGCAGTAAAATATTTTCTAGAAATGATATTGCCCATCTCCAAACTCGATCTGAGCTTGATAATAATACGATGTACCAAATTTGGATCAAATCGGATACTTCCTTTGAGAGTAATCGTGCGCACCAACCAGAAAGGAAGACGGACAAACGGACATCGCTAGATCACCTCCAAATGTCATGAAACGGATTTGGTCTAAAGAGATCTAGGGTCTAAAACCGTTATTTCGATGCGGCACGTATGTACCCTATCTAGCCATATGGCTGAAGGTATAAAAACTCTGTACGGCTTCTTTAAGACTCTAAAACGTTGTTTTAGCACTTCTTACGGATTTTCTTTTAAAGTTATTATGTTTGTCGAAGCTATTTTTAAATTTTATCGGCCAAACGTGTTGCATTTGAAACATCCATCCAAACCATTTTCCTCGCCCCAATGGCAACATACCTAAGCAAATGTCTTACATCCTTTGCAAAAAACAACCCAGTAAAAACACCCAGGTATGTATAATGGTAATTGTCATGCGTCTGTTGGCTGTCATAACAAACAAATGATAATGACAGGACTAGAAATTTCAACAGACAACACTTATTTTGACATCTATGTTCGGTAACAAAAAAAAAGTATAGAAGTCACCAAATGTGGAATTCAGTGTAAACAACTCCCTTTGGTTATAATGACACCATTGGTATTACTCTGTTAAGTCAAAAAAAAGGGGGAGGTAGGAGACACAAACATGTCCTGCAACCCCAGTCAAATAGATAGACAGAGCTACAGACCGACGGAATGTTTACTGCCATTCACTAAGGTGCCCATTTGTGTGCTAAGTATTATCTGTAAAACGTGTTAAGCTAATATTTTGCTTTCATTTTGCGTTGGTGTTTTTATTACTTTTTTTGGGATTAGGATTAATCCTTTGAGGGCTTCGGATATTTGAGATGTTTATTTATTTTTATGAAATAATCTATAACACAAAATATACTCATTAATAACAAGTAAAAAAGCAACTAAGTTCGGCCGGGACGAATTTTTTATACCCTCCACTATTTTGAAGGAGCTTAAAAATTTTTCAAAAAAAAAAAAAAAAATCCGTTAAAAAAATGCTCAAAGAAAACCCGTTATATGGCGGCTATACGAAGGGGTGGTTCTGCATAAGTAATTTTTTGTCATCGGCTGTATTACGAACTTTAAATACGAAATTTGAAGCAATTCCGGTGAATAATGTCTCTAAAATCATCAAAATACCGAATATCGGGGAATACCGTTATATGGGGACTATATGATATCGTGGACCGATCTTCGAACTTGATCTGTCTGCAGACAAAAGACTGCTCTGTTCAAAATTTTAGCTTCCTATCTCAATTCATTTTGACTCTAGACTGTTTACAACCGACGGACGGACGGACAGGGCTAAATCATCTTAGAATTATACGCTGATCAAGATTGTATATACTTTGTCAGATCTAAAATTAAGAAACGGAATGACGAACTAAATATACCCTCCGTACTATTTATGGTGGAGGGTGTAAAAATCATAATATCTTCTTTCGAAGATGCCTTTTAATCCAGCTTTTCATTATGTGTTTGTTTCCGAATGGGTTAACAAAATTTTCCCTGTACTTTTTCATTAAAATACCTTTCTTTAAAAACCTAACTGCCATTCGTTAAAACCCACATCCTTCCCTCGCTCGCTGCACTCATCTGTGATAGACGAAGCATTCAATCTCTTGTGATGCATGATTAGTTTTCTTGTCAGAGACAGAGAGGGATAGAAAGCGAAAAGCAGATTTGTTCTTTCTTTGAACAGCCAACGTGTTCGTTCATCTGTACATCCTCTTGGCATCCTTGGTCTTTTGTATTTTGCATAAGGATGTCGACGTTGTAGTCGTCTATCCTGTGATAAAACAAAATGTTCACATATCTGCGTTTGACATGTTTCTAGGACCATTGCATTTACGTTATCTCGCATTTCTTTGTAACTGTGTTGTTCCATAGAGTTTCACAGGGAAATATTTTGCATGGCATTTCTCTCTCTCTCCCTCACGTGTCCGTAATTCTCTCTCCCTCTCTCTCTCTCTCACGCCCTCACATCTTAGACGGCGGCAGTGATTTCTTTAGTTAATAATATGGTAATATTTGTTTAAGAGATTAGTACCAAGTGCAGGAGGAGAAGAACAAGAAGCTATAGCTGAGGGAAAAAATTAGGATAATGTGAGAAGTCATTATAGTATCCTGCGAGACGTGACAATGTCATTAGATATTACAATGAACTACGTGCGTGTTGTTTGTCTTTCATCTCGGCAGTTCGCTTGTTTGTTGCGCTCATAAATTTAATGTTCTAATGGTGGGTGTGTGTTTGGATGTATGGATTTGTGGGTGTGGAGCGAACGTATGTCATTCGGTTTGTGAGACAATACGTTTGCAGAGCTTTCTTTTGTAAATGCAAAAGGAAGGAAACAACAAGAACAATGTGTTGTGTGTGGAGAGTATTAAATATAATACGTCATGTTTCTTTGACAAATTTGCTGCTATTGGAATTGGAATGTGGTAATTATTTTGGATTGTTTGTCGCATTTATGAATTGCAGCAGAGAATATTAAGAATAGGTGCTTTAACTTGGTACATAATATAAAACTTAATAAAATTTGTGGCTTATGGGCCTTTTTTAGATATTAAAAAGTGATCTTTTTAAAGATTTTTAAATAAAATCAACATTTCTGAAACAATTCTTCAACATTTTTAATTAGGCTCTAGAACCTAAATTAAAAAACAAATTATAGCTCCTTTATAGACTAAAATGTGTATTTCTAAGGAATTTCTCAAGAATTTCTTCAATGCTTATTTATGGGTCTAAAATGTTTAGTTCTCAATTAATATTGGGTACCAAAAAAAGGATTTTTGAAAATAAGTTTATTTTCACGGAGTTTTCTCACAGCTTCTTTTGTGCTTAAAAGTATTTTTTATAATTTTTTTTCACAGCTTCTGTACAATTAACAAAGATGGATTTCTTAGTGTATTCCATAACTCCTTTAAGATCATATAACGTGAATTCTTAGGTGATTCTTACAGTTGAGTTTCATCAAGAATTTCTAGGGCCACTGTAAAAATGTTTGGCATAATGATCGAGACTCTCGGTCCAAGACTTAATTTCTATTATATATGATTTTGGAAACTTTAACAGGTGTTTAAAGCGAACGTCAGTTTTAAGAACAGAGGCCGGAAAATGGAATAGCATGTGAAACCTCAAAATCTTTAAAAAATCTTTACTATTTAAAGTATTTAAGGAGCTTTAAAAAACTTTAGTTTTTTCAAAATCTACAAAATCGAACAAGATTTGAAAAATATATTTAAGTTTAAACCTAACTTCTGAAAATGTCCCTTAAAAATCTACAGTATAAAAAATGTTAATCCCTTAAAGGATCTATTAAAAATATTCGATTTAAGGCCTAAACGGATGTACTGAAAATTCATGATTATTATAATCAAAGCTTCTACTATCCATAATTTAAGGATATTTTAAAAACACGACGCAAAAATATAATTAAACAATCCTTGAATCTATGGATATATCCTTAATTTGAGACCTATATATACATTTTTTTTTTGAAAAATTTATTTAATTCATTAAGAATTTCAAAAAATGTCCAAAAATTTCTTCAGGAACTCCAAGGATCTATTAAAATTTTACAATTTAAGACCTAAAAGGATATATTCAAAATTCATGAAACAAGAAATCAAAGAATCTGTTAAAGTCCTTAACAAGGGTCGATAATTTATAAAGAAAATTCAAAAATATCCTAAAAAATCCTTAAAAAGTCCAATTTCCTATTAAAAAAAATACAGTTTAAGACCTTAAAGGATATTATAAAATTCATGATTTAGGAAATCCAAGAATCTGTTAAAGTCCTTAACAAGGGCCGATAAATACTACGAAATTAAAAAAAAATTAAATAAACAATGTTTACAGACATAAACAATCTTTTTAAAAATCTAAAAAAATCCACGTGTATTACGTGTACTGTATTTTTTTTAAATCCACGTTTCAGGGCATTGCTGGAACTGTATTTTTTTTTAAATCCACGTTTCAGGGCATTGCTGGAACTGTATTTTTTTTTTTTTAAATCCACGTTTCAGGGCATTGCAGGAACTGTATTTTTTTTTTAAATCCACGTTTCAGGGCATTGCAGGAACTGTATTTTTTTAAAATCCACGTTTCAGGGCATTGCAGGAACTGTAAAAAATTTAAAAAAATCCACGTTTAAGGGCATTACAGGAACTGTAAAAAATTTAAAAAATCCACGTTTAAGGGCATTACAGGTACTGTAAAAAAATTAAAAAAAATCCACGTTTATGGGCAGTACGGGAACTGTATTTTTTAAAACGACGTTTTAGGGAATTATGGACGAATTATGTTTTAAGGACGTGAAACATATTCTTAAAAAGATCCACGTTTCAGAGCCTTAGATGAACTGTGAACAGTTCTTAGAAAAATTCGTATTTTAGGCCTTAAATTAGCTGTGCTATTAAAGAACTTTTACGGCAATTTGGGATTTTTAGGTGGCTATAAAAGATTCTAAAAAAATAAAAATTAAATACCTCAAAAAAGCTGAAATTGTTTTTAAACCCATTTTAAGACATTATTGTATTAGTTAAAAATTATTTATACATCCCGCTTTGAAGAGCCTTAAACGTTAGATCCAATCCAATTTCGGGGTATTAAAGGAGCTGCGAAAAATTCTTGAAACACCCTCCGTTTATGACATTAATAAATCTGTTAATAATTACTTAAACATCTACTTTTAGTGACTTTAAAGGAACTGTGAAATATATTATTTAAAAATATTCACGTTTTAAGGCCCTAAGGTTGCTGTTAAAATTCTTAAAAAAAAAACTTGTAATACCTTTCACCATTTGGAAGAAAATTGAAAAATTTCAATATAAGTTCCGAAAACTACCACTTAAATCGAAACCGTTATATGGGGGCTATACGAAAACTTGGACTTGCATACAATTTTTTTTTGTTATAGGCTGTAGTACCCATTACAAACTTCGAATATGAAATTTTAAATAATTCCGGTAATTAATGTCGCTAAAATCAGGAGGTACCGTTTAATTGGGAGGCTGTACAAAAACGTGGACCGACATGGGTCATTTACGAACTTAACCTGCCTACTGGTAAACTGTGCATGTATGCAAAATTTTAGCCTTCTATTTCAATTCGTTCAAAATATAGCGTTGTTACAACAGACAGACGGACATCTCTAGATCGTATTAGAATTTTACGCTAAACCAGAATATAATTACTTTGTAGGGCCTATTATGAATATTTCGAGGAGTTACAAACGGAATGACAAAGTTAATATACCCTGCATAGAATGGTGGAGGGTATAAAAACACGAAATAGCCTCTCACATTTGATGTCTTCTTTTGCCGACACATTTTTATCTGAAATAACTACATTTTAAGCAAATGTTGCAAGTTTTTCATTTGAAAATGGTAGAATATGTTATTATAGTTTCAATATGATTTTCTTACTCCAACCCCCTCAATTTATTACTCTCAAATTATGTACAAGTACCATAAGGTATATCATTAATTGTCACATAACAAGAAAATTACCCAATACAAACTTAAAACTACACTTAGTTCGAAAGAAAATCATATGTTTTATTTCTCAAAATATCCTAACTTTGGACGAAAATAAAACTAATCTAAACATAAAACAAATATCCATAAAAACAATTTCCCCAGGAAGTAAATGAGGTAAAACAGAACCAACAAAAATAAAAACATTACTCCACTTATATTGCTTTCCGGAAAAAATCACATTATCCAGACTATGACAATGTTGGTCCAAACAAAAAATTATTGCAATTGTCTACTCGGCCATATAAAATTCCTACTAAAGCCAATCTGATGCCTGCCCAATGTATGCCGGTGGTTAAAAGCTTGGATGTGTATATCCCAAAAATGTTTCTGGATAGACTCATTAGGGCAATGCTAAATGAATGGTTATTGTCGTTGTCGTTGGTGTATGTCTAAACGTTGCCATGGCGCTTAGATATCCTTTGGTATGTGAAATTCTACTATCAGTCTAGAGAGCCACTCACCTTGTGTCCTTTGTTAGTTGCCCCAAAAACAATGCACAATGAACTTGAGGCAAATGTGGTTAGACAATGGCCAAATATTGGTGACATTTTTGTTATGAGGCGTATGTACCTTGGAAGAACCATGGCAATTAGAACGGAAAAAATGTCCTTTGTTATTTTACGTAAAATTCTTTTTGATAAGAACAAACCACCCTCCCCCACCCACTCTCACACAAATGAGACTTCAATACAACAATCAATAATGGTATGAAACAAAGATTGACATTCCTCCTCACTTTGTGTATGTGTTTGTTCTGTTTTAAGGCAATAACAATGGCCATAATCATCATCGTCATCATCATCATCATGAAAATATCATCTTTGGGGTACAATCATCTCTAAGGCACATACACTCATACTCAACATACCACTCCACCGGCGTGTGTCTCAATACAAGAGGCTTTTTAGCAGTCCCTTGAAAAGTACCCAACAGAAATGCGGAAAGAAAACAGCAACGCTGTTGAGATGTTTGAAATAACAATGCATACACACATTGTTTTTTCTCAGAAGACACATACATATACAAATGGTTGTATGTGTGTGCATGTAGTTATGTTCAATATTTTGGTTTCGGTGAAGTGGATAAAAGTTTCCATTTGGCGACAACAGGTGTAATATAAATACATATATACCAGAAAAGTTCTTTGCCACTACCGGTATTTCAAGTGCCGAAATCCATTAGAAATACGAGTCAATGACATTCACAAGAGCAAGGACGACGATACTTTGGTATGGGGGATTGAACGAGTCGAGTTAATTGCGAGAAGGTATCGGTTTCATGAAGAATCGGCGACTTAGGAATAGAGATAAAAACTAAAAAAAAATATAAAAAATTGAGGAGCCATATACAAATACAGAGTGAGATAAAAAACTGCAACAAAGTCAAACGCCATAATTTTTATATATTTTTTTAATTTTATTAAATGAAAGAAAAAATGTCGGAAATAGCATCAAATTTCAGAATAAGTTTAGATTTTTTCGAATTGGTCACCTTTGGCACGAATAATGGCCTTCAAATAGCCAATGAAACCGTCACATGCTGCCCGAATGTTGCTCTGCGGTATTTTGGTCCATTCCCGGCGAAGTGCTTGCTTGAGATGATCGGCACTTTGGTATTTTTTAGTGCCAATCTTCCTTTCCAAAATACTCCAGACATAATAGTCCAACGGATTGGTATCCGGAAATTTTGGTGCCCATTGTTCGCTGGAAATGAAGCGAGGAACTTGATTTTGTAACCATTCCTGGGTGGCGCGTGTTGAGTGCGATGCTGAGTCCTGGTGGAATGTCCAAGGTCTGAGGCCAAAATGTTTGCGTGGCAAAGGTGGTTCTGGTGGCCAACCGAAGGTGCACATTTTCAATTGAACTCTTTGGCAAGTAAACACGATTGTTTTGTTTGTTTACTAACTGCTGGACAACGAAAGTTTTCTCATCGGAGAAAACCAAATTCGGCAGTTCACCACTTTCAGCCAAGCGCAGCAATTCTTTAGGTCTTTTGAGTCTATTTTTTTTCTATTGTGGTGTAAGTTCTTGCACTTTTTGGAATTTCAATGGTTTACATCCCCCACAAGTAATCAAAATCTTAGTATCCATATTGAATAACCAAAACGATCTCTTCATATTTCACACATCCCATTATTTATACTAACAAAAGATCTGTTGGTAAGATGAGATGTATCCTTCTGATACCTACCCCACGAAGGTTCAACATTTTGAATATCAATGATGCTTATAAAACGCGAAATTTACATTTGATTCCATCCAGACGTGGCAAATCTCAATATTTTCATCAACACAAGATTTGTTATAAAGATGGTAGAGATCGGACCATTCCTTCTGGTACCTCTCCCACTAAGGGTCAATGTTTTGAATAACCAAAACGATCATAAAATATGAAATGAGCATCCGATTCTCTTCATTTTTCACACATCCCATTGTTTCTACTAACAAAAGATCTGTTGTGAAGATGGGATGTATCGGTCTACCCCTTATGTTACCTCCCCCATGACGGGTCACACTTTTGAATATCCATGAAGCTCATAAAACGCGACATTATCAGTTAATTCCATTCAGACTGGGCAAATCTCAATATTTCCATCAACACCAAATTTGTTATAAATATGGTAGAGCTCGAGCCATTCCTTCTGGTACCTCCCCCACAGAGGGTCAAAGTTTTGAATAACCAAAACAATTATAAAATTCGAAGTAAGCATCCGGTTCTCTACAAATTTCATACATGTTATTAGTTATACTAACACAAGATTTGCTGTGAAGATGGAATATATCGGCGCTCCTTCTGGTACTTCCTCCAAAAAGGGTTCAAAATGTTGAAAAATGAAACGCTCATAAAACGCTAGGTAAATATCCAATTCTCTTCAAATTTCACACATATAAAATTTTTACTAGGACAAAATCTGTAGTGATGATGGAACCTCTCCCAATACTTATATCTGTCATAACTTGTAAAACAAGTAGAATTTATGAGTCCGTAAAAAAATTGGATATAAATGTTCGATTTCCTTTAAATTTTTCACATACCAATATTTTTATCTGTATTTTATGAAGTGGAATAGTTCGGTCCGCTATATCTGGTACCTCAGCATATTTCGACATTTTCGAAAAATTTGCACATTTGCACAAGTAGACAGTAAAGTCCAAATATGGCACGTTATAATATTTGTGCCAGACTTAGGTCAGACACTGCTTCGGAACCTACCCCATAAAGGGTCAACAGTGTGAATAATCTTAACTCAAGGTTGGGGGTATACATTTGCCGGTGAGACCTACTGATACAATTTAACTTGTTATTATTCGGGTTAACAATTTTCTTATGTTCCCTAACTTCCAATATTTCTTCCCAGACATAAGCTGATTTTGTAGTTTTCAAAATAGATATTTGAAAAGTCTTTAGAAGGTCAACAATATACATAAGAGTATTAGCTGTTACTGTTCGTGGAAAAATGTTTTACTGTGAGATATCTTTTCTCTTGAAAACTCTTTGAAAATTCTTGCAATTTGTAATGAAGGCAAAGGGGGCAGAAGGTGACCAGACCTAACTTATTACTGGGCTTTTAATATTCTAGGAAAACAGCAATAAAGCCCTTTTTCACAATCTCTGTACCCATTCCCATATGTGGAGCAAACAACATTCCATTTGAGTCAATTTTCTTTGAATGCCTTTGAGTTTTCCTCAAGGCATTTAACACAATTTGCATTTAAATTTATGCATTCGAACTCTTTTATCTTACAATGTGAATACACATTTTTTTCTTGCTTTTGAATTTCTACGTCAATTCTAGTTCATCATCATCACATAACAAGGTCCTAGAACTCTTTTATCGAATATTAGTTCCCTTGGGGTACAAACAAAGAATTTAATGGACTTTAACGCATTTCATATGCAAAAATACTCTTTTTGTTTGGGCAATAGCCTCTCTCTCTCTTTTTTTTCTTGTTATCTACATGGGTTATTGGAAATTTTCTGATTGTAGGAATAGTAAATTTGAATTGAAATTTTGAATTGAAATGAAGCCATGTCCGTCTGTCTGTCCATCTGTCTGTCTGTTGCAGGTCCACGTCTTCGTATAGCCCCCATATAACGGTACCTCCCGATATTCGGTATTTTGATGATTTTAGCGACATTATTCACCGGAATTGTTTTAAATTTGGTATTTGAAGTTCGAAATAAATACTACAGCATGAGGCAGAAATTTTTCGATGCAGGTCCACGTCTTCGTATAGCCCCCATGTAACGGTACCACCCGATATTCGGTATTTTGATGATTTTAGCGACATTATTCACCGGAATTGTTTCAAATTTGTTATTTTAGATTCGTAATGGATACTACAGCCTATGACAGAAAATTGTCTGTGTAGGTCCATGTCTTCGTATAGCGCCCATATAACGGTACCTCCCAAAATTCGGTATTTTGATGATTTTAGCGTCATTATTCACCGCAATTGCTTCAAATTACGTATTTAGAGTTCGTAATGGGAACTACAGTCTGTGACAGAAAATTGCCTATGCAGGTCCAGGTCTTCGTATAGGCCCCATTTATCAGTACCTCCCTATTTTCGGTATTTTGACGAGTTAGATACAATACCCACCGAAATTGTTTGAGATATCGTATTTGACGTTAGTAATGGATGCTGCAGCCTGTGACATAAAATTGTCTATGCTGGTCCAGGTCTTCGCACAGTTCCGATATAACGGCACCTCCCTATATATGATGATTACGGCTACATTTTTCACCGGATTTTTTCAAGAAAATTGTCTATGCAGGTCTAGGTCTTCGTATAGACCCCATATATCAGTACCTTCCTTATATTCGGTATTTTGACGTTTTTAGGTACAATATTCAGCTAAATTGTATGTATTTGAAGTTCCTAATAAGTACTACAACCTGTGGCAGAAAATTGTCTATGCAAGTCCAGGTCTTCGTTTCGATATAAGGGTACTCCCATATATTCGGTATTTTGATGATTTCGGCTACATTTTTCATATTTGAATATTGAAATGGCTTATGACAAAAGTTGCCTTTGCAGGTCCACGTCTTTGTAAAGACGCCAATATAATGGCTATATTTGGTATTTTTAAATTTTTAACGGATTTTTTTTTTGTTTTTGAAATTTCCAAATTCGTTCCAAATCATGGAGGGTATTCAAAGTTCGGCCCGGGCGAAGTTGCTGCTTTTTTACTTGTTCATACTCAATTACAAGGTCCTTGGTTTAATTATTTTTTAGTTACTACCAATTTAATTGAATACTACGGAGCGTATACTTATTAACATCTTGTATACGCACCACTCATTTCACTTCAAAACAGATGCATATAACAGTTAATCATAAATTATTATTTTAAAGTAGTCTACGTTTTCTAACATTTAAGAATATCCACAATCCTTAAATTTTCTCAATATCTGACATCATTGTATCATTCTGCATTCTATGACCTTCAAATATCCCGTATGTGTATATATTTATTTTTCTCATTCTCCTTTCGTATACCAAAAATTTAATACAATATAAATCACATGAATTGTATTGAATTTATATCCCTCTGTTCTGTTCTGTTTTTTTTTTCGTTTAATTCCCCAACTTAATGCCAATGGCTCTTCGGAGAATTTCCGCATTATTATATGATTTATCGGCAATTAATCATTTATTTGTGAATATATTTTTTTTTTGTGTGAGAGAATACATGTGGGTATGTGTAATGGGGGAATTTAATAATTTATGAAATGGAATATTGCCTTGAACTGAAAATTCAATTAAAAAGATTTGTCATACTCAAGTCACTTGTCAATTTGAATTTTTCATAATTCGGAAAGAAGAAAAAACTATATGCTTTAAAATTCGGTAATGTAAAAATTATATTGGGAATCTACAGAAAATATGGAAGCATGTCATAACCTGCAGGTGCTTCTGATGACACTATTAGTATGTGGCCTAAATTCGAAATCGATTAATAAGAGATGTGCTTTAATGCTAACTCATCTATCTACATATACAAACGAGTAGTGAAATAATTGACTGGCTTATTAAGTGAAAATCAACACCTCGACGAAACGGCTAAAGCTACAATCCTGGTGCGTAGGCTGGGTTTTGAAAATCGTACAAAAAGGGTACGAAAAGTACTAAAAATTGTATTGGACAAACATACTGATGTGGAATTTGGAAATTTGGAATAAAAGCCACTGATAGATAGTAGGATAGATGTATCAAAGGGTTTTTGGAAATTCGTACTTAAAGGTTACGAAAACTTTAAATTCGGTAATGAGTTTGGAGTAAGACACATGGAGGTTTTGGAAACGTGTACTAAGAATGTGAACTGTACTAAATGGTACTAAATTTGTAACAATTTGGTTAGGTTAAACATATAAAGCTGAAATTATGAAATTTTGTATTGGAGTTCCTGTTGTGTATGTGTACTGCAAGTGGTATTAGGGTCACTGTTCATGTGTAGCCTGGACCTATGGAGGTGATTTCGGAAATGATTGTACGAAAAGTTCTGAATGGTGCTATTGGGAGAAGAGATAGGTATAAAAATCTGAAATATGATATTTAGATTACCGATGGTATTTGTGTTTGAGATTTGGCGGAGGTTTGGAAATGCGTCCTATATTTGTACGAAAAGTACTAAATCGTAATAAATTTGGTATTGGGTGAAGGAATAAGGCTTGGAACCACAAGTTTGTTATTGAGGCCTCTGTTCGTATCTGGAATTGAGATATAAAGGTGGTTTAAGTAATATTCACTATAATTGTACGAAATTTAGTAATTAATAGTACTAAATTTTATATTGGGTGAAGGAATAGAACTGAAATCCTGAAATTGTCTGTGGTTTAGATATAAAGGTGGTTTTGGTAATATATACCATAATTGCTCAAAAAGTACTGAGAGGTACTAAATTGATATTGGGTGTAGGAATAGAGCAGAAATCCTAAATTTGATATAGATGTCACTGTCCCTGACTGCTGATGGTATTTGATGATACATTACTGATGGTATCTGCGATTTGGTGGTGATTTGGAAATACTTCCTATATTTGTACGAAAAGTACTAAATGGTACTAAGTTAGATATTAGGTGAAGGAATATGGCTGGAATCCCCAAACTTGATATTGAGGGCTCTGTTGGTATATGTGACTTGAAAATGGAGGTGATTTTGAAATGTGTACCACAATTGTACGAAAAATACAAAATAATACTAAATATCTGTATTCGTGAGGGGTTAGGCCTGGAATACTCAAATCTTAAAGTGAGGTCTATGTTGGTGTCTGGAATTGAAATAAAGAGGTGGTTTTGGAAAATTGTACTATAATTGTACGAAGAGTGCATCGTAGTACTAAATTTGGAAATGAGTGAAGGTATATAGTTGAAATCCTGAAAATTGATATGGATGCCAGTGTTGGTGTATGTGGTAATTATATGGAGGTCATTTTGCAAATATGTACTAAAATTATACAAAGAGTACTAAATAGTACTTAGTTTCGCATTGTTTGAAAGAATAAGGCTAAGATTCTGAAATTGCATACGTATGTCACTGTTGAGGGTGTGGATGAGAAGAGGAACTGGTCTTTGATATGCGTATCATAATTCCACTAAATGGTACTAAATTTGGTAGAAGAAGAAATTACGGAGCTGAAATCCTAAATTTAAACTTCAAAATGAAAGATTTTAAAGTCCTTTTGGTATAAATGTAACCATTTCCATATTTTTCCAAAAAAGAAAAAACCTGAATAATTTAAAACAAATCTTGAAAGTCTAAGCACTCTGTTTTGAATAAGAAATGGTTGTCAAACTGAACAAATTGTGCCTTTTGGAGATTATTTCATGCAAATGTTGACAGCGACTGCTCCTCAAATGAGCTCCTTTGTAAGCGGTGTTTTTTAAGCCCGATAGAACTTGAAATTGTAAAAAATAACACAAAAAATTAAATTTTAATCAAAATTATTTTATTCGAAAGATCAATACCTGGCATTATCATTTGAAAATGATTTCGGGCATATGGGCACCGCGGCTGTTCTTGACGACGTCCAATTTTTGGCCACTTTTTCGAGCACTGCTGGCCATATGTCACGAATAACATGAACAATGCTGGCCTCCAAGGTGTCAATTGTTGCTGGTTTATCAGCATAAACCAGTGACTTCACGTAGCCCCACAGGAAATAATCGAGAAATGTCAAATCGCACGACCTTGGAGGCCAATTGAAATCAACTTATCGCCAAATTTTGATTTCAATAAGTCGATGATTGCGTTCGTCGAAAACCACATCTCCTCCGGATCAATGTCATCCATATTTTTTAAACAGAAAATCATTGATCATGGTGCGGTAACGATCTCCATTGACCGTAACGCGAGCTCCGGCCTCATTTTTGAAGAAATAAGGTCCGATGATTCCACCAGTGTGAAAACCGTACCATACGGTGCATTTTTCTGGATGAAATGGAGTCTGTAGGGTCTCTTGTGAATTGGTCTCACACCATATGCGGCAATTTTGCTTATTATCAAACTCGTTAAACCAAAAATGCGCCTCATCGTTGAAAACAATTTTGCGATAAAACCATCATTTGCCTACTGCTCTAGAGCCTGATTTTCAAATTAAATTTGTATAATTTCGTAGCGTTGTTCAAGCGTGAGTCTATTCATGATGATTTGTCAGAGTATACTGAAACAAATAAAAAAAAAGTTTCAACAAAATTTAATTTTTTGTCTTACTTTTTACAATTTAAAGTTCTATCTAGCTTAAAAAACACCCTTTATTTATGTCATTTTTGTTGTCCTTGGCTCTAAATCGGAAAGATTTTCCAAAATATATAACTGTACACCATGACGTATAAGCAACGCCATCGATAATACGACATATATGGCATTGAGTACAGAGAAACACAGCAATATTTGTTTGAACTCAGAAGCCCGTCAGAGGCTTTCATGCAAATGAGTTTTCCTTAAATAATATTATGAATTATGTTATATATGTTATGGCATTAATCATATTAATCTCCTTTTTTATAAATATTCTGGAATTTAAGCACAATTATTAAAGATTTTTTAATTTTTTGTCCGCTTAATGTATTTTTTCCTAGCACTAATTTGTCTCTCCTTTTTATCTCTCTTTCTTTCCAGCAAAATGATAATTTAAATTGTGCAAAGGAAAAATCAAAATAATAACACCCTGAAATATCAACACATATTCATCACCTCTACATATATATCGTCATCGTTGTATTTGTTTTTGTGTGGAAATTATTTTTTTATCGAATAAATCGTACGCATGTTGTCGCCAATGTCAGCAGCAACATTAAGAACATTTTTAACAAACTCTAGAACTATATCAACAGCACCAACAACAACAACAACGACCCTAACATCAAAATCTATACAAATGAACTTTAATCAAAATTTTTCAAAATTTGATTAAAACTTGAAATTAATTTTCTTTACATCCCCTCAACATCTCCCCATCCACGAAAGAGCCGATTCGAAAAGGGAGCACTATTCAGCAAGTTTTTCGTGTGATTGCAAAATTGGTTTTATAGTCCTGGAACGCGAATTGCACCCATCCAACCCATCACCCTCTCTCTCTTCATATCTTGTGCGACAACAAAAATAACACGTCCACCATAACTTATCCCAGAAATCTATCCAACTATGAATTTATATCATAATCCAAACAACGATGATGAATGTGACAATTCAATATCATCTCAATGTGAAATCAACACCGAAAATGTCACTTCCAACACCGCCGTTGCCGTAGCCACTACCACCAACAGCTTCTCCACAATTCCCTCACACATTTGGCAATGCGAAGATGAGCAACTGACAACAGCAACAAATGTGAATTTCCGAAATGGCAAACTATCATCACAGAGTCAGGCGTTGAAACGACAAGCCAAAACTGTCAGTATGAGTTGGGCTCTGTCCTCGTCGTCATCATCGCCATCATCATCAATGACAGAGGGGGATGTGACACCACACAATGGGAATGCTGGTGATGCTGCTTCGACAGTTTCTCGTAAATTGTATCACAGTAATACCTGCCCGGAAGAAAAGAAATTGCCAGTGAATCGAGCAGCCACAGCCACAACAGCAGCAGCAGCATCATATATCCATCAAACCCAAAAGTGGCGCGAAAGACCCCGGGGGCGATATCCAGCAACCAGCAAGCGTAAGAGCAACAGCAGTAGCATCAGCAGCTGCAGCAGCCCATCGAAACCAGTGATATGGAATCTATTCAATTTTGGCAAAATGCACCACCACTTGCATCGTCGACCACAGCCAACAACCACCACACTCACACAATTGTGTAAATATTTCCTAGTGATGTTAGTTATATTGCCCAGCGTATTGGCTGTGCCCAGCCTTGAGCTACAGCAGCAGCAACAACCTAATGCATTGCCTTCCAGTCAAGGTAAATTTGTAAAGACCAACAATGGAGCCACCACCTCAACCACCGGTAATAAAGTAACAACGACATCAACAGCAGCGGCAGCGGCAGGGGCAGCAGCAATTAGTCAACATGTAAATAGTAGCAATAATCAGCAGAATAGCAACAACAACAACAATAGTGACAACGACCTGTACATAACCTCAAATGCTATGAATGCTACCAATTCGGCTGTTAAGATAATCCTAAATGATTATAGCGATGCCTTCTCGCAAATTATCAATAATGAAAACGAACAGCAGCAGCAGCAACAGCTGCACTCTGGCCATCAGAATTCCACAAGTCCCGATGATTATTTATTCGATTTTCATGACGATTTGCTGGACAGTTTCCGTGGCACCCACAGTCTGCCCCGCCAGCCCATGTATACGAATGAATTTGCTGTGCATATTCCCGCCGGACCCGAAATGGCCGATATAATTGCAAATAAATACGGCTTTACCAATATGGGTCAGGTAAGTTTCGAAAATGCAATTTAAAATTTAAAACTAAAAATAAAATAAATTAGTATTGAAATCCAATCAAAATGAGTTTAAAAAAAATCCCCTGGAATTGGGTAGGTGAATGTTTTGCATAATTAATATGTTTAAATTGGAATGTGCAACTAATTGGAATGTGAATATGTATGTAGAGATGTTATGTAGTAGTAGTAGTAAAAACTTCTTTATTGAATAAATATTTTCAAATACAGTATGACATTAATAGATATTAAGAAGTTGATATTGGGATTGCGACAATGTTTTTAAAACGTCTGTCGCCTAGTTTAATAAATTCAAAGTTTTTCTTTTTTAGATAAAAGTGTTTAGTTAAATTCATTTATCAAAAGCTGCCTGTATTTATAGCTGACTTCAATGTAGTTTGTTAAGTCATTCCAGCCACTTTCTTCTTCGCCATTGAGTATCTTGATTATTTCCTCTTCATCAAGCGTTGGCTTTCTGAATGATCTCATTCTGAATTCTCGTAATACGGGACAAATTCCTAGAAAGTGCTGCATCGTTTCTACTTCCCGCATATTACAAAGCTTGCATTCTCTATTTCGGTCTCCTTGGTCAAATCTGTTATATTCCAGAGGTATCATACCGCTACGCGCTTTAAAGATGCAAATGATTTTCTCTTCAGAGTACTTATCATTTAAATAGAGATGGCCAATATTTGTTTTTAGATGTCTATAAATTCGTTGACTCTGGCTATTTTCTTTTTTCCGTATATTTTCATTGTGGAATTGTAACTTTATGCATTTTATAATATCCTGACAGAAAGTAAACCAGTTGTTTTGAGAGGACATTACATGCGACCATTCCAAACTAAATGATTCAGCCAGTACCTTCAATTCCTTGGCCCAAAAAGTGTTCTTGCGATATATGAGTTGTGTAAGTTTTTGAGGAAGCCTGTTTTCAGAATATTGAAACAGAGTTTTTCCGAGATAGTTGAGGTGTAGCCCCAGTGTATATATTTGAGTATCTTCAACATCCGTTTCCAGCATCAAAATGTGGTTTGGAGTAAATCTAGGAACTCTCAATATTCGTTTAAGAAAGAATCTCAATAATGTGTTAGACTCTTCGAAGTAAGTGAATCCCCAGACCTGGGCAGCATATGTTTGTATGGATCTACAAACTGCTAAAAACAGCTTCCATTTTGCGTTCATATTTATGTCTGCTTTACCAATAAATTGTTTCCATGTCGAGTTTATAGCATTTTTTGCCTCTTTATTCCGATTTTGTACGTGTTTTAGGAACTTCATTTTTGGTGTGAACGTCACGCCTAAATACTTAAATTCATTTGAAATTTTGATTTCTCTGCCATTATACATCCATTTTTCATGTTTGCTTAGTTTCCCTCCGTTTCTAAAGACCATTATTTCCGATTTGGATAAGTTTACTTCTAGGCACCAAATTTTGCAGTATGTTTCCACTTTATCTATCATTTTTTGGAGTATTGCAATATCATCAGCAAGAAGCACAATATCATCTGCGTACAAAAGACTTCTGATATTGATATTGTCCACGAAAAGTCCACCACCAATATGCTCGTGCAGATCGTTTATATAAAGTGCAAATAATAACGGTGACAATAGACAACCTTGTTTTACACCTTTTGTAGTTGGAAAGAAATCTGAAAGCTCTCTTCCATTCCATACTGCCGATTGGGTGTTATTGTATATTCTTTCTATTAATGTGACCATTTTGTATGAAATTCCCATTCTAAACAGCTTATAAATAAGTGCTTGTCTTGATATGTTATCAAATGCTGCTTTGAAATCGATGAAAAATGAGTATACTTTTTTCTTTTCTGCTAATTTGAGTTCGACAATAGAGGCAAGATTGTATATGTTGTCAACTGTAGAGTAGTTTCTACGAAAACCAGCTTGATATTCGTTCAAAATTTCATGTTTTTCAACCCAATTGTAGAGCCGTTCATTAATTATCCCCATAAAAATTTTTGCCGCACAGTTCATGAACGAGATTCCTCTATAATTAGATGGCTCATTAAAATCTCCTTTTTTATGTATCGGAAAAATTACCGTTTTTGTGAAAGAGGTATCAATATTTGTGCTCGAAAATATGTTATTATATACATTCAACAATTGAGTATGTAGTTGTTCTGTGCCATTTATATAAAATTCGTATGGAATCCTGTCTTCTCCGGGAGCTTTATTTCTTTTCACACATGCAAATATTTTTTCCAGTTCGGACATAATTATTGGTGTGTCCAAATCAACATCTTCCTTATATGTAGGCGCATAGTAAATGAGTGTGGATTCTTCGGAATTATTTAAGAGACTTGAATAATAGCATTTAAAGATTTCTGGGGTTATATTTATCCCTACGAAGTTGCTTTCATTTCGAAGTTCTCTTGCCATTTTCCACCATTCTCCTGCGTTTCGTATGCTGTTTAGATTATTGCTGATTGATTTATAATATGCAGATTTACTTATATTACATATGTTTTTGTATTGGATTTGTGCGGCTGAATACCTTCTTTTGTCATCCAGATCTCCAGTTCTTCTATATATTTTGAGCAAATTAAAACTGTTTAAACGAGCTTTGTTGCATGTATTATTGTACCATTTTTGTTTTGCTTGAAATGTCGGCTTGTTTGAATATTGTGTGGGATATGACCTTGAAATCGCCTTACATATTGCCTCCAGGCATGACTGTGTTGTTTCTTGGATTACTTCCAAATTTATGTTCAATCTTCGTTGGTAGTTATTCTTATTATTCTCTTTCCAGATGAGTTTTGGCAGTAATGACATCTTTTCTTCTGTTTGCGAATAGGATCCAATATTTATCCTTACTAGAATCGGGAAATGATCAGACCATACCTTATCCTCCACTCTAAATTCTACAATTCTTTCTAGAACTTCCTTAGATACTGCACATAAGTCATTCACAGAATCGCCTAATGTTGATATGTATGTGAGATCTCCTTCCTTATCGCCTTTTGTTATTCCGTTTAATATAAGCATATTGTAATCATCACAAAGCTGTATGAATTTTGAACCTTTTTGATTAACTATTTTGTCTTTTGATTTCCTTAAATCATATCCTGAGTAGAACTTTTTCCGGTATATATCTCCGATACTCTGATTCACTTCTCCAATTCTCGCATTGAGATCTCCTATTACTATCTGATTTGAGATGTCCGCGGTTTGAAATATTTGGCTCAGTTTTCTAAAATCGTGATCCCAAGTAGATGGCCTGAGGTATTGGGGTATAAGTGTATATACTTGTTCCTTATATTGTAATTTTATAATGAGCTTGTCATCTGTATGGATAATTTCGTATGAGACACCCATATCAATCATTTCTTGTTTGATGCCTATTATTATTCCACCAATTGCTCTTCCAAACCTATGGACCCTTATAGCAGGCTCGAAAACTAATTGATATCCGATAAAATATGTCTTGGCTCTTTCCATTTTTCCACTTTCTAAATGTGTTTCCAATAATAAAAATACTTCATATTGTGTTATATATTGAAAAAACGTTGGGTATAGATATTTATTTTCTAGACCATTTATGTTATATGATAGTATGGATATGCTATGTAGATGCTGTAATTTGGCTACATCCACATTTCAATTTTTATTCAACTTTTTCTGATTCGAGATAATCTCTACATATAAAATCTGCAACAATTATTCAAAATTAAAAAAATATGTCCCAAGTCGTATTTGAATTTATTCACGAGCGGAGTCGTGATTAAATTTGCGTTCTGATCGATTTTGAGTGGATTTTACTCCCACTCTTAAACGAACGATGCAGAATCGCTCTAATTCGAGTGAAATGGTAAAATAAAGCATGCCCAATTTTTTCTACTTCCAAGTAATATTAACAAAAAATTTTATGAAAATTTCAAGTCAGTCCAAAATAAAAATTCAAAAATTCGCGCCTCATCTGAATCGTTGGGCGTAATTAATAATTAAACTTAGCAACCTAAATTATACGCATAAAATAGAATTATTGAGCAAAAGGCGTTGGCGGTGATAGATTTAATAACCTGTCGGTAGATCAAGAGGCCCACTTCTCGGGAAAGGCCTTCCCTCATCCTCAAGATTCGACTGTGTCGGAAATACAGTCCTTTGGCCTTAAACAGGACGTAGTTAATATGACGAATGCAGTTGAACCTCTCCTGAAATACTACCCCTAACTATCTCATGTTATCCAAGAAAGCGGCTGAGACCTCCAAAAATAGGGTGTACTATGCCCAGCCAACCAAGGAATGCTGTAGCCCAACATTTCCCTACGTTCAAGTATCGCTGGTGCACCTATTGACCGACTTAGCAAGAGGCAGAGGCCAGGAAGAGGCTGCTGGTACGCACGATTACTCTCGAAGCGGGTTTCCAGTCCGGACTTGATACATCGTAACATTATTATCAAATTTAAATCGAGTTCGAAGATGGGCAATATCGGTCTACTCCTTCTGGTACCTCCCCCACGAAAGGAAAAAAATTTCACGGAAAAAAATTTTGTGCAAGGTTTTCAAATTCTAATAATTTTTCTGTTCTAGGTCAAGTGCGAAAATGGGTAATATCTGTTAACTCCATTTAGTACCTCCCCGAGAAAGGATCACAGGAAGAATAAAAACATTTTGTACATCTCAGTATTTCTGCCAACACAAGATCTGTTATGAAGAACGGATAGAACGGACCACTTATATCTCTGAATGGAAAAATAAGCATCCGATTCCTTTCAAACTCGGTACATCTCAATGTTTCTGTCAACACAAAATCTGACATGAAGATGAAATTTATCGGATCTCTCCTTCTCGTACCTCACTCATAAGAGGTCGTGAGTTTGAATAAACGTGAAATGTGAAATAAACATCCGATTCATACAAAATTTCACACACTCCATTATTTCTACTAACAGAAGACCTGTTATGAATATGGAATATATCGGCCCACTTGCTGTGGCAAATAGGCATTCGATTATTTTCAAATATCACTCAATTCAATATTTTTCTAAAGCGAGATCTGGTGTAAAGATAATAGATATCGGCCTAGCCCTTCTTGTGCCTCCCCCGACACGGGATACAATTTTCAATACTAAAATGTAAAACAAGTCAGCAATTTTTTTCAAACTTGGTACGTCTATAAATATTTCTCTCAAGCAGAACTCTGAATATGGAATTTATTGTCCCACTCCTCCCACTTCGGTCGACTATATCAGGTACCTCACGCACGTATCAACAATATTCAAATGTGAAACTTAAAAAATCTATATAGGGAGGTATTATTATACCAAAATGTGGACCTGCACATACAATTTTCTGCCTTAGGCTGCAGTATCCATTAAGAAACTCCAAATACCAAATTTGAAACAATTCCGGTGTATAATGTCGCAAAAATCATCAAAATTCCCAATATCGGGAGGTACTGTTATATGGGAGGTACGAAAACGTGGACCAGCACAGGCATTTTTTTTTGGTCTGTAGTATTCATTAGGAACTTCAAATACCAAATTTAAAATAATTCCGGTTAATAATTTCACTAAAATCATCAAAATTCCGAATATCGGGAGGTACCCTTATATGGGGGCTACACCAAAACATGGACCTACATGGCCCATTTTCAATACCAAAAGACGTGCAGACATAATATACAGACATAATTTGAGTAAAATTTTATCAACCAACTTCATTTTATTCGGAAGCTGGAGTGACTTTCACAAACGGGCAGACGGACGGACAACACTAAATCGACAGAGAATATTATGCTGACCAAGAATACATATACTTTGTGGGGTCTAAAATGTATATTTCGAGGTGCTTCAAACAGAATGCCAAACTTAATATATCCTCCATACTATGGTGGAGGGTATAAAAATCTACAACGTACTCCGCACCGTACCTCGAAATATAACCCCACAAAGTAAATATATTCTTGATCAGCATAAAATTCTGTACCTGTCTGTGGAAAATTTAGGTGGTCTGCAGAGCTTTTTTTAGTCATAATTATAAACCGATTTTGCTGTAAATTGGAGGTATGTGTTCCCAGTATATAAGAAACATCCTTGCAGAGAATTATATATATACAGCCAAGTTTTTGTATAGACCCCATATAACTGTACCTCCAGATATTCGATACTTTGATGATTTGTGTCAGAGTTGTCACCGGAATTGTTTAAAATTTAGTACTTAGGGTTCGTAATGGGTACTACCTCCTATTACAGAAAATTTCCTGCACATATTCACGCCTCGGTATAGCCTCCACATAAATGTACCTCAGAATATACGATGTTTTGATGATTGTAGCTACGGTTTTTCAACAGAATTATCTCATTTTTGGTATTTGAAGTTCGTAATAGGCACCTCGTTCTCTCCCAGACAAGTTCCACGTTTTCGTATAGCCTCAAATAACGTCAATACCTGATATTCGGAAATTTTAAAATTATAACGATATTTTAACGGAAATCCAACATTTTATGGACCCAAGAAAGCAGTCGATTTAGCAATGCTCGTCTGTCTGACCATCTGCTGTTATCACGCTATCTTTCGAACGAATTGAGATAGAATGCTTAAATTTTGCACAATTTTGTATTTTGCCAGTAGGGAGGTTAAGTTCGTAATGGGTCACGTCGGTCCACTATTTCGTATAGCCCCCGTATAACGATACCTCCCGATATTCGGTATTTGAATTAATAATTTAAGCTACATTATTCGCCGGATTTATTCAGTTTTCGTATTTAAAGTTCGTAATGGCTACTACTGCCTGTGGTAAAAATTTCTTCGTATGGCCCACATATAACGGCACCTCCCTTTATTCGGAATTTTGATATTAGCGATAATACTAGTGACAATATTTGCCGCAAATTGTTTCAAATTTCCTATGTCAGCCTATGACAAAAAATTACATACATATGTGGGCCACGTCTTCGCATAGGTTCCATATTACGGTTTTCATTTAGGCGGTATTTTTCGGAATTTTTTGAAAATTTGAAAATTCATTGCAGACGGTGGAGGCCGAATTTAGCTGATATCTGAAAGTTGTACAGATAGTATCGTTGCAGCGATTGGATCAATTAATTTTTCCAATATCTTATTTTAAGATGTTTTGGTGAAACTTCTATTTCAATTCGATAACATACCGGATTGTTCTCCTTTAACGATCTTACAAAAACTTATGTTGTACACGTGGGTTTGAAATTTTCAAATGTTTCTTCTATAATATATAAAATAAACAAGTAAGCAAAGGCTATAGTCGTACGGGGCCGACCATGTGATACCCTACAACACTACAATATGTTAGAAGCCCCCTTATGTCCAGATCGATTTTGGCAGATTTCGCTTTTGAAATTATGTTACGGAGCACTCACCTGACCAGCATTCTAGCTAACATCCCCTTCCTTTGTATACATATATTGTATATATTTCGCTATATATATCCGCTAAATTTACTATCGGCATCTACTAAACGCTCAGAATTGACTTATTCGTCTATTTGTTATATCACCGGTATTAAAAATATTCGCCGTTTAAAGGAAAATTTTACTTTTATTTATTACAAATGTTATGGTCTATTTCACCCACCAAATATTACCCGATGACCATCAAAATTAGAAGGCTTCTGCCCAGCCCTAAGCTCTAGCCCCATGCTAACTTCCGCGTCTGTTGGTCTATAATTGCGACCTGTAGAGCAACTGCAAAATCAGGAAATTTTTCAGTTTTTGGTTCATTTCAACTCTTTAATATTATGCGATCATCTCCAAAAACAATAGGGTTCTATTCTGACCATAACCTCACCTTCATTTACAATTTCGTGAGGGTCAAACCATAATTGCGACCTGTAGAGTGATTTCAAATTAACATGGACAGACGGACGGACGTTCATACATAGCTAGATCGACTCAGCTCGGCGAGATAGAAAGATCCATAAATACTTTCCTATGTGGGAAACCAATATTTCGATGTGTTTTATAATTTTTGGCCCAATCAAATTTATAATACTCCCAATACATAGTGTTGATAGTTATCAACTACCCCAATAAATTTAGTTGTGTATAACCTTCCCACTCTATACTCAAACTCTCCTGCCCCTGATACCCTTCACATGGCTAATTTATTATTACTCTGCAAACATTTCCTGTTGTGTATAGTCAACTTTTGGGGAATTTACCTTAAATATTATTAATTGCATACTTTTGGGTGTTACTAATTATTGTAATTTACCACACGAAAATATAACATTTATTTAGATTTTCACACAATTAACAAATTAGCTTTGCTGCTCGCTCTACAAAAATTATTTTCGTTTTCACCGAGGCAACATTTTCATATTTCCTCTCTCTTGGAGACGAAAGGTGTGAACGAATTTTCATTTCATGACCAGTTCGCATAGCTACAATTCTCAATGAAAAATTAATTTATTAAGGACTTTTAGTGTTAGTAATAAATTATAAGCATTAAAGGATTAGTTTATTTTGGTTTGTCTGGATCCCTTGGCCTTCCGTGTAAGATTGTTAGAAAAATATAATAATCATACTAAGGCTCATTTAAAAATTATTATTAGATTTGTGAAAATCTTTATTAGAAGTCTTTAATCAAGGAAATAACCTCTCCTTAGAGAGCAAAAACGAGGAACATTCGCCACCAATATATTTCAGCCTTATCATGTTTGATTATGCTGTTGTTATTATTGTTAAACAATATTGGGCTTATGAATGCCAATCTGTCTGCAATACCCCATGAGGGGTGTGCGTGGGTGTTTTTATTTCGGGAAATAATTTATATAAAAATTCATTGGTCATTTAGTTGATGATAAAGGCAATAAAATTAATATGGATAAGGTTTTTGTTGTTGTTGTTTGTTTTTATATTGCTGTGTGAAGGTCATTTCCAAGGAATTTCATTTCGGGGGGATGACGAGCCCCCCACCCCCTCTCTACGTTGTTTTTGTGTGTGTTGAAACAAAAACATATGCTTACACATCTCAATACCAATTTCCAAATTAGGGCTTTTTCGTTATTAAAACAAGTATAGATTTTTTTGGTACATTTTCATTGGCATAAATTGTTTATGATTAATAAAAATATGCGTACTCCGAGGGTGGTTCCATGTACTTCGTCGACATAAACACAAATAAGTGTTTCCTGTTTTTACGACAATATTTTGTAGGTTTGCTGTACAAGCTGTTATGAATTATATTATGAGCTTTTCTTTTTTTTTCTCTCTCTCTCTCTCTCTCTCTCCCTCTCTCTGTCTTCTAACTTAGCAAATATGTAATGTTTTGTTTTTTTTTTTTGGATTTTTAATGTTCTACCGCCTTAAGGCATGTCATGAAATTCGTGACCATATATTTCTACACATGCATAAATATGCCAGTCATTGTTTAATGATTCATTTGCTACTTAGGCAAATACTCTCAGTTAATTATGGTCATAAGACAAAGTTTCAAAGACACAATAAATATTAACTTAATTTTAGTAATATGTCATTAATTTGTAGATAAAAGTGTATTTTAGCATAGCAAAATGTAGTAAAATATAAGCCTTATAAACAACGAATATAAGCCTTATAAACAACGTATAATGCTATTTTTATGAAATCGAAATTGGAAGAAAAATTAATCTGTCCAACAAGAAAATATGAACAGAACCTTTAATTTTTTACAGAATTTTAACGAGCAAAAAACGACTGTAAGCCACTAAGCGAAGTAGCCAGAGATGCCCGTAGGAACCATTTCGAGACGGCTCTACAGGAAAGAACATGAGTTCTTTCAAGCAAAATGTTCAGAAAATATTTACACATTTACGTTCTCAGAAAAGTATGGGGCTCTGAGTTCATCCCGTTGCGGGTGTTCTGAAAAGTTCTGCTGAAAAAACGAGTTTCAAAATGCCACTACCTAAAATAGTTTTTAAAATACTTTCTGATGACACCTAGATTGGAATACGTGGATTTTTAAGATGATTTTCTGATGATACAACAGATTACTTCAGTACAACAGATGTTTTAAAAATATTTTTATAGCCTCCACCATAGTAAGGAGAGTATATTAAGTTTGTCATTCCATGACACCTCGAAATATACATTTTAAACCTCTGAATCAGCATAAAATTCTATGTCGATTTAGCGATGTCCGTTCCTAATTTCATTCTTGTACTTCGTAAAGAGTTATACAACCTGCGACAGAAAATTGCCTATGCAGGTGCAGGTCTTCGTATATATATTGAGGTACAAAACTTCGCATAGCCCTCATATAACGGTTCTTCCTTATATTCTGTATTTTGATGTTTATGCGACATTATTCACCGGAAATGTATCAAGTTATTATATTTGAATACCATAACGGCTATGACAAAAATTGGCTATGTCCATCCAAGTTTTCGTATGGACCCCAATATAACGGTAACTCCTTATATTCTGCATTCTTAAGAATTTAACAGACTTGTTAACGGATTTTTTTTTTTTTTTTTGAAAAATTTCAAATTCTTTCCGTTTGGTGGACGGTATTCAAAGTTCGATCCGGCCAAACTTACTGCTTTTTTACTTGTTTATTTTAGTTTTATCCACCATAGAATGGAAATATACATTCTAGACCCCACAAAGTATACATAAACTTTTGATCAGCATAAAATTCTAGCGATGTCCGTCCGTCTGTGGAAATCACTCTAGCTTATGAAAAATATGAAGTAGGGTGGGTAAATTTTAACTCGTGCTGTATGTCTATAGGACATTTGGTATTGAAAATGGGCTATATGGGTTCACGCTTTGGTATGGACCCCATATACCTGTACTGAAAGATTTAAGATTTATGAATGATTTAGTCACAATTTCATTTCATATTCTGTGAAAATATACGTTCCCATTATATAGGAATCATCCTTGCAGAGAACTGTATATATGTCCAAATTTTAGTATAGACCCCCATATAACTGTCCCTCCAGATATTCAGCATTTTGATGATTTGTGTCGCACTTTTCAATGGAATTGTTTCAAATTTGGTATTTGGATTTCGGAATGAGAACTACCTCTTATGACAAAAAAAAATATTCGTTACATATCCACTTCTTCGTATAACCCCCATATTACTGTACCTCCCTATAATCAGTATTTTGATGATTTTAGCTAAATATTGTTAACAGAATTACTTGAAACTTGGTATTTGGAGTTTTTAATAGACACTACCTTCTCCGCCACATAATTGGCTGTAGAGGTCCACGGTTTTATATAGACCCCTAAGAAGTGTACCTCCAAATATTAGGTATTTTGATGACTTGTGCCATACTTTTCACCGGAATTGTTTTAAATTTGGTATTTGGAGTTTATAATTGGTACTACCTCCTATGACAAATTTCTGGCAGATTATTGGCTATAGAGGTAGGATGTTTCCCATATTACTATACCTCCAGATATTCGGTATTTTTTGACTTGTGCCACAATCGTATAATCCTCCAGATGTATGGTATTTTTATGACTTCTGTCACACTTTTCAACGGAATTGTTTTAAATTTGGTATTTGGAGTTTGCAAAGGGTACTACCTCTTAGGGTAAAAAATGCCTATACAGGTCCAACATCTTCATATAGCTCCTATGTAACTATATCTCTCTCTACATTAGGTATTTTTACGATTATTCCAATTACATTTTGTGATTTCTTCCGAATTTTAGAGGCTTAAAAGTTCTGCCCGGCCGAACTGAAAAGTTTTTTTTTTTACCTGTTTTTCTTATGTTTTGAAGCTGAAGCTGATCAGAATTCCTGAATTTTGAAACAATAATTTTGGAAGGACAAGTCGATTTTTTGAAGAATTAGCGGATTTAAAAATAATATTTTTGAAAGTGCCTCTCGATTATAAGTTTCGGTTTCTTAATTTTTTTTCTGAGAGGTCACATTTTCTGTCTATTGAATTTTTGAAAAAAAAATTATTAATGAAAATGTGTGAGAATATTTTCTGAAGCGCCATCTGATCAGTCCATGAATTGGTAAATTTTTTTATTGAATTTTCGGTAGATGAAATGTCATAATTTTTCCAAAGTTTTCTGTATTTATTTTTTTATTTTTATATATTTTTTCGAACATTTAGTCAAGATTCTGATATCAGATTTTGTGGATTGAAAAAATCGTAATCGTTTTTTAAACATTTCTTGAAGTGCCACCAAATAGACATTTTAAGAATATTTTAAAGGCATTCTTTTAATCCAGAATATTCTCTTTAAGAACTAGCCTATATAAATTCGTTGTTTTAATAAGAAAACCTCAATTTTTTTCCAAAGCCATGGTCTTCCTTTCCCACTTTAAAAGTATTGTAAAAATATATATCTTCATTCTCCGATCGAATTTGCAAAATCCTGCTCGTTTACTATATCCTCACTGACGAGTGTCACACACAGAACAACATTTCCATAACCAAATAGTGAATTTCCTAACCAATCGTTGGTAATCGTTACTAATTTTAAAGCAAACGACTACCCCATCCCCCCGAAAGAAGTAGTTATTATACGACTACTTAAAGTCGACAAAAAAGTGTTTTTGTTTTGGCCTCTGCTGGTATTGAACTCCTAACCTTACTTCCTTATACTTCCCCTACTTATATCCAACATTTGAATCCGTGCGACATATAAAAAGCTACCTAAGTCATGCTCTTAAATTTTGCTCTTTGTCTAAAATACTGATAACTAATACTTCCTATGGTAATAATATTTGGGACAGGGCAGATTTCTAGTTCTAGGTATTCTGGTTATAATAAACTGATTTTCTTGCATATTGTCCCTCAAAACCGCACTTAGTGAGCAGAAATGCTGTATCTAGTTTAAGGATTATTTTCTGTGTTTTTTATGTTTCCGACACAATTTTGCTTTTCTTTTGTCATTTAAATACTGAAAGGACATTAAACTGGGAACTCTGGGAATTTCAATTGTCCCTCAAAACCGCACTTAGGGAGCAAGTATGCTGTATCTAGTTTAAGGATTATTTTTCGGTGTTTTTTTTTTTTTTTTTTAGGTTTCTGACACAATTTTGCTTTTCTTTTGTCATTTAAATACTGACAGGCAATTAAACTCAAAACTCTGAGAATTTCAATAAAAAGCTTAGATTTAGTACAATTTCTCAAGTTTATATGCCTTAGTCCTTGTGGAGACCGCTGTCTCTTTTTAACTCATTTGCCTCAAATACATCAAAAAGTCCTGCATTTTTTACCATTTGGTAAATTTGGGCAACACTGAATAGTAAGTGAAAAATACATAGATATTTGAAAAAAAAAAATAAAAATTTCAATTCAAAATTCCTGAAACACTTTTTCCATATTTCTTCCATCGAGTCACAGGAATAAAAAAAAAAAACACATTAGACATATATTTTACCAGTTAAACATTATTTTCCACAAAAAAGTGAAATATTTTACCCATGATATTTTTAAATTATATTGACTTTTTTCCACACACACACTAACAACATTCTGCAAATATTCATTTGATAAATTCATAGACCAACTACCTTTGGGTACCATTTATATGAAATGTATTTTTTTTCCACTTATTATCAATAGTATAATATTTCACCTTGATTAATACAGAAATTTGTTTTGTTTCCTTTTTTCTACGTTTTTTGTTATATCAGTTTACTCGTTTTTTTTTCTGTTTTGAAATACCAAATAAACATTTGCGGAAAAAAACGTGTAGAGAAAATATTTGTCTTTCATTTATATTTTATGTTCACCGTTCCCCGGGGTCTATAAAAAATTGATGCAATAATATGTTTTCATTTGAGTTTTTTTTTTTTTATTTCTATTTGTTTCGTTTTCATATAATAGTTTATTTTTCTTGTTGCTTTGTTGTTTTCTTTTTGTTATTGTCCGGTTTAAGCAATTAAAAATAAATTTAATGAACATTTATAGGATTTTTTTCTTTTTTCTACTCTGGACATTGTAAATGATTAATATAAAATCTATATTCAATTAATATTATTGAGTTGTATTGCATTTTAAGTCGATCAATTCACAAAGGGGAAGAAATAAAAAAATATTTGATTAATATTCAAAGGCTTCAATTCTTCTTAGACTTCCGTTGGTTTCGACTTTATTTGTAAAGGCGCAGGTTTTGTTTTAACCATTATATGGAAGTATCAGAATTTAAATAATTTCGAGGGTCTTGACCAATTCTTTTCAATTGATTGGCTAACAATTTTTATTTGGCTATTTTGGGAGTGGAGGTCTGGGGGCGGAACAGAATAGGTCAGAATAGTAAAATTTCAAATGCGTTTTCATTTCTGAGGCAAAAATTTTTAAATTATTATTATTTTTAAAAATGTAGGTCCCACATGACCGTTCCTCTCAGGTTCACGTACCCAACCAACATTATCTGGAGGTTGAGAAAGTCTAAGAGGGGTACGACCACATGGGACCCACATTGTAAAAATAAAAAATTGGTCTAAGTATTGAAACCCAATTGGATTTTTGCTATAACACTTCAATACAATTAGCACTTAGAATTTTTCAACCCCCAGCCGATATTGACTGGGATCGAGGACTTGAGAAGTACGGCCATACAGTGTGAGATAAAAAAACTGCAACAAAGTCAAACGCCATAATTTTTACATTTTTTTTATACCCTCCACCATGGGTAGGAGGGTATATTAACTTTGTCATTCCCTTTGTAACACCTCTAAATATTCGTCGTAGACCCCATAAAGTATATATATTCATAATCAGCATAAAATTCTAAGACGATTTAGCGATGTCCGTCTGTCTGTCTGTCTGTCTGTCTGTCTGTCTGTCCGTCTGTCTGTCTGTCTGTCTGTCTGTCTGTCCGTCTGTCTGTCTGTTGAAATCACGATAGAGCCCACATTATTTGACGTAGACCTTTGAAATTTGGCACAAGAGTGTATATTGTCCCTAGGATGGTTGGTATTGAAAATGAGATATATCGGTCCACGTTCTGGTATAGTCCCCATATAACGGTACCTCCCGATATTCGGTATTTTGATGATTAATGCCACATTTTTTCACGGATTTATCTGAAAATTGGTATTTGTAGGTCATGACGGGTCCCTGAGCGTGTGGCAAAACATTGCATGTATAGGTCCACGTTTTGGTATAGCCCCCATATAACGGTACCTACCGATATTCGGTATTTTGATGATTTATGCCACATTTTTTCACGGATTTGTCTAAAAATTGGTATTTGTAGGTCATGACGGGTCCCTGAGCGTGTGGCAAATCATTGCATGTATAGGTCCACGTTTTGGTGTAGCCCCCATATAACGGTACCTACCGATATTCGGTATTTTGATGATTTATGCCACATTTTTTCACGGATTTGTCTGAAAATTGGTATTTGTAGGTCACAACGGGTCCCTGAGCGTGTAGCAAAACATTGCATGTATAGGTCCACGTTCTGGTATAGTCCCCATATAACGGTACCTCCCGATATTCGGTATTTTGATGATTTATGCCACATTTTTGCACCTTTTCCGCTGACCTCTTTGGCAAGTAAACACGATAATTTTGTTTGTTTACAAACTGCTGGTCAACGAATGTTTTCTCATCGGAGAAAACTAAATTTGGCAGTTCACCACTTACGGCCAAGCGAAGCAACTCTTTAGCTCTTTTGAGTCACTTTGTTTCTGTTGCGGTGTAAGTTCTTGCACTCTTTTGAATTTCAATGGCTTTACCCCGAGCTCATTTTTCAATATTTGCCGAATGGAATAGTCCGAGTAGCGCCCATGTAAATATCCTCGAAACAGGTAAAGTTATAATTTAAATAATTTCGAAGGTCTTGACCCTCTTGTATTTAGGCTACTTTGGGAATGGAGGACCATTTTACATAAGAATATGCCCCTAAAATCCAAATTCCCAACTCATATTCTCTTGGAGGTGGAAAATTCAAAATTCTGCTGATGGTATTAGGTCAGAAAAACAAAATTTCAAATGGGTTTTCATTTCTGAGGCAATTTTGTTTTTCAATTTATGACGTACGTCCTTCATGGCCGTACCACTCAGGATGACGATCCCAACCAATAGTATTTGAAGAAAGTTGGATGTTTATTTCGGTTTCATTGAGCGTTTTTACTTTTCAAAATCTTGAACCCTATGTGGTAGAGGTACCAGAAGTCATTATCCGATTTTACCATGTTTATAACAGATCTTGTATTGCTGTAAATGTCGAAATGTATCAAGTCTGAATGAAATCCGATGTTAATTTCGCGTTTTATGAGCTTCATGAATATTCAAAATTTTTATTTTGTGGGAGGGGTACCAGAATGAGTGACTAATGTATCTCATCTTCACAGCAGTTCCTTTGTTAATAGAAATAATGGGATGTATGAAATATGAATAGAAGCGGATGCTTAATTCGGATTTTATAATCGTTTTTGTTATTCAGAACTTCGACAATTTATGGGAGAGGCACAAGAAGTAATGGTCCGATCTCTACCATCTTTATAATAGATGTTGTGTTCATAGAAATATTGACACCTGAATAGATAGAAATATTGAAACGAATTATGATATAAGTTTATAAACCTAAAATGTCTGGATTTCGTGGAATATTAATCCGAAAATTTCTAAAAGTATGGTAGGGTGAACTTGTCCCGTCCATAAAGGTTTCCTTCCGATGCAAACTTTTAAAAAACCGATACATATGTTTCCTATTTAGGCTCTACTTAAACAATTTGCTGGATTTTCTCCATAATTATCAAAAAATTTGATTTTATATTTCTTAATTTTTAATTTAGTAATTAAATAAATCATGATTTTAAAACGATAAAAATATATAATTTTCAAGACCTTAAAATCTCAAATTCATATTTTACTTACCTTTACTTTGGGCCTAAAACTCAATTATCTTTTTGCCATGAAATCTCATATCTTAAGCACTTTAAGTAAATTGAATTCCTATCCCCTTTCAACTGAAAATTCTAAAAAAAAATGATTTTGAAAAAACCAGATTTGTACTCTAAGCAAAAACCAATCAGAAACAAAACTACTTTCATCCCACAAACATACACACACACCTACAGATTACAACATTTACACACATACACCCACATCCAGTTGGTGGTGGCCCACAAGCCTTTGAGGGAAAGTTTTCCATATGGAAAATGTTATTTAGACACTCGAACTTAAAACAGACCGACAACACTTTTGACAATGATAGTAAATTTAGGGCAATAGCAGAATAAGACATGCAAACATACACACACACGCAAACGCAGACATACAACCTTATTGCCAAGCACAACATCTACAACGTCTGAATGCAACACCCTGAGACGTATGTGTTCATATATGTTTGGGTGTGTGTGTGTGTGCAGAAAGTTTATATTATTTCCTTATGCTTATCTGTATCACTCTCTCACTCTCTTCCCCTCTCTGGGTCTCTTTGAGTTTATGGCCTTTCTTAGTTAGGTTCAAAGCTAAGCATATGGGAATGAGTTTTGCGACGGAAACAAAAGAACTTAAACAAGTTTACAAAGCAATTGCAATTCTTGTACCAACACAAACAACAGCAACAACAAGAGCAATAACTACAACATCACACATGTAGTTGTGTTGTATTATATTGTGTTGTATATTGTTGTTGGCAAACACACACAAACATTGCACAAGCATTGTTTTAAGGATACATCATCTATGTTCTGTATGGATGTCTGCATCTACTTCATATTGTTGTGAACATAAAATGGGTAACATTTAGATGTAGACAGACACCAACACACACACACACCCATAGACATAGGCATAGACACAGATGCAAACAACAACATCAACAACATACAAACAGGCATACTGCAACAGGCATTCCAACTATGCAAATATGATTGTTGACAGTGCAATTGCAACAAACGCACAGACACCAAACACTCACATTCGTATATGGGTGTGTGTGTGTCGATAAGACACCTTGGGTGTGTTGCTGTTGAATGGATGTTTGTTTCTTTGTTTGTCGAACATACTAGACATCGTGGATTCTGTTATCCTTGTCGTCGTATATAATAATGACAATTTATATATATGTATATTTTATATGTGTTTGTGGGGATATTTACTTATTCAACAAACATCAAGGAAAACAGGACAGATTTCGAACATGGACATTTTGGTTATAGGTTCCGTGTTGTATGTTTACCATTGACAAGGTCTGTTAGAAATGTTTTGAGGCTTTCTGAATGAAGTGGGCGTTGCATTTTCAACCTCGGTTTAATATAAAAAAATAAAAAATTAAATTTTATCAAAAGCTTAAAGAAATATACAATTTATCAAACGAAGAAATTGGTTTACGAAATGTGTATTATCAATATTAAATTATTTCATTTATTTAAAAATAATTTTCAAAGGCTTATTTAAGTGGAAATGGGACCCAAAAATGTGAATTTAGGCCAGTGTTATTATAGAGTTTATACAAAAATCTGAACCTGGAAACTCTAAATCAAAAACTGCAATTTCATCTCTTGAAAATTGTGACCCAAACATAAAAACTCAAAGTTACAGTCGGATCCATCAAACGCCCTGGTGAAACGGCTGCAGCTAGAATATAAAAATTTTGACTGATTGCCAATGTTTGTGGTTAGGGGTGAGATAAGGCTGGGCTTATAAAATTAGTACTAGATGTGTACTAAAATTACTAAAATGCACTACAGGGTGAGATAAAAAAAAAACTGCAACCAACTTCAGACAGCTGTCGTTTCTAAGCCACTGGTCCGACAGCTGTTAAAATTATTCCAGTGACAGCTCATTATATTTTATACAAGCGTACAAAAGCATTTTGGTGAGAATATTCCAGAAAAAAAGTTATTCGTGATGGCGTGATTTCTTTATATTTGACTGGAATACTACAAGTGGCTATCGTTAGAGCACCCTAGCATTTAAATGTGAATCCATCTTTTGTGTCTCGTACCATCGGTCGTTACCGTGATACTGATAGCGTAGCCCAACGTCAAGGAAGTGGACGGAAGAAAACAGAAACTTAAGAAAAATGGTTCGAAAAGTAAAGAATCGACTTGATCGAAACCCGCGTCGCAGTGGCCGAAAAATGGCTCGTGAGCTGAACATAACGCGATATTTCATTCGGCAAATATTGAAAAATGAGCTCGGGGTAAGGTCACTGAAATTGAAACAAGTTAGAAAGCAGTAAGTTCGGCCGGGCCTTTGAATACACTTTTGAAATTTTCCAAAAAAAAAAAAAAAAAAATCCGTTGAAAATTCTGTTATAATTTTCAAAATACCGAATATGGCCCTTATATTAGGGTCTCTACGACGTGAACCTACATAGGCTTTGTTTGTCATATGCCATTACCGTATTCAAATTCGAAACTTGATATAGACGGTGAATAATGTAGCTAAAATCCTCAAAATACTATATATGGAGGTACCCTTATATCGGAGCTATACGAAGATCTGGACCTGCATAGACAATTTTCTGTAACATCCATTATGAACTTCAAATACGATATATCAAACAATTTTGGTGAGTATTGTACCTAAAATCTTCAAAATATGAAACTACTCCAGTGAATAATGACGCTAAAATCAAATAGCGAATATTGGGGGCTATATGAAGACGTGGACCTGCACAGACACTTTTCTGTCGTAGGCTGTAGTTTCCATTACGAACTTCAAATACCAAATTTGACATTCCGGTGAATAATGTAGCTAAAATCATCAAAATACCGAATATCGGGAGGTACCGTTATATGGGGGCTATATGAAAACGTGGACCTACAAGGCCCATTTACGAACTTAATCTGCCTACTGGCAAAAAAACATGTGTGCAAAATTTTAGCCTTCTATCTCAATTTGTTCGAAAGATGTGTGCGTGTTTACAACAGACAGGCGGCCAGACTGACGGACATCGCTAAATCGACTTAAAAGAGTGTGGTGAATTGCCGAATTTAGTTTTTTTCCGATGAGAAAACATTCGTTGTCCAGCAGTTTTTAAAGAAATAAAATGATCGTGTTTACTTGCCAAAGACGTCAGCTGAAAATGTGCACCTTCGGTTGGCCACCAGAACTTAAGCGCCGGCCATGGTGCTGGTGTGGGCCGCCATAACAGACGATGGTCGCTCTCCGCTCGTATTTATCGACCGAAGCATCAAAATAAGTTGGCGAGAATATTCTAGAGGTTGTATTAAAGCCTTGTGCACGCAAACATTTTGGCCGCAGACCTTAGACATTCCCTCAGGACTCAACACCATCGCGCTCGGCACGCGCCACCCAAGAATAATTACAAAATGAGGTTCCTTGCTTCATTTTCAGCGCACTATGGCCACCAAAATCTCCGTATACCAATCCGTTATACTATTGTGTCTGGAGTATTTTGGAAAGCAAGGTTGGCACTAAAAAATACCAAAGTGTCGGTCACCTCAAGCAAGCTCGTCGCCGGGAATCGACAAAAGTAACGCAGTGCAACAGAAATTCTTCAGTTTTTGGTCCATTCCAACCCCTAGATATTATGCAATCATCTCCAAAAGCAAAAGGCTTCTATTCAGCCCCTAGCCCCACCTCCATTCTAAATTTCGTGAGGATCGGGCCATAATTGCGACCTGTAGAGTGATTACAAATTATCATGGACAGATGGACGGACGGACGGACGGGCATACATGGCTAGATCGACTCAGCTCGGCGAGATAGGAAGATCCATATATACTTTCCTATGTGGGAAACCAATATTTGGAAGTGTTACATAATTTTTGGCCCAATCAAACTTATAATACCCCCAACACATAGTGTTGTAGGGTATAATTAGAAAAGCTTTCTAAATCTTAGATTATTTCCATTTTCGATACATTTTTAAATTAGAGTAATCTATCCCCAAAAGTTGAAAAGCGAAGACAGGAAATATGACCCCTCCATGTTGCCATCTCGTTGCGTTGATTATTTTCCTGTTCTCAAAACATTACAAGCCCCCTTTGCACACATTGTTCTCATTTCATATTCACAAGTGAAATATTGAATTTTCTATACAAATTATTCTTCAACACAAATATCCTGGCGCCCAAATTGTAACCTAGTTTTTCCTCTTTACTTCATTTGTACAACAACCTTAGAACAATATAAACTAGTTCAAGAATTACCTTCGAGTACTGCTGCTGCCGAAGTAGGCATTCAAAAAAAAAAAAAAACAAATACTAACCGGAAATTTTTGGTTCAACTCTAGAGAATTTGGCAAATATTTATTAGAAAGCATCAAAATAAATATACGTACGTACGTATACACTCCATTACCCAGATGTATACATACAACAATTCAAGATATATGTGTGTATATGTAGAAAAATGTATATGCAAGGACATTGCTTTCGGGCAACATTGTCACTGCATTTCAAATAGCAGAGGTTCTTTGCATATATTTCTTAGCAAATGTATGTCGGTATGTATGTATGTATGTGTGAGAGTAATGTATACATTTTTAAGTTTTCCCACAACTACACGATATGAGATAGTTGGATGGATAGATAGATAGGCGGTAAGAAAGAAACAACAATTTTCCAACGACAAATATGAGTTGGAGGGTTACAACAACAACAGTAACATCAGCAATGACAATCTAAATGCCAGTTGTAATTGTGTGTGTAACGGAAATGTAATTAAATATTATGCATGTTAAACCCTGTGTGTGCACTCTAATGCACTGATTCCCTGGCTGCATTCTCTCTATTTTCTCACTCGTAGTGTAGTAGTAATTGTTGTCACATGTAAATATTTTTGCAGGTATGTGAAATTGTTATAAGAACATTTTTCATTATTCTTTGCCACTTGGTGAGCTTTGTTTAGCACTCTCAGTCGCTCAAACATGAACACTCACTCTCTCACTCACTTACAACGGCACTTATCAGCACAGGTTACAAATATTTAGACCTAGACAAAAACACACACGTACACCCGTGTGCATTTTCTTAGATGATAAAACAAATTGGTTGCTTTGTGTGTGTGAGTGAGTGTACGTTTGTGTATTTATAAAGGGTAAGATGAAAAAACTACAACAAAGTCAAAAGCCATAATTTTTATATTTTTTAAATTTTATTGAATGAAAGCAAAAAATGTCGGAAATAGCATCAAATTTTAGAATAAGTTTAGATTTGTTCGAATTGGTCACCTTTGGCACGAATTATGGCCTTCAAACGGCCAATGAAACCCTCACACGCTGCTAGAATGTTGCTCTGCGGCATTTTGGCCCATTCCCGGCGAAGCGCTTGCTTGAGGTGATCGACACTTTGGTATTTTTTAGTGCCAACATTGCTTTCCAAAATACTCCAGACACTATAGTCAAACGGATTGGTATCCTGAGATTTTGTTGGCCATTGTGGGCTGGAAATGAAGCGAGGAACCTCTTTTTGTAACCCTACTGGGGTGGCGCGTGCTGAGTGCGAAGATGAGACACAATAGTCCGAAGGATTGGTATCCGGAGATTATGCGCTGGAAATGAAGCGAGGAACCTCATTTTATAACCAGTGGCGCGTGCTGAGTCCTGTTGGAATGTCCCAGTTCTGCGGACAAAATGTTTTGCGTGTCCAAGGCTTTAATACACCCTTCAGAATATTTTCGCAATAATATTCGGCCTTTAATTCTGATGCCACAGTCGACTAATACGAGCAGAGAGCGACCATCGGTTGTTATGACGGCCCACATCATCACCATGGCCGCTGCTTGAGTTCTGGTGACCAACCGAAGGTGCACATTTTTCAGCTCACCTCTTTGACAAGTAAACACGCTCATTTTGTTTCTTTACAAACTGCTGGGCAACGAATGTTTTCTCATCGGAGAAAACCAAATTCGGCAGTTTTTTATACCCTCCTCCATATTATGGAGGGTATATTAACTTTTTCATTTCGTTTGTAACTCCTCGAAATACTCATGTAAGACCCAACAAAGTATATATATTCTTGATTAGCGTAAAATTCTTGAAATTCTTGATTAGTCGACTTAGCAATGTCCGTCTGTCTGCCCGTCCGTCTGTCTGTTGTCATCACGCTATCTTTCGAACGAACTGAAATAGAAGGCTATAATTTTGTACATATGTTTAATTTTCCAGTAGGCAGGCTAAGTTCGTAAATGGCCTATGTAGGTCCACGTTTTCATATAGCCCCCATATAACGGTACCTGCCGATTTTCGGTATTTTGATGATTTTAGCTACATTATTTAACGGAATTGTTTTAAATTTGATATTTGAAATTCGAAATGGATACTACAGCCTAAGACAGAAAATTGTCTGTGCAGGTCCACGTCTTTGTATAGCCCCCCTATAATGATACCTCCTTACATTCGATATTTTGATGATTTTAGCGACATTATTAACCGGAATTGTTTCAAATTTGGTATTTGAAGTTCGTAATGGATACTACAGCCTATGACAGAAAATTGTCTGTGCAGGTCCACGTCTTCGTATAGCCCCCTATAACGATACGTCCCTACATTCGATATTTTGATGATTTTAGCGACATTATTTAACGCAATTGTTTAAAAATTGCTATTTGAAGTTCGTAATAGATACTACAGCCTGTGACACTAAATTGTCTGTGCAGGTCCACGTCTTCGTATAGCCCCCCTATAACGATACCTCCCTACATTCGATATTTTGATGATTTTAGCGACATTGTTAACCGGAATTATTTCAAATTTGGTATTTGAAGTTCGTAATAGATACTACAGCCTATGACAGAAAATTGTCTGTGCAGGTCCACGTCTTCATATAGCCCCCATATAACGGTACCTCCCAATATTCGGTATTTTGAAGATTTTAGCGTCATTATTCATTGGAATTGTTTCAAATTACGTATTTAGAGTTCGTAAGGGGAACTACAGTATGTGACAGAAAATTGTCTATACAGGACCCGGTCTTCGTATAGGCCCCATATATCAGTATCTCCCTATATTCGACATTTTGACGAGTTTAGATACAATACCCAGCGAAATTGTTTGAGATAACGTATTTGAGGTTCGTAATGGATGCTAAAGCCTACGACAGAGAATTGTATATGCTGGTCCACGTCTTCTCACAGCTCCGATATAACGGTACCTCCCTATATATCATATATTGATGATTTTAGCTTTACCGTTTATTTCAAGTTTCGAATTTAAGTATGGTAATGGCTTATGACAAAGAATGCCTATATACGTCCACGTTGTATATACCCCAATATAAGAGCTATATTCGGTATTTTGAAAATGTTAACAGAATTTTTTAAGGATTTTATATTTTGAAAATTTCCAAATTTGTTCCAAATGGTGGAGGGTATTCAAAGTGCGGCCCGGCCGAACTTACTGCTTTTTAACTTGTTTTTAGCTCTTCTGAGTCTATTTTCTTTCTGGTGTATATTCTTGCACTTTTTGGAATTTCAATGGCTTTACCCCGAACTCATTTTTCAATATTTGCCGAATGGAATATTGCGATATGTTCAGCTCACGAGGCATTTTTCGGCCACTGCGACGCGGGTTTCGATCAAGTTGCTTCTTTATTTATCGAACCATTTCTGCTGATGTTGCTGTTTTCTTTCGTCCATTCCTTGGCGTCGGGCTACGCTACCAGTATCACACTAGCGAGAGATGGTAGGAGAAACAAAAGATTTATTCACATTTAAATGCTGGAGTGCTCTAAAGATAGCCACTTGTGGTTTTCCAGTCAAATATAAAGAAGTTGCACTATCACGCTTGAGTTTCGTCACGAATATTTTTTTTTTTTCTGGAAAATTCGCACCAAAATGATTTTTTATGCTTGTAAATAATATAATGAGCTGTCACTGGAATAATTTTAACATCTGTCGGACGAGTGGCTTAGAAATGACAACAGTCCGAAGTTGGTTGCGTTTTTTTTTTATCTCACCCGGTATATGCATATTTATGTATGTACAAAAGCATGTGTTTAATTCACATTTCTGTTGCTTGTACGAAAAATTTTCACCTAAAACAAAAACAAAAAAAAAGATGAAAAACAATTTTTGAATTTTTCTCTGCAATTACCAACGACTTGTGTGTGAGTGTGTGTGAACACATACATCTCTACATACGTTTGGCAACTCTCCGGCCGGATATATCAAAAATTGTCATTCAACTTGGGAAATGCATACAAGTAAACAAAACAATGCATACATAGATATAAATATTTATGTGCAGCTGAAAGTGCATTAGTTTTCATGGGTTTTTACATCTGAGTGCCACAAAGGTTTCTGAAGACACACACTCCGACACACCCACAAAACAGTTCAGCAAAGTTCATTTGGGGCGAAAATATGCTACAAAAATAGCAGTTTTGTTTTCTTTTTGTTGCTACTATTTTGCTTACCATCTTTGGTAGATTAATGTTTCGGAAGTGTTGCATATTTATATGCATAAACACTTGGTGTCTTTGTTGTTGTTGCTATTTTTTTGGTTTTTGCATTCACATCAACCTTATGATGCGCACACTTACTAACATATTCATGTGTGCCGGAATGTTTGTGTGTATGTGTTTTTTTTGCATTTTGTATAAACATTTATTTATGCATGTGTATTATACATATGTATATAATTCATATTTATACATGCATAGTAGTATTAGTGTTCATTGTATATGTGCCTATGCTTGACATATATTATATACGAGGTCTTTGAAAGGTTAATTGAATTTGAAATTTTTGGGTATTCAAATATTAAAATATAAAAATATTATCAAAGCAGTTTTAGAAAAATATAAAAAATAGGTAATTTATTAATTAAATCGATATGTAAAATATTAATTTATTTAAATAGAACAATAGAATCGTAATATTTTGTTACAAAAGATTTTTAGAAGTTCGAATTTCCAAAAGTTCTCTTGTATGTATAGTTGTCGAAAAGTGCAAAAATTCACTACTAAAATTCTGTAAGTAAAATTCGTAGGCCCCAAAATCATAATTCATATATGAGGGTCCCTGTTGGTGCTCACTCGCTTGTGTAAAGAGAGGGTTGGGGAATTAGCTCGAATAGGACATGAAGTGTGCAAACAGATTTCAACGAATTTTTTTTGTGTGTATAGAGTTCAAATCATCCATCTTGTGACAAATTGACTCATGACCAAAATCAGCCATACCTAAAATGTCAAAAAATGGAAGCTCCGTTACTTGGCAGTTATACATATATTGAAAAAAATGAATATCAAAAATCTGGGAGTTATTTTTTGAAGCTCCATACATGGAATGGTTGTTTAGAAATTAGGACAGAAACATTCAAAATACTGTAACAGGGATTATATTTTTTTTTGCGAGGAGTAAACCTACTCTCTGACAACCCGAAATATGAAATTACAGTTAATGTAGTTAAACATTGGGACGAAAACATTTAAAAATTCGCAGCTATCGTTAAATATTCCTCAATACCAAGTAACCTAAAAAAATATCAACACCTGTGGAAAGTTTCAAAGCTATATCTTTAATATTTCATGCTCGTTACTTCGTCAGCAAAAATTCCACACTAGAATTTTAGATTTGTTCGTGTTAGGTCCTTTTAGTACTCAAAGTGCGCAAATTGTTCAGCTTGACATAATTGTTTATCCTAACTTCATATATCGTACTAAATTTTCAGGTTTTCAAGGATTATTCAAGTTTTTCTTTTTCGGAAAGAATAGTATGAAATTACTTCCGTTTACACCAAACAGCCTCCAAGATCTCTCATTTTGAATTCTTCTTAGAATGATATAAGTGAAACCATTGTACAGTGGATCCACCAACTCACCAACAGTTTTCGCAATTTAAAATTTCACAGTTTCAGCTCGATCCATTCACTCAATACCAAATATAGTTCAATTTAGTACTTTTCGTACAAGCATAGTACTCATTTCCAAAACCATAATGTATCACAATCCAAGATACCAACAGAGACCTCAATATCAAATTTCGAGATTCCAACTGTATGTCTTTAGCTAATACCCATATTAGTGCCACTTAGTACATTTCGAACAAAGATAGCACACATTTCGAAAACCATCTCCACATTTCACCACAGACACCAACAATGAGGATTTCAGCTGTATCCCTTCGGCCAACACCAAATTTAGTACTTTAGTACTTTTCGAACAAATATTGGTCGAATTTCTAAACCACCGCGACATCTGAAACACAGATACCATCAGCAATCAAATTTCAATACCATATGTAGTATCATTCGGTATTTTGCGTACAATTATAGTACACATTTCCAAACCAATCTCCCTATCTTAATTCCAGAGACCTCAACATCAAATTTGATGATTCCACCCAGTTTAGTACCATTTAGTACTTTTCGTACAAATATAGGACGCATTTCTAAACATCCGCCAAATCTCAAACACAGATATCATCAGTAATCTAAATATTAAATTTTAGAAGTTTTTCTTCATACTTTCGCTCAATACCAAAAATAATACCATTCAGTACTTTTCGTACAATTATAGTACACATTTCCGAAACCACCTCCATATGTACAGGCTACACATGAACAACGAGCCCAATACCAGCTTTCAGATTTCAAACACTATTTGTTTATCCAATATCAAATTGTACCACATATAAGACAATATGTACTTTTTGTGCACTTCTAAAACACAATTCCAAAACTTCCTCCATATCACAACACAAACCACCAACAGGGACCCCAGTACAAAATTCCAAATTCCAGCTTCACTGGAATTTTTAGCAAATTTTTAGCTGTATCCATCCACATAATACCAAATGGCAACATATTATAACTTTTCATTATGCTCGAGTTTCCATAAACCCTTGGGTACATCTAGCCATCTGCGACTCTCATTCCAAAATTTCTAGCTCATTTCGCTTGCTAATACATAGTATTCCATTTGTAGTATAATTTAGTACTTTTCGTATCCTTTTAGTGAGAATTTCAGAAAACGCAGCCTTATCCCACGCCTACGCTCCAAGTCTGATCCTCGTGCAAAATTTCAAGATTCTATAGATATATTCTATATTCTATAGATATCATATACTGGTAAGGGTTCCATTTTGAATATTTGTAGAAATTTTACTTTTTATAACCGGTGTTACTCCCAATATTCAGAACATTTGATATCGATATAGACATTTACGTCTTTCCATCATCCGTATCTCTGAATCTCGCAATAACTCGCATGTTCAATATTTGTAGAAACCTTAGGTTATTATATACTTATATTTTGTTATATATTATTTAAAATTTTTTTCATAAATTTTATTAAGACATTTTTTCAAGCTTTTAGACGAACAAAAGTGTTAAAAAACCATAAAAAATGGAGATTTTTATAATATATTTTCAGGTACTAAGACCTGACCTCTTTACGGACTGCTTTGTCAAAAATTGTGGATTATTTTAGAACCATTTTCAAACGACTTTCTGACGAAGCTTACTGGATTTTTAATACTATTTTTCTAGACAAAATTATGGAATTTTTCAGAGCATTTCTGACCAGGCCTTACCAAGCAAAACTCTTGTAAAATCCTAATTTTTCAAGGATTTTCTTATAAATATTATGAAGTTTTTATTAATATAAACAGCTTTCTACAAAATATTAGATTTTTCGAAAGAAAAGCTAAATTAAGAATCGTGTTTCATTATAACAATATATTCAACGGCTTTCTAGCCATGAATTTTTCAGGAAATTTCTTGTAAAAGAAAATGGATTAAAAAAATTCTAGACTAGATCCTTAGTGGCAAAAACCTAAAAAAAATGTTTTGAGTGATGCTTTCGAAGATTTTCCAGTAAAAAATATTAACTTTGCTTTTCTCAAACTTTGTTTATATACCCATACAATCAGTAATGCCGCAAAACTATGTTGGAAATTATCGTTTATCATTGAGTTTTTCATTGAATTACAATAAAATCAGAATGTCTTATTTCTTATATTCATTTAAACGTGCACAATTTCTCCTTGATGAAAATTCATATAAAAATCCACTATGAGTCCTTGACAAAAACTTATTTTATTTAAAATTGCATGATTAGTCGTTAACATAAATTTTTTCGAATTATACAGACTTAAATTTTATGGATTTAATCTTGTAAACCCTCGTAATTTTTCCCTTTCTCGATTTTGGGGAGAGAAAAAGTCCTGATTTTAAGTCATTTCCCATTCCCATCAATCTTCCCTCGTTCTTAAAAATAACAAACAAATTCAACAGCATAGTTTATTTCGTATTCGTTGTTGTTATTGTTGTTGTTTTTCTTCTATGTTTTCCCCATTGGAAAGAATGCAGAGTTTTGCATATGAGATTTTTTTAAATGCTTAACATTGTGACAGTTTTAATTATGAAGCATTATTTGTTGTCATTGTTGCTGTTGCCATAGTTCCTGCCGTAGCGGGTATTGTATATATACGTGTGCATGTATGTGTGTTTACCTCCTAAATTTTTGTTGCTGCTGTTGTTGTTGCTATTGTCATTTTACTGCTCCCCATGCATGCAAATTTTACTCCTCTGTGTCATTCATTCTAAAAACTTTGACATTTTTTTTTTTGAGTAAGGACAACAAACACAGCCACACTCACATGGTATTGTTTTTGTAGTTTGTTTTTTTTTTTTGGTCTGTTGTATGATGAAAAACTCTTTCCTCTTTTTCACAATTAAATTTTTTTTCGGCAAAAATTTAATAATATAAAAAAATCCACAAATGAAATTTATTGCAATTTATTTAGGCAGAAAGGTATTTGTTGCTGGTGTTATTGTTGTTGCACATGAATTTGATAAAATGTCATGGCACAAACATACACACCAAAGAACGTAAATCTATTCAATCTATGAAATCCTGCAAACCCCAGAAGCCCCACATAATTTTGTTGCATTTTTAACAAGGAATTGTGGCAAAATTCGTGACCAACACCAATAGCAGCAACAACTACATAAAAGCAAAAAAAGGGAGCTTATATCTAATTATTTTTGCTGAGCCAAAGCAACGGTCAGAAAACTAAGAGTGCTAATTGATACAAATTGCAAATAATAGGTTATGGTTGTGGTCAATGCATGCATGTGACATGCTTTAGAGCGAGGTTTTTTCGGGATAATTTTTTGGGACTTTAATGAGCATTTTTAAAGGTGGTGAAGTATAGGAATAATGAAATTGGGATATATTAAATTGGTTGTATTTTAGAGAAAAAAAATTGTCGATATTATTTGGTAATTTTAATTTATAAAAAATATGTAGTTTTTGATTACCAGGAAGACATTTTCATCCATATACCGCAAATTGACTTTTATCAGTGATTGCCTGTATGTGAAATACAAATTCATTACACGATTAGTCTTTGATTAATATTCATATAAAAATTCACTAAAGGTCCATCATCCATTCATTTAAAAATCCACGATGTTCTTCTTGATGGAAATTCAGTTAAACTCCAAGAGTAGTTCTTGGCGGAAATTCATTTTAAAATCCACAATTAGCCCTTGATTTAAGAACCCATTAGTCCTTGTTGGAAATTGATTTAATGGAAATTCATTCAAAAATCCTCAATTCTTGATATAAATTAATTTAAAAATCAACTGTAAACACATGATAAAAATAGAAATATCCATGATTTTCTTCTAGATGGAAATAGAAGATTTATTTTAAACTCCACGTGTAGTTCTTGGCGAAAATTAATTTTAAAATCCCCAATTAGTTCTTGATGATTTTAAAATCCACGATTGATGTTTTTGGAAATTAATTTAATGGAACTTTATTTACAAATTCTTATAAAAAATACTTGATAAAAATTCATTTAAAAATCAACTGTAAACACTTGATAGAAATTAATTTACAAATCCACGAAAAGTCCATCATCCATTCATTTAAAAATCTACGATTATTCCTTGATGAAATTCATCTTAAGAGTTAATCATTCATTTATTTAAAAATCCACAATGAGTGGAGTGAAATTAATTTAAAAATCCACAATGAGTCCTTGATGGAAATTAATTTAAAAATCCACGATGTGTCCTTGATGGAATTTCATTTGAACATCCTTTAAACATTCATATAAAGATCCACGACTATCCTTGATAAAAATTCAGAACTAAAATTCCTTTGAAAGTCAAGGATTATCCACGATTAGTCCTTATTGAAAATTCATTTCATTTCAATTGGAGGTCCTTTTCATGAAAATTATATACATGATGTTCCTTTAAGAAAATTCATATTAAAATCAGCGATTGCAATCTGAAGTACCTTTACCAAAAATGTATATAAATATCCTTAATGATCCTTCTAAAAAATCTTGAAAAAATAGTAAAGAAAAATAACGAAGGTCCTCTCTAAAATGCATAAATATAAATACGAATATAGCTCAGCAAATCCTTTACAAAAAAAATATATATATATCCAATACAACAACTGATTAAAAGTCCACGACTACTCTTTCTAAAAATTAATAAAAAAAAAACATAAAAATAATTCACAAGTAGATATATACAAAAATTATAAAATTGTTGTTTAATTTTTTTTGTTTCTCATATAATAATCGGGAGGTCTTCTCAGTTTAATCATTAAAAAAATTAATACTCTAATACAGGGTGAGATACAAAAACTGCAACCTACTTCAGACTACTAAGCCACTTTCTAAGCCACTCGTCAGACAGCTGTTAAAATTATTCCAGTGACAGCTCATTATACTGTTAACAAGCGTACAAAAGAGGCGAGAGAATATTCTGGAGAGTGTATTGGCCTTGGACATTCCAACAGGACTCAGCACCATCACCCAAGAATGGTTAAAAAATGAGGTTTTTGCTTCATTATCAGACCACAATGGCCACCAAAAGCTCCGGATACTAATCCGTTGCACTATTGTGTCTGGAGTATTTTGGAAAGCAAGGTTGGTGCTAAAAAAATACCTCAAAAAAATGTACATATTATGGCGTTTGACTTTGTTGCAGTTTTTTTTATATAGTTCCGAAAGTCATTTAAAAATTCTCTCTTATAACTCTTATTATAAAAATGCAATCGAAAATCCATGTATAGATTTCTGGTAGTCAGATTGAGAAATTCAATTTAAAATTGACAACAACATTTCTGATAATATTCGAAGAAAATGTATATTAAAAGCCACAATTAAGCAAATATATGTCTTTCCAAACACAGATTTTTTTCTTTGTACAATGTCTTATTACGAATGCATTTAATACTAAAATACCTTTTAAATTTTCTCGCAACTCATTATGGGGAGGGCAAACAATCCATTCGTTTAAGAAAACATGCTATGAACCGTAATTTACTTTTCCTCGAACAAAAAACTATGAAATCTTTTAATTATTTAAGGAATTTAACACATTCTTGACCATAGTTTGGTGTTTTTTTATTTTGTTTAATTATTTTAAAATACCTGGTCTGAAAGAACTTACAATGGCATCATATTTCAAATGCCTTTACAACTCCGATGTTCTTTTTGCCAAAATAAATTTCATTCTTTGTGCATTTAGTTGTTATTTTCTGTTGCCCCACCTCTTTTCGGCAAGTAATCTTACAAATCTCTTAAATAAATAGATAAATTTTCCTTTTAACAAATTTCTAAAATAGTTGTAAATCTGAAAAATAGATGTCGGAAGAAGATAGCTGTGCAAGTGCATATTTTATTTCTATTACGAAAACACGAATTACGTTCCAACACACACACGCACATATATATATATATATATATTCCTTAAATCTCATCTCTTGTGTACATGTGTTTGTACCTGTGTTTATTTGTATTAAGACAAAAATCCTGACTTATGCACAGCAAATATTTTTTCGCAACCAAAATAAAAACAAAAAAAAAAAAAATAATTCACATATTTTCCTTGGCACAACTTCTCTGGCAATGCAATGGTAATAAACATGCAAAACATACAACAACTCGGCATCATGAATTGTACAAATAGAAACAAGGAACACAAACACACACACACTTGCACACAAATATAATTTGGGTTATCCAACGCACATACATACACATAAGCCAAGAAAAGGTAACCAAAAGGAAATAGAACAACAATTTTCTTAACAGGAAATTTTCAGTTCATTCGGGTGTTTCCGCATGCAACACACGTAAACAAATATTGTGCATCTAAAGAAAATCAACAGCAGCTAAAAGAGAGAAAAACAAAAAAAAAAAACAAAACAAACGAACAACAATGGCAACAAGCAGCCACTGCTGAATAAATACCAAAAACACCTAACAGCCCAATTCCAATTTACGTAGAACACAAACACACATACACACTCGCAAGTACATACACAAACATAATGTTTTACACACACACACACACGCCATACGTTTTTGGTCCCCTCTCTACATTCAAAAATGTTTTCGTTGTAAGAAAATATCCCCATAGCTTGAATCAATTTTTTCCCCAACTGCATCCCTCAGCACTGGACTGACTGGCTGGCTGACTACTCGACACTCACACAGAGAAAGGGTTTCTTGAAAAATGTTCATTTACACGTAAACCTGTTGTTGTTCTTTGTAAAGTTGTTGCTGCTGTTGTTGTTCTTTGTACCAGGTATTCGTAGTATGTAAAACAAATAAAATATCTACATCTTAGCTTACAGTAGTAGACAAGTGGCAAACATGCTGTTGAATTATCTCTCCAGGGGATAAGAATCAATACTAGGCTGTAGTTGGCTTGCTTGTGTTGAGGGCGAGAGGGTAGGGTTTTGGGGGCTACAGCACTATGCTGTATTGCTATTTAAGTTTAAGATGGGAAATTTAAACAGAACATCTAAACTTCACTCTATTTTTTAAAATGTAGATACAAAAAACTTTTCGAAAAAGTTTGAATGGACCGCGACTGGACCCAAAATGGTATATCAGTTCAGTCCAATTTGTCATAGTCTTTTCAAAATTTCTTTCGGTATTTCACGCATAAATGCTTCCATGGTTTCTATCCATGTGTCTTATCTTAAGAGATATGAACTTTAACACAGCCCCACAAAAATAGTCTAAAGTAACATGCAGATTATTTTTATAAATATTGACCAATACTTCCTGGTTAAGATTTAAGGCATTTTACTGATATTTATCGTAGACATCCTGCTATATAAATTTTGCATATTTTTTTTTTTTAATTTCAATACATTTTTTTAGAAGAACATTTCTTTGAGAACCCTCGGACCATTATTTTTGCCTTCGATATAATTTATAAAATATTAAAGCAAATTTGCTGAGATCCTTCAATGTATATTTATAATAATTATTAGCAATAATTCATGCATTTTTTTAATATGGCCAAAATTGTGGATTTTTTGGAACCTTCTGGTTCCTTTAAAACATTTTTTTAAGTTTTTTTAGAGACGACTCAAACACCACATTTTTTAAATAATTTTTAAACGTATTTTTTTCTGCGGATTTTAAAAAAGCTTTTTCTGACAACATTTTTCTTATTTTTGTTAAGACGACTTCATGCCAAAAATTATTTTTCATGGTCTTAAATGCCAAGCATATTTTTTTACATCGTGAATTTAAAATTCCCCCAAGGAATTTCAGGGAAAGTCGTGAATTTTTTTAGGAATTTTAAAAAATTATTTTTCAGGACTTTTGGTTAAACAATCAGCGAGTTTCAAGAATTTCTTACTCTATGAAGTTCATTTCCAAAAATTTTGTTTTTTATTTTTATTAGTTTTTGTCAAGGGTCTCCGGGTAAAAAACAAAGACGACTTCATGAATAAAACTGGTAAAATTTTTAAGAAATCTTCCGAGTACTTTCTAGCAGTATTCAGTGATATTCGCACATTTTTGTTTTCCAAAACGACTTAATGCTCTTGTGGATTTATTTAGGAAAAATTTGTCAATTATAATTAGCCAAAATGTTAAAAAACTGAACTTTTTAAGTTGTTTTCATATTACTAGGAAATAAATCATGCCTTTTTAAGACTTTTCCAAAATGGTGGATTCGGTAATATTTTAAAAGAATTTCTGACAACCTTCAGGATTTATGCAAAAAAAAATCATGCATCCCTTATTTTTTTTTTTTTTCAAGAATTCCCTTGTGAAATCTAATTGGTTTTTCAAAATTTTTTCCAATGTCTACTCCATTCCCAAAAATCGTTGATCTTTTGTTAAAGGCCTTCTTACAACATAAATTTATTTCAAAAGTGATCTCTAAAAAAGTACCGGTATTTGATGAAGCAATGTTTCTACTACCTCAAATGGCAAATGCCAGGAATAAACAATTAAAATTTTTTGAATATTTAGATTCCCCCATATGACTTCCTGTATCCCCGATATTTGGCTATATTCCCTAACGAAATCAGCATCAATAAAAAAGTCAGAATTTTTTCATACAAAATTTTAGCCCATTTCACCAGCAAAATACTACCCGATGACAAACAATTGACAATTTTTAGGGTTTTGATCCATTTTAAACCCAAATATTTTGTGAACATCTTCCAAAAAATAGGCTTTTATACTGATCCTATCCCTATCACCATGCCAAATTTCGTGTATACGGGGGGTTATTACGACCAGACACACAGTCGGAGTTGCCGAAATTGAGTTAATTTAGACTGATATCGGACATTTTGTGCACAATAAACCCGAAATCGGTTGAAGATATATATGGGAGCTATATCCAAATCTGATCCGTTCTCGATAAAATTTAACTGAGGTATTTCTGGGCTTTTTCTGATATCTGTTACCAAAGATCATTGCTGTGGAGTCCATATTACGCATGTGGGGCAGTTTAAAACCCAAATCGGATGAAACATATATATGAGAGTTATTGCTATATCTGAACCGATTTTCCCCAAATTTGACGTATTTGCTTCTAGACTGAATTCGATCGATGTATTAAAATACTGGTCATTTGGACTGATATTGGCCATTTGGTGCTCAATTAAACCGAAATCGGTTGAGGCCCATATATATCCTCAACCGATTTCGGTTTATATCTTATATATCTTAATTTGAACCGATTCTCACCAATTTAAATAGGGTTCGTCCTTGGGCCAAACAATATTTGAAAAATTTCATCTCAATCGAATAATAAATGCGACCTGCATTTTGTTTACAAAAAAAGATCTTCTATAGTAACTATGGGTCTTTCTCGCTTCCTTCTCTATGTTATAAACAAATGGGTATAAAAATCATGCGATAGAAAATATTTCTAAAAATAAAAAATACCACAGAAAAATAAAAAAATATAAAAATATTCACAATTTTATTAGTATTTTTAATGTGGTTTTTGCAGATATTTTTGAACTTACAAAGTCTTCTTTGGCAAAAATGGACCTTATTAATTTTTCCTGGGAACTTAATGATCAAAAATATTCTATCCTTCAAATATAATTGAATGTCTTACATTCTATATAATCTACGGATTGCTTTAGTATCTTTTCCTTGTCAGAAATCTAGGTTATAAAAAAAATTAAGATACTTCTGTCCAAAAAAATGTTAATTCTTATAACTTATATATATGTAACTGAATAATTTTCTTCAACATTCAAAAAAAAAAAAAAAAAACAATGGATTTTGTAATTTTCTTTTTGAAGAGTTTTTGTCAAAAATGTATTGTTTTAAAGAGATTATTTTTTCAAGGACCTCATGGAAAAATCGTTGTTTTAAAAAAAAAATTGACTTGACTTCTTGCCCATTATTTTTATATTTTGTTTTACTAACCTCCTGATTTACTTAATATTTATTTCAAGGACTTTTTGGTAAAATCAAGGACTTTTAAAGTTCTTTCCATGATTTTTTCAAAAATCTCTTTCCCTTCTCATTTTCAATTTTTATTTTTAATGGACTTTGTCTCAAAATATTTGATTTTCCAAGAACATTTCAAAGAGAAGGTCTTATAACCAGAAATCGCAGATTTTCCACCGACACTCTTGCCAAAAAATCTTTTTTATAATTGTTAAGAATTTCTTGGCAAAATTTATTGACTTTTAAAAAATTTTATTTAAAAGACTTATTTACATTATTTAATTTTTATTTTAAAATTTGATTTTTTGACGTCATGCTCACAAAGAAGATTGTTTTAGATTTTTTAACGACTTCCTTTCCGGTATCGTTAACTTCAATTTACGCGTTCAAAAGTTGTCGATTTTTTTTTACTTTTTGTTATGTTTAAATGCAAGGACATAAACAAATCATGGAATTTTTATTTCAAAGATTTCATGGCCAAAAATCAGGAGGTTTCTGTTCAGAAATGGTACATTTCCAAAAAATATTTTTAATTTAAAACTACTTGAAAGAAGTGTTCTCTGAGCATTCATACTTTCTTCTTTATTATTCTTTTCTTGTTTTTTGCTATCCTTAGAAAATCAATTAATTTTCAGATATTTTAGGAAGTCAGTCGGAAGTAAATTTCTGTTGAATTTACATATAGAATGTGTTAACTTAATTAAAACTTATGGCCGACAACAAGACGTACTGTAAGCAAATCGGAAATTTGTGTATTTATTTTTTATTTAATTTTTTTTCGCAACAAATGAATTGCAACGAAATGTAAAAGGATCTTTACCATGAAATTCCGATGTATGTATTCCTAGTGCAAGTTTGTCGCTATGTTGGTATTCCAGCTGATAAATGTTGCCGACAATTTAGTTTGAATGCAAGATATTTAACAATGGCTGTCGGTTGCCTTCCTGCCTGCCAGAGGCATGTGGCTGGCATTTCAGGAAAAAACAACTCCTGTCCATAAATTTTCCAAAGAAGCAGAAGAAAGCATAACAACAATGGTGGCAACATGCAAATAAAATGTATGCAGATATATATTTAAGGCAATTAAATAAATTAATGACAATGCCTTAAGGTGTTTATATGCTGCAGCATGCGTAATGAAAAGTCACATTTGTGAGTTTCGAAATTAAAATAATAATTTTTGAAGAAAATAATGAAAAATATTTTTAATCAGAAATGAAATTATTTTTAACTAAGAAAATATTATTGGAATTCAATTCACTGCAATTATTTAAATGGTGAAATATTCTTAGAATTCAACTCATTGCATTCTTCCAATTTTGTTGGTAGTTCGAAGGTGAATTCTTTATATTTTGGAAAAATTCCCAATATTTGGCCCCAGTACTCCAGTCCATTGCCGTTCGACGGAATTCACCATAGTGATTTCCTCTTCTTTTCGTATTCAATTGATAATGCCATTATTAAATTCATCTTAACATCTATTAATTCCCATTGGGCAATAAACTTTTATTAAACTGCAAATAAATGCCAGAAAATCTTATTGATTAAAAGATTGAGCCAAAACATTCAAACAAACAAAACTAGAAACGAGAGATAGAGAAAAACGAGAGATTCAAACACGCCAACTAAACTCCTTGAAAAGCTAACAGTTAAGTACGCCAGTAGTTGTTTGCCCACCAACTACAACTACTATCACTAGTACTTTTACTCAAAACCCAAACGCTGAATTTTCTCCAGCAAAAAAAAAGAAGGCAAGAAAAAAAATTGAACTAATGTGCAAAGTTAGTTGGATTCCATCCACCCAAGGAATAAAATGAAAATCAAATAAAACCTCGTTTTTTTTTTTTGTTTGCTGCACAAAATGGACAGATGTACAGAAAGAGCAGAAATCCATAGCTGAGGCTATACACAATGAAGCGAGAAAGGAATCCAACTTAACTGCAAAGTGCTGCTGGTGGTGCTGATGATGGCATCGGAGAGACGCATAGAAGACTAAAACAAACATCAATGAAAAGTGAAAAGTTTTTAACTAAAAACCAGTTACTAACATAAAACTATTCACTCGTTTTGTTGTTGTTGGATTGAAGGGCTTAGCAAACTGTTACGCGTTCTTTCCCGCTTAAGCCCTTGGCATTTCCCACATCATCCCTGCGCATACTTGACATATATGCTATGTTCTCAATCTTTTGTATTTAAGGTCAGTGTTGACTTGAAAACAAAAGAAGAACAATGTGCAGGAAAAGTGGAAAATTCTTTTGGTTAGAGAGAAATGAAAACTTTGTGGTTATTCGCATGGAATCGCTGGGGTCACAATCGAATTTGCGGAGAAATCAGGATATGAGTAATAAATAAGCAGAAAATTTCTACAGATAGAAGATTTCAAGTGGTCTTTTAGAGGCCTCTTATAGACAGAAGACCTTTGAGAAGTCCCCTGTAGACAAAAGAAGCTCTGGAGGCCCTCTAAAAATGCCTTTTAGTTTTCGTCTTTAGTCAAAATCTCTTTTCTGTAGTTTTTTTTAGATATTAAAGGTCATTCTAAACATAAAGTCTCCCACATGGACAGACGATCTATTAAAGGGATTCTAAAGATAGAAACATGTTCAAAAGGTTTTTCTTAGCCAGAAGAAAATTTAGATGTCTTCCTTAATATTATTCTATAGCCATATGAAGTTTTAGAGGTCTTATATAGATAAAAGTGATTTAAAGGAGTAACATATTAAGAGAAGACCTCTAGAGAGAAACTTCTTTTCTACTTTTATATACAGAAGATCTAACAGAGGCTGTTCAATACAAGAGAATTATATAGTGGGAGAATATTTCGGTAGAAAAAATACCTTTCTCTAGAAAAGATAACATCAAATGGTCTACAATACGGAGAAAACTTCTTAAAGCCTTTTTGGAATTTTGGAAGAAATTTTTAGAGCCAATATAAGGCCATTAAAGATTATTTTTTAAACAAATTTTGGAACCAATATAAAGCCCTTAACACGGATTTTTTGAAGAAATTTTTGTAGCTCATATAAGTGGAATTTTGGAAGACAATAGACGGCCCCTTAACGTGGTTTTTTTAAAGAAAAGTCTTATATCGCTAATAAGGACCTACAACGTGGATTTTTTTGAAGAAAAGTCTTATATCGCTAATAAGGACTTTCAACGTGGATTTTTTTGAAGAAAACTCTTATATCGCCAATAAGGCCCTTAACTTGGATTTTTCAGAGAAATTTTTACATCTCCAATGAGGCCCTTGGTTGTTTTGAATAAGTTATTAAAGCCAATAAGAGAAGATATTTTTGAGCTAATATAGGGCTCTTCAATGTGGATTTGTTAAAGGATTTTTAAAGCTCAGGTAAGGATCCTAAACGTGGATAAAAAAATACAGCTTCTGTTCGATCTTAGAATGAGTTTTTTACAGCCCCTAAACGTAGATTAAAAAAAAAAACTTTGAAGCTTAAGTGAAGACTTTAAACGTAATTTTTGTAAAAAAGAATTGCAGTTTCCATGCGCTTCAAATTTCTACTTTTTTTAGGTTCCAATCGTAAATTTTTCGACACATGTTATTCCATTTTTTAGGTCTAATTGTAAAGGTATATTTTTGGATTTTAAAAACATTTTGTTTTATATCTTTGGGGACTTATCGTTAATTTTTGAAGGTCTGACCAATGATCTTGAAAGAAAATTTGTTTTAAAGGTCTAATAGTGACTAAGCTTTAAAAGTTTATCGTTGGTTTTCAAAATAGATCGTGGATTTTTTAAATATATATTTTTAAGGATATATCATGGATTTTTTAAATATATATTTTTAGGGAAATATCATGGATTTTTAAAATATATATTTTTTAAGGACTTATCATGAACTTTTAAAATATATAACTTTAAGGACTTATCGTTTTTTTTAAAATAAATGTAACATTTAAAAGACCTTAGATACAGAATTTGTCTCTCAAAATGTCTTATATAAGGGTAAGGCCTTTCAAAGGATTTCCATGTGGAAACGAGAAGGAACTTCGTCAAAGGGAACGCCTTACAAATGGTCTTCTATATTAAGAAGGCCCTTCAAACAGTGTCTCGACAGAGAAGACCTCTGAAAAGAAAAAATTCCAGTGAACAGTAGACATGTTCAAAGGGTGTCCTTAGAAAAATATCTGTCAAAAAGAAGTAGTATATAGCTTTAGCTCCCATATATATGTTTTATTCGATTCGAGGTTTTATGTCCCTCACACGAGTAATATGTACTCCACAGAATGATCTTTGGTACCAGATATCAGATACAGCTCAGAAATAAGTACCTAAAATGTTGTCAAGATTGGTTCAGATTTGGATATAGCTCCCATATATATCTTTATCAGATTTCAGGTTTTTTGTGCTCCAAAAGGTTAATATTAGACCAAATGAACTTTATTTTGGCACTTCCGACGGAATACAGCTCAAAAGCAAACGCTTCAGATTTCGGTAAAAATCGATTCAGATATAGCTATAGCTCCCATATACAGGGTGAGATAAAAAAAAACTGCAACAAAGTCAAACGCCATAAGTTTGACATTTTTATACCCTACAATTGGGAAATATTTTTTTTATGTTCTGACATTTGCTTCTTATTCGGCACTGATACAGGAATACAACTTTAATTTAAGGATTGATTAATTTTCAATTGCCTTTGAAAAACTGGGCATTAATGTTGTCACATTTAAAAGGCTTGGGAAAAAAACAATTCCTTTTTACTTTTTTATGTTAACATCGAAATGGGGTATATTTACGATAAAGAGAAAGACACAATGTTGTAACATATCTCGCCTCTTTCCTTATGTGAACAAAATCAAATCCAAAAATAAGAAAATCTTTATTTCAAATCAAATCGTGTTTTGTATTTCATGAATTCACGAACAGCACTTGGGAATGTCAGTAGCGACTGATGTTGTGACTTTTTCGGAAGTGATGTTTACTTATGCTCGCTCTTCAACGCAATTGAAATTCCCCCTCAATCCTTACACGTTGCGATTTATTTATTTTGTTATGAAACGTGTATTGAATTATAGATATATATAAAATACAATTACACCCACTCACTTCAATCCTTGACTTTCAATTCCAATGGAAAAAACAACAACCACCACTTGGTTCTCCACTCCTCTCGAAGTAAAAATGAGAAAAAACCAAACACCAACAACAAATCAATATAAAAAAGAAGAAAATATAAATTGATTTTCAAATAAACGCTAACAAGCTTGTCGTGGCGGAAATAAAGTATACGCTCGATACGATGCGGTGGTGTATACCTTACACACAGAGAGGGTTTCCCCGGAAAAAAAAAAAACATGGATAAATTGGTGGCACAGCTAAGAATCCCAGCCATGATACGGATGTATTATACTCGTACTTCCATGGTCGCTGTCACGTTTGCTTTCTAACTCTTGTGAATGCTGTTGCTTTGGGGCTATTTCCAAAGTAGCAGCAGTGTTGGAAATGGGCGATGAAGATGAAGATGTCGAGGACGAATTACGACCACCACTACCACCACCATCATCAACATCGTGTGATATTGGACAATATCAACAATATTGGTTGGCGATTGGATTTTCATTTACCTGACAATCAATTCAAACATTTTAATTAAATTTTCACTCTCCCTCTCTCTTTCTCTCGCTCTCTGTCGCTGACTGTGTGTTATTTCTCTCAATTGTGGCCATGTTGTGTTGTAATGAGTTGTGGTGTTGATGACGGCGATAGTGATGGTGATGGCGACTACGACGATATTGTTAGCCCATCAATGCTGGTCCATTGTTGACTCAATTGCTCCGGCCCTGCTGATGCTGTTTCTGTTAATTTCATTCAGTGTCGATGGTGGTTGGTAATGGTGGTCAGTGGCCTTGTATCGCTCTTTTACGTTCCATTAAGTTTTCATTCGACAATAAACCTTTATTTTTAAATTGGTAAATTGTTTTCAAGCCCTACACTACTGCAATGCAAATTGATATATTGGGATTCATACGAAACCACAAGCAGGGGACATTTTTGGGATCTAACTATACAATTAAGATCGATTGGATAAATTTAAGCCACAAACGATAGAATTGATATTACGTAATTAAATATTCTTTAAAATCGCACAAAAAGGAAATCCTGCGGTGTTTATATTGAAAGTTGGAAATTTTGTATGACAAATCATCAGGATTGGACCGATATTTCCCAATGAAATCGGGCACTATTTTCAGACTTTTTGAGCATTTTTATTATAAAAAGTGTTTTTCAATTATTTTCATGATGATTTTTTATATTTTATACAGGGTGAGATAAAAAAAACATCAACAAAGTCAAACGCCATAATTTTTACATTTTTTTAAATTTTTATTAAATAAAAGCAAAAAAAATTCGGAAATAGCATCAAATTTTAGAATAACTTTAGATTTGTTAGAATTGATCACCTTTGGCACAAATTAAGGTCTTCAAACGGCCAATGAAACCGCCACAAGCTGCCCGAATGTTGCTCTGCGGTATTTTGGCCCATTCCCGGCGAAACGCTTGCTTGAGGTAATCGACACTTTGGAATTTTTTAGTGGCAACCTTGCTTTCCAAAATACTCCAGACACAATAGTCCAACGGATTGGTATCCGGAGATTTTGGTGGCCATTTTGCGCCGGAAATGAAGCGAGGAAACTCATTTTGTAACCATTCTTGCGTGGCGCGTGGGAATGTCCAAGGTCTGCGGCCAAAATGTTTGCCTGCCCAAGGCTCTAATATACCCTCCAGAATATTTTCGCAAAAATATTTAGCATTAATTCTGATGCCACGGTCGATTAATACGAGCGGAGAGCGACCATCGGCTGTTATGGCTGCCCACACCATCACCATTGCCGGCGCTTGAGTTCTGGTGGCCAACCGAAGGTGCACATTTTCAGCTGACCTCTTTGGCAAGTAACACTATCGTTTTGTTTGTTTAAAAACTGCTAGACAACGAATGTTTTCTCATCGGAGAAAACCAAATTCGGCAGTTCGCCACTTTCGGCCAAGCGAAGCAACCTTTTAGCTCTTTCAAGTCTATTTTCTTTCTGTTGCGGTGTAAGTTCTTGCACTTTTTGGAATTTCAATGGCCCGAGCTCATTTTTCAATATTTGCCGAATTGCATTTTGCGATATGTTCAGCTCACGAGCCATTTTTCGACCACTGCGACGCGGGTTTCGATCAAGTCGCTTCTTTACTTTTCGAACCATTTCTGCTGATGTTGCTGTTTTCTTCCATCCACTGTTTTCTGACGTCGGGCTACGCTACCAGTATTACGAGCGGTAACGAGCGATGGTACGAGACACAAAAGATTTATTCACATTTAAATGCTGGAGTGCTCTAACGATAGCCACTTGTGGTTTTCCACCCAAATATAAGGAAATCACACTATCCCGCTTGAATTCCATCACGAATAACTTTTTTTTCTGGAAAATTCGCACCAAAATGCTCTTGTACGCTTGCAAACAATATAATAAGCTGTCACTGGAATAATTTTTGCAGCTGTCGGAATAGTGGCTTAAAAATGACAGCTGTCTCAAGTTGGTTGCAGATTTTTCACCTCACTCTGTATATAACATTTATTTTGGTCCGATACGAAATAGACAATATTGGCCCATTCCTTCGGAACGTACTCCATCGAGGCTCAACAATTTGAATAATTAAAACAAAAGTCAGAATAAATTTAAATAATCGAACATTGACTGAGGGAGATTTTTAAATTGTTTTATACATTTTTTAAATTTAGTAATATTGTATATTTCATATTTGATAAAGCATATAACAATACTAATTTTCCTTTATTTTTTTCAGATTGGTGCTCTAAAAGATTATTATCTCTTCCATCATAAACGTGTCTCAAAGCGATCCCTCAGAACCAGTGATGAACACCATAAAGCCTTAAATTCGGAGCCAGAGGTGAGTGGGACAAACACTTGTTTAATATTTTATAATAGCTATTTCTGTTCTACTTTAATACATTTGAATATTGTGTTTTTATTTAATTTTTTTTTGTTTCAATTATAAAAAATAATAAACTCTTTATTTCAGGTCCGATGGATACAGCAGCAGCATGAAAAAATTCGTCACAAACGTGATGGTTCCTATTCCTCTCTGCCCGGTTACAGTCCCTACGATATTCTGCGTCAAACCACGGCCTTTGGTGGCCTACCCTCGCTGCATGTTATGTCTGGCCCGGACACCTCATATCGTAACGGTTTAACTCGTGCTCCACGCATACAATATCGTGATGCTGGACCACACACGATTTTCCCCGATCCTTTGTTCAAGGAACAATGGTATTTGGTGAGTAAAGTATGTGTAAGAAATGATTTCTCTCTCTTTTTCGTTCGTTTGTTGGGTGTTTTAAGTTGTGGAGTTGTATGGTGGAATCAAAAAGGATAAAGGTATAACATTTCCCCTCCCAAAAAGAAAACAATGAGGAATATGTTGGGTTCCCCGAAAACTTTCCCAAAATCCCGGTAAAACGATTTAACCCTAATTGTAGTACTAATAATTAAAGTATAATTAGATAATTATAATTGAGCATATATACATAATTGCTTATAATGCTTTGGAGAAAATTAAAAGAAAATAATACAAAAACAAATAAAAAAAATAATATAAGTACAGTTAGGTGGACACAAAGGAGATATGAATTTAATACTCACGAAATTTTTTAATTTTTTTTTTCATAATTAATGCCTATTTTTAAATATGTATATAAAAAGAAAAGAGCGCGCTGTTATGTGTATATTCAAACTAAAAATGATGACGTAAACCAAAAAGTAAAAAAAAATCTTTAATTAATTGTATTACCATGTCAAAATTAATTAATCAGTTGTACTTACAACCTCCCATTCAATGTTTGGGCCTTCTGCAGGTAACAATTTAACGGCTTTTACAAATGAAAATAGAAGTAAAATTTCAATAGTTAGTTATGTTTAATCATGAAGTAAAAATTTGGATTATTTTAACTTTTTAAAAAAATCAAATAAATAGAAACCAGATTCCATATTTTAAAAGTGGATTTGCTAACTCAAAATTTTAATAAAATACATAAAATATTTATACTTACAATCAAAGTGTTATATTCTGCTTCAGAATAATAATAATGCCGTAACGCCTTGCATTTTGCATAAAAGATTAATGAATTTATTTAGGACTGTAAGCAACATGGTCGTTATAGAATAAACTAAAACTCCTAAAATTATCCAGATATTGCTAAAACATTAAAACCAGTTTTCTAACATTTTGCTCCAAAACTAACAATTTTGAGAGATATTGCTAAAATTTAAACAAACTAAAAAAAATAATTGAAAAATTATTGCAATTCCTGTAGCATCACTAAGCGCAGAGCAGTATCACTTAGCTCAATGAATGAAATTATAAACAAGATTGTCCACCTCTTCTGGTACCTCTTCATAAATTAAAAAAAAGAATAAATAAAAATATGTATCCGATTTGATAATCTTGTAATATTTATAGTTTTGTCAGATACGACCAGATACACTCCCTCTTGGTGATACCACAAAGGGTTTTCGATTTTCTACAAAAGTTTTGCATACCAGTATTCTTTTTAATACTAGATCTAGAGTAATGACTGGACATATTAGTCCACCAGTTTAAAAATCGGTGAATGTGCAATTATCCATCCAATTTGGGCAGATATTATATATTTGATGCGCAATAGCCGTGAAATCTGATGAAGATATTTATGGAAGCTATTTCGAGTAGAACCGATCTCGATTAAATTTGGCACAGGCATTTCTTAGCTTTTCTAATGTCTGCCATCATATTACGAATGTGAGGGACTTAAACACCAAATCGGAAGCGACATACACAGGGTGAGATAAAAAAACTGCAACAAAGGCCAACACCACATTTTTTTAAATTTTATTGAATGAAATCAAAAATTGTCTGAAATAGCATCAAATTTTAGAATAAGTGTTGATTTGTACGATTTGGTCACCTTTGGCACGAATTATGGCCTTCAAACGGCCAATGAAATCGTCACACGCTGCTCGAATGTTGCTCTGCGGTATTTTGGCCCATTGCCGGCGAAGCGCTTGCTTGAGGTGATTTGGTATTTTTTAGGGCCAACCTTGCTTTCCAAAATACTCCCGGCACAATAGTCCGGAGCTATTCGGAGATTTTGGTGGCCATTGTGCGTTGCAAATGAAGCGAGGAACCTCATTTTGTAACCATTCTTGTGTGGCGCGTGCTGAGTGCGATGGTGCTGGGTCCTGTTGGAATGTCCAAGGTCTGTGGCCAAAATGTTTGCGTGCCCTAGGCTTTAATACACCCTCCAGAATATTTTCGCCATAATATTCGGCATTTATTCTGATGCCACGGTCGATCAATACGAACGGAGAGCGACCATCGGCTGCTATGGCGGCCCACACCATCATCATGGCGGCGCTTGAGTTCTGGTGGCCAACCGAAGGTGCACATTTTCAGCTGACGTCTTTGGCGAGTAAAAACGACAATTTTGTTTGTTTACAAACTGCTGAACGACGAATGTTTTGTCATCGGAGGAAACCAAATTCGGCAGTTCACCACCTTCGGCCCAGCGAAGCAATTCTTTATCTCTTTCAGTTGCGGTGTAAGTTCTAGCACTTTCTGGAATTTCAGTGGCTTTACCCCGAGCTCATTTTTCAATATTTGTCAAATGGAATATTACTATATGTTCAGCTAACGAGTCATTTTTCGGCCACTGCGACGCGGGTTTCTGCCGATGTTGCTGTTTTCTTCCGTCCACTTCCTTAACGTCGGGCTACGCTACCAGTATCACGGTAACGAGCAATGTTACTAGACACAAAAGATTTATTCATATTTGAATGCTGGAGTGCTCTAACGATAGTCATTTGTGGTTTTCCAGCCAAATATAAAGAAATCACACCTACCATGCTTGAATTCCATCACGAAAATCTTTTTTTCTGGAAAATTCTCATCCAAATAATTTTGTACATTCGTAAATAATATAATGAGCTGTCACTGGAGTAATTTTAACAACTGTCGGATGAGTAGCTTAGAAATGGCAGTAGTTTGAAGTTGGTTGCAGTTTTTTCATTTCACCCTGTAACTGTCTTACTACTTTATATAAAGGACGTTGCAATTTTTATAACTTCATATATTCAATGAAAACCAAACATATACTCCCACATATCGAATTTCGGATTTCAAGCTATACCGTTCATTTAATAAAATTTAAAAATGTTCGGTCCATTTTTTCTAACATTTTCCAAAATTTAGTTTTAATTTTTTATACAATGCCAGTAAAATATCGTTTGTTGGCTTTAATTATGGTCAGTTTTAGAATGAGGCCTCTCTACAAACCTTAAATGATCTCCGTGCAAAATTTAAGACCTCCCTTGCTAATTACAACGTGAAAGCGCTTAATGTTTTGGGGACATTTTGTACTCTAAATTGCGAATCAAATATCAAAAACCCATCCCCATATTAACTTCAGTATCCCCAACTCTTCAGAATAAACCTTCAAAAATTTGTATATCCCTTTTCTTCACACTTCTTACAATTCAGCATAATTTCTCTTGTCTCCATATGCATTTTGTCCACAACATATGTTTATTTGTTTGTTGCTACTCATATCTTTGTATCCTTATGATACCGAAGGATATCGTATATGTAACCATAGAAAACATAAGTTCCAAGTGTATGCGGTTTTGGTTACAGAAAACTTGTATTTGTGTGGTATTTAAATGGAATTTTCGGGTTTTGTATCCATAACAGGTATGAAAAATGTTTAACAACATGGTCTAACTATCTCAAGTTGTCAACAAGAGTATTAAAACTTGTCATTAAATTATGTGCATCGAGTGGGGGAAAGAGGGGAGAGAGATAGACATAGAGCAGTTGTTTGAATAATAAATTCATGTCATGACAACCACTTGAGTCAATATTTCTTGTTAATAAACAGTGTGCATATGTATGTGTTTGTTGGCATTTGCATCTGCATTATATTAGAACAGTTGCAAATAATGATGAACATATACACATGTTTATCACAATGTTATCCATTGAAATGCGTGTATTATTGATCATTAAAATGAAGACAAGCTAAAATAATTTAAAACGACTAGTTATCTCTCAACTTTAAATATATTATTACCAGAAGTTTCTTATATCCTGAAATTGATTTGAGTTAAGTAAAACGGCAATGAAATGGAACCAATGCAAACTTAATGTGGATCTCTGATAGCTTTTGATATCATACCACCATATCATTTTATATGACTCAAACGTGTTTCATCGAAATAACGGTGTAAGGCTCTATATCGCTTTGAACAAAAAGTCGATTCAAGACATTTGGAGTCCGGCGAAACATATTTGTTTGTCTCTCTGATATGTTTGGTAATGCTAAAAGGTAGAACCCAATTTTATCTGATCTTGGTATATATTTTTGCCCAATTTCGGTCGAAGTTAAAACACATTTTTCCAAGTCTTAGGGCTTATTCCTTGTAAAACTCCCAGGCAAAATGGGATTATAAAGTCAACTCCTTCTGGTATTTCCCATAAAGATTGACACTTAGGCCAGATTCAATAATGGACGAGATTTTGGTCAACCCCATAAGTTGTAACCTTATAAAATTTGAATTTAATATACATATTTTCCAACTGTCCTTTGTCCATTTTTTTGTACCTTCGCCATTAACGGTTAAAATATCTCTAAAACGATCTTCTAACTCAGCATGTCGTAAAACTGCTGTGTCATGCTGAAATGGAATATACAGTTCACTCTTACTGGTTCTTACTTATTCATGTTTTTGAAGCACTCCATTATGTTTTTTTTTAAAGAACTAGGTATAGTTAATAAAAAAATGAACGGCTGTCCACAAAAAGTATATTTTTTCATCGTCTTAGAATTGTGCATTTTTTAAAAACATTTTTCAACGGGTCAAGAATCGTAAATTTTGGTAGCATTATTTTACCGGTTTGTCTGTCTAAGAACCTTGGGTTTTATTCATTTTTTTTCTTGCTTAAGAATCGTGGAATTTTTCGAATAGTTTTCAATGACTTCTGGAAATATATTTTTTCTGAAAATAATTTTCAAAGTCTCCCTGTCCAAGAATTGTGTTTGGGTTGATTGACTTTTTCAAAGGTATTGCAGTATTCTGCTTCTCCGGGGATATGATTCTCTTTTCTGTTTCCAAAAAAGTGAAACAGGGACCTTCCTACCTTGAAGCTTCAGTTTTCCTTTTGATTATCTTGAGCTTACACCTTTGCGCCTCGGAAAATCTCTGTTTGCTCGTTGTGTGCTTCGAAATGCTCAAAATTTAGTTTAACTCCTTATACACTAGATGTAGAGTCCGAGCCAGAGTTGTCACCTGGCTCTGAAGGTTCAGTTAAACTTAAGATTCCTTAAGATTCAGTCTCCCCACATTTGCCCGAAGGCTGGGTGCTTGTGGTTTTTCCTCCTGATACCAATATACCCTCATCTTCAGAAGGTTGCTGACGATCGCTGGATAAAGACGGGGCGAGACTTATAGTAAGATCAGCGATACCCACCGGTACTGGGTCATTTAGGCTCTGCTCTGTAGCTATATTTACTTTATTTTCTCCCTCCATACTTCTTTTTTATATCCCCAGCCATATGGGTAGAGAGGTTAATACGGCCAAAACGTGCCCAGTCGAAATACCGGTTTTAGACACTAGGACTCTTTGTTCCAAATCCGTTTCAGGACATTTGGAGTCAATTTAGCGATGTCCGTCCATCCGCCCGTCTGTCTGGCTGGCCCGTCTTACTGCACAGATAGAGAAAGGATAATCCGATTTTGCTCCAACTTTGTCAGGTGCGAAAATGAACAGTATCGGTCCACTCCATCATGTACCTCCCCCACAAAGGGTCAAAATTTTTAATAATTATAACTCTTATAAAATGTGATGTAAGACCCGATTGTCTTAAAATTCTATAAATATAATTTTCATTAACCCAAGGTCTGGTGTAAATATGGAATGTATTGACCACTCCTTCTAGTACCCCCCCCCCCCCACAAAGGGTTCAATTTTCGAATATCCATGAAGCTCATAAAATGCGAAATTAATAACCGATTCCATTCAGACTTGGAACATCTCAATATTGCCATCAACACAAGATTTGTTATAATGCTGGTAGACATCAGCTCATTCCTTCTGGCGCCTCCCCAAAAAGGGTCAAATTTTTGAATAACCCAAACGATCATAAAATCCGAAATAAGCATCTGCTTTCACACATCCGATTATTTCTACTAACACAGTATCTGCTGTGAAGATGGGGTATATCGGCCCACTTATTCTGGTACCTACCCTCAAAATTTGAAATATCCATGAAACTCATAAAACCTTAAATTAACATCCGATTCCATTCCAATTTTCTCTTCAAATTGCACACATACAAACATTTTTGCTATCACAAGATATGTTTTGAATATGATATATATCTACGAACCCCTTCTGTTACCTCACCCACAAAGAGTCACAATTTTCAACCAGAAGCCTGAGAAGAATGTGGAATTTGTGATTTTGCATAAAATTGGATATAAAGGTTCGAATTTCTTGAAATTTTGCCCATACCAACATATATTTAACCAGGAAGAACTTTAACAAATATTTCAAACAAGTTCGTAGTTTTTGTTCAGGAAGGACTGCAAATAATATATTTTTAAAAAGTAAACGATTTTTGTCCGAAAAAAATGTTTTTCAAAATTTTCCCGGACAACACATATAAAAATTCTGAGGCCATATTGAAGATCTCCTGGATTGTGAATGTTTTCTAAGAATTACGGTATACCTATTCAGATTTTTTCAATGCCAGAAAATGCCAATTTTTTTAGAATATACCTCAAATGACTTCCAGCAGAACAGTGGATTTTATAGAAATTTTTAAGGACCCTATAATAAAAAATCTTGAGTATGATGATGTTATACAATAACTTTTTGCCCAAAAAATTGCGGACTTATGATTAAAAATACGTTTTTGAGATCTTTTGTAGGTTTTACATACTATGTACATATAAACAGTCGGCGAGATGCTTAGTGTGTATATTTGCCGTAAAGGCGCCATGCAACTCTCGGACTTCGTCTAGTTATTTTACATTTTCTTAGGATTAAGAATTACTTTCAAATTCACTCAGCCAAAATATTTCACGACTTGCAATTAACACTCGCCCTGTTCATATTTCTAATTAGTGTCTATGCGCATTAATTTAATTCACCCGTGGGCTAAGTGAATTCACGCCATACCGGCCCCAATTCAAAGGCCTTTGAACTCTTTTACATTTTTCTTCATTTCCATGAAAAATCCATATCATTCCGTAATTATGCCTGCCCATCCGTGGGTCATTAAAATCTTGACACATTAAGTCCATAAGCCTTCATTAAATTGCTGATGTCTGATGACACTTTTGATTAACATAATTATGTCAATTACATCTTTTGACACCAAAGTTTCCAGCAGAATAATCCAATCATGACTCGCTCTTAATATTCCGACTCAGACCCAAGAGACTTTACTTAGTTATTCACAAGAAAATCTCAAGAAAAATCATTTAAAAAAAAATACAAAAAAATATATTCCTTCCCTTAGTCTGTCAATCCTTTTCTGTTCCAGTTATTTTTATTTTTGTCTTCTCATTTTTGCTGTTTTTTCATGTTTATCAGTTGTATGTGTCCATCCAGTGAGGCGGGAATGAAAAAACCCCTCACTCACTGGAATGTTTAAAAAAAGACGAAAACAAATCTTAATTAGCCAAAGAACACAGCCAAAGGAAATGACGGAAATAACCTAAAAAACCCAAAAAAACACAACCAAATGCAAGCCGGAAACTGACTTGCAAGCGAGAAAAACAAACCAAATAAAGACATCGCAGACATCTTTTAAATAATAAATTATACATGAAATTTTATTTTTATCCCAAATATGGATTCTGCCACAGCAGTCACTGTGACTGTGGCTGTGGGTTTGTCGTCTCCTTTGTGTCCTAGTTTACATTTGGCTTCAGTGTAAAAGTAATTAAAAACATATTAGCCAAAGAAAACACCAAAATGAAATAAACCAACCGAACAGCAGAAAAAAATGGTACACAAGTTTGCCAACTCTCGCTCAAAAGCAAACTGAATGCCACTAACTAACATCACCAACCACCAACGGAAACGGAAATGTACGGAACAAGTAGAAACCACAACAACAAGGACAAAAACTACCAAAAAAAGTGAAAAGCAAGAAACAACTAACACAAAGTAAAATTGAGGTTACAAACAATTTGTAGAACAAATTAGTTATATAAATGTCAAAGAAACCCGGGTTGAGGTTCAGCAATTTAAACAATAAAATTCTTCAGGGCTCTCATGGCTACAAACTTCTGCGAAAGACAATTGCGTTGTGTGGAAATCAAAACTAAAAAATAATGAAAATAAATAAATAAAAAATATCTTAACATTCCTTTAAAAAAAGATTACCTTTAAAGTAACAAACTTTCTAAATATCCCACACAATTAGATTTTTGAAAAAGGGATCTCCATTTTGATAGGAATATTTAAAACCCTTAATTATATTATAATAAAATAAAGAAATTTAGTTACCCATTGTTCATTCGAAATATTAAATTTAAACGAAATCGGTTTAAAATCCTAAACAATTGTAGAATCGGTATTGACAATAAATTTTTGGTTTAATGACTCTGGTAATTAGTTGTGTATTTTGAGGCTTTTATTTTAAATTAAAATCTTTGTTAAGAAGATCTTTAGACTGTCTTTTGTCCTAGAATAATGTCCACCGGGGCTTTTTAACAAGTCCCCTATCTTCAGAAGTCTTAAGAGGTTCTTCACTCCTTGGAAGTTCCTTAGAAGGTCATTTCTCTTTGAAAGTCTTCCGTATATGGAGGTCTCTTGGAAGGACCTCTATTTATAAAATCAACCAAACCAACTACAGCCCTCAAAAAAAAAAAAAAAAAAAAAAAAAAAAAAAAAAAAAACATTATAATGTTTACTATATTCTTCTGTTCAGAGGCGAAAAGGCTTCTCTCTTCGAAATATCTATATACTCTTTTTTTCTCCTCTCTTCAGAAGGACTTTAGACTGTCTTCTTTTTTCGAAGTCGATTCGAATGTATACTATATTCAGAAGACCTTTAGGATAACTTATCTCTTCGTTTAGATATTTTACTAAAAAGTCTTCTCTTCAGAATCGAAGAGATATTCTCTCTTCAAAATATCTATACAAGCTTTTTTCTTCTCCCTTCAGTAGGGCATTAGACGGTTTCTTTTTCGAAGACAATTACAATGTCTACTATATTAAGAAGACCTTTAGGAGATCTTTCCCGACGGAACACCTTTCAGGACAAGATCTTACTTCTGTGAAAGTTCATTGACCACATTTCAATCGGTCTTCTCTCTCATGATGCATTTGAAAAGTAGTCTCCCTTCGAAAAAGGCATAAGATTTTTTCCCATCGAAGACCTTTATTGAGGTCTTCTTTCTCTCGAGGAAATCTCTCCGCGGAAGTCTTTTTTCTCTCCGCATTTCGATTTTTTTACGATAGATAGTTTTTTGGCATGAATCTGTTTTAAGAATTTAGGGAATATCTTTTTACGAGTCTCCTCCCTAGAAGGATTCTTTCTTCGGAACACCATTGGTCTTTTGATCTTTTTACAACCTTTCAAACGGTCTTCTCTTTTAGAAAGGCATTTGAAAAATAGTCTATTTTCGAAAAAAGGCATACGATCTTTTTTCCATTGTAAGACCTTCCTGAGGTCTTTTTTCTCTTGAGAAAATCTTCTCTCTGCGGAAGTCCTTTTTCCCTCCGCACTTCAAACGGTCCTCTCCCTTTGGAAGATTTTTAGTAGTTCTTCTCTCTTCGATTTTTTTCACGATGGACATTCTTTGACGTTATTTTCTTTTAAGAATTTAGGGAATATCTTTTTACGGGTTTCTGAAAAAAAGAAGTCTCCTCTTTGGAAAGTTTCTTTCTTCGAAACACCATAAAAACTTCTAGGTAACACCTTGTGAATTGTAGAAGTTCTTAAAAATCATTTTGTCCAAGAAAGGCCTTGAGGCCTACACTGGAACTTGAGTAGAGATTCGATTTACTCGATTCTACTAACGAGTGAAAAATACTCGTTCGCGAGACTACCTGAAGAGTACAAAAAGCAGCATAGATAATAATATTTTTGATATATTTTTTCTACAAGCAGGAGTACTTCCGGTCAAGTCCAAGCAATTGTCCTCTAATCGAATTCGTGCGAGCATTTCCGAGCTATAACCTTAAGCTCTAACGTCCCCACTAAACATCTAGAAAATTAACTATCCACAGAAAATCTTTAGCTATAAAATCACTTGAGATGGTATTTTGAAGGTAGAGTACCTTGGTAAGGTGTTCTGTCAACAGTCTTCAGAAGTTCTTCTGTCTATAGTCTTGAGGAATTCCTACTTTGTAAATTTGTCCACCAAAGTCTTAAGTGCCTGAACCTACTTGTTTTATTGAACTGGCTTTCTCCGCTGTTGGATGTTGAATGGAGGCATATTTTAGTATTGAATTAATTCGGCATTTTGTTGTTTTAATGTGTTCACCTTTAAGTATACAGTTGGTGAACATTTTGTTATCATCCCTATTTCTCCAGTTTCGTATAAATAGGTCCACGTAGGAAAATAAAATTTAATCATCCTTTTTGTTTGTAAATAAAAATTCATCCTGTAACAATTCCGAATAAAAATTAATTTGGCATCAAAAAAAAAAAAAAAAAAAAAAAAAAAACATTTAGTATTGGGATAGTTTCACTTGTTGTTATAAAGAGGGTACATTGGTTGGTGTTTAAACACGTCCTCCTTAAAATAGTAGAACCACGGATGATTTCAACGGAAATCGTGTTAAAAAAATCGAAAAATTAAATTAAATAGCAAATCATATACTCACAAAAGATTTCAACGAACATCAAATTAAAAGAAGTTATAGCAAAAACGAAACTAAAATTAAAATTAATCATACACAATTCCAATAGCATTGCCCACCATTTGCCGCGATGCACCCACACTCGCACGCTCTTTTCGCATGGTTTGTTGTATTATGATAGCCAATTGGGCCAGAGAGAATCTCTACAACAAATATTTCACATATATAAATAAACATAAAAAATTTGATATTGTATTTTTTTACGGATAAAATAGTTTTTATTACAAATACATATGTATAAATGAAAGAAAGTATGTTTAAATAAGTCTCTCACTCATTTAATATTTGTTTTTCTCTTTTTATCCCCTGTCTCTTTACATGTACGCCTGCCATTATTCACATTCAATTTAATTTATTAATGTACAATAAAATCGAATACAAAAACGACAACAACACCAACAATGAACATCATTGGCAATATTACTGCCACATCAACAACTTTTACATCGATGTTATTATGGCTGCCGATATTTTGATACTCCATTCTTTTCACACGAATCCTTGTTGGGCTATACTCACACAACAACAAAAACTATAACAAAACCAACAATGCTGTTGAATTATTTGTTTGTGTCTGGACGACTACTACTGCTGCCACTGCTACCATTTTGTGATTTGAACTCTATTGGAATTTCTCTCCGCCTGTATCTGTGTGTGTGTGCTCTCAATTATTTGTGCTGGCTTCAAACATTGGTCCTTGTGATGAACGAAAAAAACAAACATACAACCATCCCAACCCAACCCAACCCAACTCAACCATCACCAACAACATCAAAATCCAATCACCAAAAATATATATATTTTTGCCATTGCAAAAATGTTTGGCTTCGCCGCTTCGCACAAAACTAAACAAACAGAATGGTGGCGCCAAAGACGGCTTGGATATGAATATTGGACCCGCTTGGCAAAAAGGTTATACGGGCAAGGGTGTTGTCGTCTCCATATTGGACGATGGCATACAGAAGAATCATCCTGACCTTGCACAAAACTATGTAAGTATAAACAATTAGTTTTATTTTCATTTGTTTATTGTTGTTAGAGGAATTTCGAAAAGGGGCGAGAAGATGAAAGAGATGAGGAAGAAAACAAAATAGCTAAATTGAGCAATTAACGCTGAATTTAATTTAGACTTTATGTTGCCAAGAAAAAATATGGAGGGAGAAGAAAAGGGGAGGCATGGAATGGGGTTAATCAAGTGTTTTTGGTTGGAAGAAATTGTTTTGTGGAAAAATAAGTTGTTGTTTAAATTAGCATTGTTAGAGTAAAATTTTCGGAATTTAATTTGAGGGACCAAAGGGAAACCTCTCTTTCGTGCATTCTGGCTACAATGATTTTTATAGTTTTAAAAGGCAATTCGAACCCTTATTTTTGTAGTTAATATATCAATGTGATTATGTTATATTATACCTTGGAAGTTTAAAACGGGTCAAACAAATGTCCACTTTTAGTATTTTTTACATTTTAGGCCTCTGGGCCTCAATTCTTGTTCTATGAAAATGTGAAATAAAAACTTTTTTAAAGGGAAGAAATGTCAAATGAAAAATTTTACAAAGGAAATATTTTTCATTTCATATTTTCATAGAACAAGAATTGAGGCCCAGGTAAAACTGGTAATTATCCTTATCGGAATTACATTTTTTTGCTGGAAAATAGAGTACTATCAAATATACGATATTCTTAATAAGTACGAATTTGTATAAGGTAAGTTTTATGGCGGCAATTCTTTGTTTGCTGGAGAGGGGTAGGGGACTGAACACGGAAAAAATGTTCGTACTGGCAATTTTCTGGCAATTCCTTTTGTGTATTTATGTTTATTCGAAAATATAATTGAAATATGACAGAAAGGACGATGATGAAAAATAAAATTGCTGAAAATAGTTGCCTTGTATAAATGCAGGAGGCAAGCCCAAAAGAGAGCGATACAAGTTTCCGCCAGGGAATTCGCCTAGTATAAATCAAGAGGAAGTTTTCCCTAGGAAGTACCAGCCTTCGGCAATACTAAGGAAGATAAAATAGGTCAACAATTAGCTATGAAAATATATATTTGTCTTATATGAAATAGGTTCACTTCTTTGTATTCAATTATTTCAAGCTTTCGTTAGAAAATTCCATATTTTTCATTTTGGCTTGAAAAAGGTCCTTGCTTTGGAAGAGCAATGTCCATTGGGACATTCATTAAGAGAAAAGCTATTAGGATCCCCATTTAATTTAAAGCAATTGTTCGATGGTTTGGTTGAATGGGGTCCTCTTTTTGGAACGATAGTAGGTTGAAATTGTCGAATATCAACAGACCCCCATTTTCACAGGTAAAACATGCAACATTTCGGTAAGAAAATTGGTTTACTGTGGATTTGTCAAGGGAAAAGGATCACATTTTATTAAAAAACAAGTAAAAAAGCTGTAAGTTCGGCCGGGCCGAACTTTTAATACCCTCCACCATTTGGTACAAATTTGGCAATTTCCAAAAAAATAAATAAATAAAATAAAAAAAAATCCTTTAAAAATTCTGTTAAAATCTTAAAAATACCGAATGTCTATACGACGACGTATAGCTGCATAGGCAACTTTTGTCATAAGTTATTACAACATTTAAATGCGAAACTTGAAGAAAAATTTGTTTATAATGTAGCTAAAATCATCAAAATACCGAATATAGGTGGTACCGTTATATGGGGGCTATACGAAGACGTGGACCTGCACAGACAATTTTCTGGCATGGGCTGAAGTATCCATTACGAACTTCAAATGCGAAATTTAAAACAATCCCGGTAAATAATGTCGCTAAAATCATCAAAATACCGAATATCGGGGGGTACGGTATATGGGGCCTATGCGAAAACGTGGACCTACATGGTCCATTTTCTGTTTTCTGCTGCAGTATTTATTACGAACTTCAAATACCAAATTTGGAACGGTTCCGTTAAATAATGTCGCTAAAATCATCAAAATACCGAATATCGGGGGGTACGGTATATGGGGGCTATACGAAGACGTGGACCTACATGGCCCATTATCTGTTTTCTGCTGCAGTATTTATTACGAACTTCAAATACCAAATTTGGAACTGTTCCGTTAAATAATGTCGCTAAAATCATCAAAATACCGAATATCGGGGGGTACGAAAACGTGGACCTGCACAGATAATTTTCTGTCTTAGGCTGTAGTATCCATTACGAACTTCAAATGCCAAATTTGAAACAAATCATCATAATACCGAATATCGAGAGGTACCGTTATATGGGGGCTATATGAAAACTTGGACCTACATGACCCATTTACGAACTTAACCTGCCTACTGGCAAAATATACATGTGTGCAAAATTTTAGCCTTCTATCTCAATTTGTTCGAAAGATAGCGTGATTACAACAGACAGACAGACAGACGGACAGACAGACAGACAGACACACAGACAGACAGACGGACATGGCTAGATCGTCTTAGAATTTTACGCTGATCAAGAATATATATACTTTGTTGGGTCTGACGTGAGTATTTCGAGGAGTTACAAACGGAATGACAAAATTAATATACCCTCCATAGTATGGTGGAGGGTATAAAAATCGTTCCAATAGAATCCACATTCTGTTCGGGGAAAAGGTCCATATTTGGGAAAAAACATAGGTCAAAGTTTTTCTATGAAAACCATTGTAATAGGATTCACGATTTGGTATGAACAAAGGTTTGCCTGTTGGAATAAACACAGGTACTCGTTTGTCTTGAGAAAAGGGCCAAATTTTCGTAAAAAAATAGTCCCACTGGGATCAACATTTTGTTCAGAGAAAAAGCCCTTGTTTTTTACGTACGTTTTGAAATAAGAGCAGATCCAAGTTTTATTACGAGAAAGGGGGCGTTGATTAGTAAACATAGGTCTATATAATATAGGATCAAAGTTTGCTAATACAGAGTGAGATAAAAAAACTGCAACAAAGTCAAACGCCATAATTTTTACAGTTTTTTTTTTTTAATTTTATTGAATGAAAGCGAAAAATGTCGGAAATAGCATAGAGGCAATAATTCGCCTTTGGCACGAATTATTGCCTCTAAACGTCCAATGAAACAGGCTGCCCGAATGTTGTTCTGCAGTATTTTGCCCATTCCCGGCGAAGCGTTTGCTTAAAGTGATCGACACTTTGGTATTTTTAATGCAAACCTTGCGTTCCAAAATACTCCATACACAATAGTCTAACGGATTGGTATCCGCTGGAAAAGAAGCGAGGAGCCTCATTTTGTAACCATTCTTGGGTGGCTCGTGCTTAGTGCGATGGTGCTGAGCCTTTTTGGAATGTCCAAGGTCTGCGGCCAAAATTTTTGCGTGCCCTAGGCTTTAATACACCCTCCAGAATATTTTCGCTATAATTAATTAATTAATACGAATGGAGAGCGACCATCGGCCCACACCATCTCCATGGCCTGCGCTTGAGTTCTGGTGGCCAAACGAAAACATTGCTGTATATTTTCAGCTGACCTCTTTGGCAAATAAACACCATAATTTTGTTTGTTTATCAACTGCTGGACAACGAATGTTTTCTCATCGGAGAAAACCAAATTTGGCAGTTCACCACTTTCGGCCAAGCGAAACAACTCTTTAGCTCTTTTGAGACTATTTTCTGTCTGTTGTGGTGTAAGTTCTTGCAATTTTTGGAATTTCAATGGCTTTACCCCGAGCTCATTTTTCAATATTTGCCGAATGAAACAAGCCATTTTTCGGCCACTGCGACGCGGGTTTCGACCAAGTCGCTTCTTTAATTTGCAATTAAACAAGTGGTGAAATGACTGCTAAAATCATAAAAAATACCGAATATAGGGAGGTGCCGTTATATATGTTTTTTCATAGGCCATTACGATATTCAAATACGAAATTTGAAATACTTCCGGTGAATAATGTCGCTAACATCATCAAAATAGGGAATATATGGAGGTAAAGGTCAAGTTGGGACTATACGAAGACCTGGACCTGCATAGGCAATTTTCGGCCATAGATGGTAGTACCAATTAGGATCTTCACATACAAATTCACAAATTTGAAACAATTCCGGAAAAAAATGTCGCTAAAATCATCAAAATATTGAATATATGGAGGTACCGCCATGTGGGGACTGTACGAAGACCTGGGCCTGCATAGGCGATTTTGTGTCATAGACCGTAGTACTCATTTGGAACTTCAAATACCAAAAATTACAATAATTCCGGTGAATAATGTCGCTAAAATTATCAAAGTACCGAAAATAGGGAAGTACCTTCATGTGGGGCATATACCAAAACGTGGACCTTTATAGCCCATTTTAAATATCAATAGTCCTGTAGACTTAAGAAACATTTTGTTAAAATTTTATCAACCTACTTAATTTCATTCGGAAGCTAGTGTGATTTCCACAGATGGACGGATATCGCAAAATCGACATCGAATTTTATGCTGATCAAGAATACTTTTTGTGGTCTAAGATTTTTATATGAAGGTGTTACAAACGGAATGAAAAATTTAATAAACCCTCCATTCTATGGTGAAGGTTTAAAACAGGTACCAAAAAAAAAAAAAAAAAAAACATTCACATTTTTATTAAAGGAAAAGGGCAATATATTCTCAAAAAATTAAGTCCAGTAGGATCCACATTATTTAAGAGAAATTTTCACATTAAGAAATACAAATGAGATACGAGTTTTGATCAAAGGAAATGATCTTGTTTGTCATAAAGACGGACCCATATTTGTTGATGAATATTTGTTGTTAGGAAATTCGGCCCAATAGCATCTAAATTTTTTTAGAGGAAAGGGCACGTTGTGTTACGTAAATAAACCTAATACTTTTTAAAATCGTAATAGGTCATATAGTATCCACGTTCTATAAAAATATAATATTAAAAGAATAAGAATCCACAGATCCACTTTTTAATATTTATATGATTCATATAATTTGTAAGAAAAGTCTAAAAATTGGCCACAATTTCAGTATAAAAATAAATACAGGTTATAACAAATTAGAAATACGAACAAATGTTTCAAGTGAACATAGGTAGACATTCAATTAGAGGGGTATATAGGAAAACTTATACGGAATATATTTCATGAAAATGAATTATTGGAAAAAAATGATAAAAAAAATATATACAATTTCTTTAAAGTATCTGAGAATATTTTTTTATTGAAAATTTTTTTTGACTGGAAACCGCCATATCTATTTCTTTGGTCATTTTTAATTTGTTTTATATATTTATTAAAAAAAATGTATCATATATTTTACCACTTAAATCCAAATATTTCTTTCGTATTGCTTTAAGAGGTCTTGCAATGTATTTTGAAAACAAAACTAAATCTCCACTTTTATTTCTTTTCAATTGCAACAAAATCCTTAAAAAATCCACTCCAGTGTGTCCAGCAGTAGAGTATAAAACAAAATTTAAAAATAAATAAAAAACAAAAACTTTAAATATCAACATGAGAATTTTTCGTATAATGTCGATGCTTATGTCAATTGATGTTAACAATTCCCTTGACACTATAACAATCGTTGGTCCTCTTCTTCTTGTTGTTCTCCTTTTACTCATTGTTAGCAATGTTTTGGAATGTCGAAATTTTTTGTGTGTGTGTGTGTGTTTCAGTTTTCAACAACAGCAGCAACAATAACTTCTTCCTTCCTTCCTGTTTAGATTTTTTTGCCTTCTTCCTCTGGCATTTCTATTCTCCATCTAGGGAGTGAACTGAAAAAAAATCGAAAAATTGTCTAAGATAACTTGTAAGACAATTTAATGTTCGAGAAGAGAGAAAAAGAAAAAAAGAATTATTGACACAAATCACAAATGCATAACATAAGCACGTTAAGGAGATTGTTTGCTCTCAATAACGAGTCTAAGGACACAATGTCTTGTGCAAAGAATAACCAATGGTTGCTAAAATAGGGTCATTCTGATTGTTGTTGTTTTTTGTTGTTGCTCTACTGTTTTAAAATATGTTAAATAATGGGGAAGAGATATTCCCATATGATTAGATTCAGACAGATGATTGTGTATTTGTGTTTTTTGAGTGTTTTTTTTTTTTTTTTTTGATGTTTGGGTACTTTTATTTGTTGGAACTGAAGGGGGCTGTTGGAGACCTATATTTATATTACATTAAAATACCCATTTATTAACTTAATATATGATTCCCCGCTTCACTTGTATAACATTTTATGCCACCAAAATGTGCCTCTTGGATGAAATGGTCTAGTCAAATATCTATGCCTATTTAAATCAAACACAAATATGAACGAAAAATCAAAAATGTTCAAAACAATGAGTGTTTCATATAAAACGAACAGAGAAGCAAATATGATCCAGACTTAATACATGATAGGTACGAACGAACCTTGTCCCCTTCAAAATCGTTATTTTTCTGTCATGTTAAACAGAAAAGTTCATTTTTTTGATATTTACTATTTCTGGGTCTTTTGTTGGCACACATTCATCATAGATGTGTACTTCTGATGTGTAAATGGACAATATTAGTCCACACCTTCTATTACCAAAATGTCTTCATTTTGAAAAATTATAAGAAATCAGCTAGTCAAGCGTGGAAATGGAATATATCCCTGCTCTTTTTTTTTTTTTTTTTGTTTCTCCACACAAAAAAGTCCTACTGAGGGAAGGGAGTACCTCATAAAGTCCAAGTTTGATGCATTTAGATTATACCTTATATATACTTTTGAGTGCGATTGAGGCGCTGGGAAAATGTAGCAATAAAAAATAAATGTTCTAAAATTAAATATTTCCCAGCCGGCATAAAATATCACATGTGAAGAATTCGGTGATCTTGTGCGCTGATGCATACGATAATGTGAGAGATAATAAAGGTTATGACCCACATGCACATATATCGATGCACTCAGTAGATGCACAAGACCACTTGAATGCGATCTCAAGCAGCCCAGCAATGTTCTCCATTCAATATTAGAATAGATAAGGACTATTGTGTGGCTGCGTCTAGGTTAAGTTAGATTACTTTCAGTAGTACGTAAGGAACATATTTTAGAAATAAAATCAGAATTGAATCAACAGCCAAACCAGTCGGTTGGTTTTCTTTTCTCACTCAAAACATTGATCCTCCGAGCAGGATCCGAATAAAGAAAAGAGTTGACAATCGATGACTATAGAAGACTCTATTCTCCTTTACATTTGGTCCTTCGAGCCGGATCCAAATAAAGAATAGAGTTGACAATCGAAGAGGGAGATTGGACTCTATTCTCATTTCCACCTTCTTTAACACAATTATGTGAAATCTATGTCCGATTTACTTCAGGCCACACCTATTAATTTTCTACCTCCCTCGCCCAAAAAAACTAATATTTGCAAACCGTACCACTTGAAATAGGTGAAATAAGTTCTTGATTTAAAAAAATCCGCCTATGAATATTTATATAAATTTTAGACCATATGTAAAAATGGGACAAGTAAGTCTACTTCATTAGTAACACCCTCAACATCTTAAAATTGACATATTCTATTTTCATATTAAATGTGTACTTCTAAAAGAAAGGGCTTCAAAAATACCAAAACTTGTAAAGAAAAATTTTTGGAAAATTCTAAATGCCGTATGAGGCTATGCATTAGGCTCGATTTATTCGAACCTCCGAAAATCATAATATGTATTGTTATAAATTTTTGGTCAATATGTAGTAAAACTTGACAATATAGACCCATTTATTCTGCAACTTCCTCCTCAAATGCCAAAATTGAAATCAACAAGATTGACTTTAAATAAGGACAAAATTTTCGATTTAAATAAATTTTTGCTCACCTTAAAATTAAACCAAAATTGAGAAGGACCACAAACCAGAAATTGTATGTTGTTCTATACGTCGTAAAGTTCAAGATAGAGATTTCAAATTGGATACAGATATATGGGTTACATATAATAATTTGTACCAAATGTGTTCGGACACGTTTTGGTACATCCCCATAGAATGGTCTACCCCGAATTCAAGTATTTTTTACATTTTAGCCATATTTTTCATTTTATTTTCTCCAAATTTTGGTAACTTGAGTCCTTTGTAAGAAGAAACCACCCTTGTAAAAAATGATCAATATAGGTCCCAAGGTGTTGGTTTAACCCTCATATAACGTCATCCCCTAATTTAAGCTATTTCCGAAGCCTTGGCTATATATTTCATTTTATTTGGCCCATAGTTGGCATTTGGGTTTGTAGGGGGTTAAAAAACCTCTGCGCAGAAAATTTTCGATGTAGGTCAATGTTTCGTAGTACCGCCTATATAGAAACCTCCTCATTTTACCTCCTTCCAGGATCTTGAACACATTTTCCAATCGAATTGTCTAAAAATTTGTTTTATGCCACTTTAGGGATAAAGAACATCTTACACAAACATTTCAACATAGGTATATATTTTGGTATAGTCCACACATAAGGATGCCGTCCAAGTCCATGTCCTAAACCAATATTGTCTGGGGGTTGAGCAATTCTAAATGAAGGTAATCTTAGAGAATAAATACAGCGAAACCCTCAAATCCACTTGGAATTCTTAGACTATTTTTTTCTTATTTTATGGTATAGTCGTATCGGTATAGACGTATCTCTCAAGTATAGGTTACCAACCGATATTTTCTCTGGCCTAAATACAAATCTGTGTGGAAAATCGTAAGATAGGTCTTTCGTTTGTGAAAGATTTTTGTTCAACTATTTTTTTATGGGGGCCTATAAGTATGATATGATTAACGGCTTTTTTTAATTATATATTTTTTATTATATTTATAATGTCCACTGAAAATCGTAAAGATCCTCTCCACATTAAACTATGCGTCATACAATCGAAAAACAGAATTGAATTAATTCGACAGAAATTGATATTTAACTATTTGAAACAAATATCTTAACCAAAAAGTGGACTTTTTGTCGAAGATAAAAGTTTACAAAGTGTAAACGCCGATTTTTGCATTCGACTTTATATCTGTAGATGTTAAACAATTTTTACATTTTCAGAAAATTTTGTTGTTGGAAGTCGGAAAATTTAGGTTATATTAAAAGTACTGGTTCAAAAAGAGACGTTGGCTTTCACAAATAAAAAATGTTCCCCTTGTGACCCTCAGAGTCATAGCTGCAAATCTAATTATAAGATCATTTCATTTTCAAGAATTGCCACTCACCACAAGAAAAAAGTCTACCTTCACTCCATTTACGGACTACAATGTTTATAATTCACATTTCTTGGGTTGCGAACTTTTTTGTTTTGTGTGGAAATTTCAAAACTTATTTTTCCATTAATTCATTAAAAAGTTTTATGTTGGTGTCTTGGAAAATACCAACTACCGTATCCTGCAGACGAACGACACACATATACAAGCTAATACAAAGACACACACACTCACTCATGCATTCCTCTCTGCACAGGCTCAAACGAGCAAAGAAATATGTGTCATGCCCAGTAGCATTCAAAATTGCATAGCTAAGAAATGTTGAGGGGGCGGCTGGAGAAAAAGTTTCATGCTGCCACTGCAATGGCAATGGCTGGCTTCCTTTGTCATTTTCCCCATGAGTTTTTCCATCTCTTTTTGCTGTTGAATTTTCGAGACATGTGAATATGAAAATTAGTTTATAAAACTTTGACATCAAATGAAATTATTAAACATTCAGGCAGTCAGTCAGCATTATTATGACATTGTTGTCATTATATTTGTGATTATTGTGCCACCAACAATGTTGTAATCATCATCTTGGTGATGATGAGGGAAATTTTTTCGGATGGTGATAATGATGACTTAGATATAAATTGAGGTTCTTCATATTCTTTCACATGCAACTGTTAGGAAACTCCTAGATACAATCATACCCTCTATAAAATATCTTACCCCTTTGCTCTCTCTCTCTCTTTCACCCTTCTTTCATATGTGATAGAATTCCAGCACACATGTGTTCAAAATTGCCAGGATAAAAATATTTATAATTTCCATAAATTTATTGGATTTTTGTTTTTCATTTTCTATTTTCTATTTTTTTATTTTTAAACTTCGAATTCCCATAAAATATGGCACAGTTCTGTCTTTTTATTCTACTTCCATGTTATTTCGATTATTTATTATAAAAATATGAAATAAATTTTTTCTGTGTGTGTCGGTATCATTTCAATTCAATTCTGGCAAAAACGAAGAAGGAAAAACTCAACTAGAAATAACAAAAAAAAAAAAAAAAAACGAAACAAAGACTCAACAACAAAGACCAACCTCACTTTATTTACGGCCATAAACTGTTAAAGCATTGGGAAATAACATAACAATTTGATATATTTTTTCGTTTTTGTTTTCCTTTTGCTCTTTTTGTTTTGATGGCAAAAGTCATATGAGAAATCGATTTGTGGTCATTTGAGGAGGGGTATTGAAAATCAGGAAAACGTAAACTGTTTATATGGGAGACTTCCACTATTTGCAGGTCTTTTGAGGAGACCTCAAAGAGGACTGTCTACAGATGACTATAAGAGGTCTTCTCTCTGTGAAAGTTTTCCGAAAGGTCTTCTTTCTACGGCGATCCCTAAAAAGGAATTTTGTCACCAAGTATCCTGTCTGCAGATGACTGTAAAATGACTTCTCTCAAAAGTTAGCCTTCTAAGAATCTTTTTTCCTAGAATACCTTTAAAGACCCTTGTGTAACATTGCATATTTATAAGGATTCATTTTCTCTCCATGGATGACCTTCCACAAGCCTTAAAAATTGGTCTATTGATATAAGATCATCAAATTGTAATGTGTCTTCAAACGGTCTCAATATAAAAAGTATTTGAGAGAATTTTTCCTCCATAAAAACATTTAAAAAGACTTTTCATCAATGAAAACTCTTAGAAGGTCTTCTCTCAATAGAAGATGCCTTCTCACATTTGAAAATTCTATCAATAGAAGTTCTCTCAAAGTTCTTCTCCTAATGGAAGAACTTCAAATGACATTTCTCTGTAGAAACCCTCTAGAAGACCTCGTCTTTCCTCAGAAGACCTTCGAAGGATCTTCTATATTTCGAAAACATTAAAAAAATTCTATTATTTAAAAATAGGTTTAAAAAATCCTCTCTTCTCTTGATTGAAGACATACAACAGATCTTCTGCGTATAGAAGCATCTAAACAATTTGAAAATTTGTTCAAGGAAAAAGGAAATTCTCCTAAAAGTTATTCTCTTAATGGAAGAACATCAAAATATCTTTCTCAATAGAAAACCTTAAGAAGACTTCTAAAGGTCTTCTCTCATCAGAAGATCTTCGAATGATCGTCTATATTTCGAAAACCTTAAAAAATGTTTCTGTATTTAAAACAGTTTTAAAAGTTCCTCATTTTTTCTCAACTAAAGACCTATAACAGATCTTCTGTATATTGACGTTTAAAACGATTTTTCGTCTAAAGAATACCTTTAAAAGATTTTTCGTCTATTGAATACCTTTAAAAGATCTGAATTTTTTAGAAGAAATTTAAAATGTCTTCCGTTTTTAGAAGACCTTATCTTTGAAATATACCTGCAAAAAATATGTAGTCTGTGGTAGATTTTCAAAAATATATTCTTTTTATAGAAGGTCTTTCGAAACTCTTCTCTCGTCTTCTGTGTAGAAAATGCCTCCTGATGATCATCTGTATATAAAATACTTGTAAACTAGTCTCGAAAATTCTTTTTTCTGTTGGTAGACCTCCGAAGTGTATTTTATTTGTCTAAAACCTTTAAAAGGTATTTTATTCATGGAAGACTCCCTCATAGTTTGAGAAGACCTCTTAAACATCTAATATTTATTGAAGTCTTGTAAAAGCTTTTCAATTCCCATAATCCAAAAATATATTTTATTTTTTTAACATCTCCAAAATACTATCTACCTATAAAAGGCCTCCTGAACATCTCCTGCCGAAGATAGGACCTCTAAAACTTTTTCTATTTATGGACGTCCTCCTAATAATTAGGACGTCCTCCATAATTCTAAAATACTTATATTTTTAACATCTCTACATACTGTCTACCTATAAAAGACCTCTCAAACATCTCCTGCTCAAAAGAGAACATTTATGGAAGTCCTGGAAGAGGTCTTATATTTTTATAATCCTAAAACATCTTCACAATATTGCCTACTTATAAAAGGCATCTTAAATATCCCCTTCTGAAAAAGGACATCTAAAACATACATTTATGGAAGGTCTTCAATTTTTATAATCCTAAAAAATGTTTTTTTACAGCTCCTGCTGAAAACCTATAAAAAATTATGTCTTAGAAAGACTTTTCAAATATGTTCCTATAAATAGATTTTTTTAATTTCCTCCATATTTAAATTAATCTTGCAATTTCATTCGATTTTTTCTTTGGCTCCTTTCAAATAACCCTATACAATACAATGCCATTTCCTCTACTTTGTGTGTTTGGCCCCAAAAATATTGGAAACAAATGCTCTTTGGCTACACATTTAGCAGACAAATAACAATTTTTATAACTACATTACTTGGGGCGTTATCCTTCACAATTGTTTGGAATGGAGTGGTGACCTCCTCAGCGCCTTCCCCCACCGCATTTGGTATTGTTTAACCTTTTTGCCGATTGGACGATTGTTTGAAGTTCTCTGGCTAAATTGGGCCACAAACAAACAAGTCATACAGCCAGCTAGCCAGCCATGCAGCAGCTATACATTTAGTAATATGGCGGCGGCGTTTTGGGATTGTTGTTGCTTTGCCATACTCAATGCATGATGATAAATTGAAAACAATTGAAAATTCAATTTCGATTATTGAACATTTTTGTAATGGGAGTTTAACGGAACAAAAAAAAATACAAAAACAAACAAATAATATTTGAGTTATATCATAAAAGTTGTTAGAGTTTCCAGTCTGGTTATGAGGTATGGCATTTTTTTTTCATTTGCCAAAAGCCAAAAAAATTAAATTATGTTCTGAAAATTGTTATGGGGTCCCACCAAGTGGTGGAATTCCTGTGTGGACTACTTGCTGGACATTATTTATTAAATGGACATATGAAAACAAAAATAGTAAACTATTTTAAAGAATTTCGGTTGATATGGCTTCATGATAACAAAATATTCCTTTCCAGTAACAAATACTTCAATACCTTATCCTTTCATTTCCATAACATTTTATGGAACTTTATTCAAAATATATTTCTCAATAATGTCCATACTAGTAATGAGAATTCCCATTGCTGTTCCCATTTCATTTATTAAATTCCTATAAAAGATTAATAATTTAATGTGTTATTAAACACTCTTTTGTATTAAGATGCGGGGCTTTGCTGCATCAGGGATTGTATGTGTGTGTGTGTGCTTTGGTGAGTGTGTGTATGTGTGAGGCTTTGTGTGCAAAAGTTTAATTTTTATTAATTATATGTCATTTTATAGCATATCCATTAACATATGTAAACAAAAAAGTCCATATGTGTACATACGCTTGCTCTCGATCTCTTTAAATGAGGACAAGTTCGCCAACAACTGCAAAACTATCCATCCTATAAACATGCAGCAGAGAATTGAGTATTGATATGAGGGTGGATATGTTGGAAAATCAATGTCCCAACCAGTTGGAAAGTATTTGAGGGTTTGATGACATATGTATAGAATCAGCATACGGCTTACATTGGTTTGTTTAAGAGCTATTTACACAATATATTGGAGTCATATGTATAGTGATTTTTTTACATTTTATGTGTTGTAATGCTACATAGCATACTTTACGCAGCTCACAGCAATTTTAAAATATAATTCTTTTACTGAACAATTTCATATGGCGTACATCTCCAATATTTATACAGCTTTTAAAACTTAGATCTAAAAATGCTTAAAATGTGGGAAAAGTCATTTACACATGACTGCTTCATGATCAACATGATTTAAAGCACTGTGTTACAAAAAAAAAAAAAAAAAAAAAAAAAAATAGTCACAGAAGAACCCCAGTAGATTATTCGACGATTTAAAGTATTTATGATCTAGCAAAATGTACGCCCTTGGAGTGGGTATATGCTACCTTACATAATTCCGAAATAAGTATTGTCATATTTTCAATCAAATATTTTATATATTTTTTTTAAATGTTGTCCGTGTTTTAGATTTAACCTAACGTCGCTCTAGGTCTAGTATTGATAAAATGGAGGCAAAGGTTGAAGAAAATCAGAAAGTACTTCATTTTCTTTGCGAATTAGCGCTGCATGATATTCAGTATTTTGTTAATTTTAGCGACATTTTTAAACTCTAGAAACCAACAGCGACCTCAAAATCAAAAATCAGAATTTTCGGATATATACCTTCAGCCACTACCAAATTTAGTAACATTTATCATGCATATCCAAATAAAGTACATCTATTCATTCTAGATTCCAACCGTAATACAAAATTAGTACCATTTACTTTTTTTCGTACTAATATAAAACGTATTCCCAAATCCATCGCCATGTCTCAATTCCAGATACAAAAGATACTCCAATATCAAATTTTAAAATTTCAGCCCAATCCATCCTTTTCATACAATTATAGTACAAACCACCTCCATATTTTAACCATAGACACAAAAAGTGACATTTTTTACTAAAATTTAGGATTCCATTACCGAATTTAGTGCAAGTTAGTATTTTTGGTATAAATATAGGAAATAAAGTACCATTCGGTACTTTTCGTACAACTGTAGTTAACATTTCCGAAAGCACCTCCATATGTTCAGGCTACACATGAACAGCGAAAAAGTAGCAAAATTTATATGTGAAGCACTATTTCTTCACCCAACACAAATATTGTGCCAAATGTACTACTATTTAGTACTTTTTGTGGACTTGTAGTGCATTTTTCCAAAGTCACATCTTTATTACAAACCTACCGCTAACAGGGATCCCAATACAAATTTCCAGTTTCATACGCTCATCGTACTCCAAACTTTTCCAAATTTAGTACACTTTAGTACAGTTAGCACACTTTCCCAAACCAACTTCATATATAAAACTTACTTTCCGACCTTAATTCTCATACCAAATTTCTCTATCCGTTCACATAATACCAAATGGCACCATTTTAGAAATTTAGAAGCGTTTTAGAACTTTTCGTAACCTTTCGAATTTCCAAAATCCCTATGGTACATCTATCCAGCACTCCATCAGTGACTCTCGAGCTTTTTCCATTTGTCCAATCGAAAGTATTAAATTTTTAGTATACTTAAGTTTTTTCGTACCCTTTAAGAACGAGTTCCATGGTACTAATTCCAGAACGCCTACTCACCAAACCTGAAACTCGTGGAAAATTTCAGGCCTTCAGCTTCACCCGTTTCTTAGGGGCCTAAATTTGAGTTCTTGTTACGATCATTAATTGCTGTCTAACTTTACGGTCCGTACTTTTGTAAACTTTTAGCAGCAGCGCCTTGGATTCGTATAGACCTGTACAAAACTAGTTCAATCAAAGGAACTAGTTTCTTATCTCGTATAAGTAATATGAAATGTATGAAATCACTCATACGTTTAAGAACTGGTATACTGAACTATAATAGAGATTGGCACAACTCTACTTTTGTAGGCGGACGTAAACTCTCTGTGCCGCTCGGTACTAATTACTTGGTATGATTAACCTCTAATATAGGAACGACTTATTATTTTTAGTTTCATTGTAATACAAAGGGTATGAGGTTGTCATTACTAGTGATGCTGTAAAGGGAACATATTTTTTCTGGATAAAATAACTAAAATTTACCCTGAAATCCTACAAAAGAAGAAAACCCTTTGTATGGTTTTCTTCTTTCGTATCTTGTAATCTTTATCTTGTTAATCTATAAAAATCTAATTAAAGGGAATTTAACTGAAAAAAACCTGGGAACATCTCATTTTATAGGAGCCCCTTAAAGAATTTCTCTTCATAGAACTCCTATTAAGATTTTTTGGATTTTTCTTGCTTTTCTTCTTCTCGCCCCAATATACCTTGCAATAACTCTACATACATATATTTATCGACATATATATTTATATATTCATACACATACATTCCAAATTGGTATGTGTGAGTGTGTCCGTATTTACGCATGCAAGTTTGTGTGCACATTTTAACATTATCTCATGGCATCGGCATCATCGTTATTTGTGTTTTTTTGTATTCCACAGGATCCAGATGCATCATTTGACATTAACGGCAATGATTCGGATCCAACACCGCAAGATAATGGCGATAACAAGCATGGCACCAGATGTGCTGGTGAAGTGGCCGGTGTGGCTTTCAATAATTACTGTGGTGTAGGTGTTGCCTACAATGCCAGTATTGGTGGTAAGTAAAAAAATATTCACGCATATACAAACAAATGCGTTTTATAGTGCATTTTAAATATAATATACGAATATTTGTAATTTTATATATATTTATGTAGGCACTTTTTTTAATTTCCATTACAATATTTGAAATATTACGAACGAGAATACGCACGGTGATTATGGAAATTAATTAAAGTAAATTCATTTATTTTGTGTTATTTTTGTTAATATGTCGATTATTTTTTGTGAGTGTGTGTCAACTTTATGTACTTGGCTGTATTAAAATTACAAAATTTGTGTGTGGAGATTTTAAGAGGATTGAATTTTAAATAATATTTCACAGAAGAAATTGAAATTTTATTTTCTATCCAAGAAATGTGTGCTTTTTACCCACAGCCATATGGTTACAGAGGATACGGCCAAAACGTGCCTCATCGAAATAACGATTTTAGAGTCTAGGTCTCTTTGACCCCTTTTCAGGACATATGGAGTCGATCTAGGGGTATCCGTCCATCCGCCTGTCTGTCGGGGCTGCTGTGCACGATAACGCTCGAAGGGATTTGATCCAAACAGTACATCGTATTACTATTATCAAACTTAGTTCGAAAATGGCCAATATCGGCACACTCTTCCTGATCAATATTTTTAAAGAAAATAATGTACCTCATAGAACAAGAAAGAGTCATCCGATTTTGTTCAAATTTCGCAAATCCTAATATTTTTTCAGTGCTAGGTCGTATGCTAGTAAGGACAATATCAATTCACTCCATCGAGTCAATATTTTGAATAATCATATCTCGCAAGGGGTCAATATTTTGAATAATCATATCTCTTACAAAATGTGAAATAAGAGTCTGATTGTCTTCAAATTTCACTTATACTAATATTTATAGTAACACAAAATCAGGTGTGAAGATGGAATATATCGGACCATTCCTTCTGGTACCTCCCCCACAACGGGTCAAAATTTTAAATATCCATAAAGCTCATAAAACACGAACTCAAAATCCGATTCCATTCAGACTTGGCACATCTCAATATTTCTATCAAAACAAGATCTGTTAGAAAAATGGATCCATTCCTTCCGGCACCTCCACCACAAAAAATCAAACTTTTGAATAACCAAAACGTTTATAAAATCCGAAACAAACATCATGTTCTCTTCATATTTCACACATCCCATTATTTCTACGAGCACAAGATCTGCTTTGAAGATGGGATATATCGTTCCACTCCTTCCATACTTCCCCATAAAGGGTCATCATTTTGAATATCCATGAAGGTCATAAACGCAAAATTAACATCCGATTTCATTCAAACTCGGTACATCTCAATATTTCTATAAACACAAAATCTGTTATAAGGATGGTAGAGATCGGACCCTTTCTTCTGGCACCTCATGTCCATAGAAGACAATATTGGCCCATTCCTTCGGAACCCACTCCGTAGAGGGCCAACAATTTGAATAGGCATAACAGAAGTCAAAATATATTTTATTAATAGAACATTGGATGAGGGTATACATTGGAGCCGATTTAAGGATGTTCGTCTTTCTGTCTATCTCTCAACCTGTCCGTCTCTCTGTCTGTTGAAATCCCGATACAGCTCAAATTATTTGACGTAGAACTTTAAAATTTGGCAACGTTATTTGCTTCGTATCAAGGATTGTTGGAATTTAAAATAAGATGTATCGGTCCACGTTTTGGGATAGCCTCAATATAACGGTACCTCCCGTATTTGTTCTTCGTTAAGTGTTCTAGCTCTAGTGACAGAACATTGTACATAATATAGGTCCACGTTTTCGTATAGACCCCCAATGTTCCCCCAGGCCGAACAGTGTATCCGTTTTTGTATAGCGGCCATATAGGGGTACCTCCCGATATTCGGTATTTTGATGATTTTTGTCACATTTTTCAACGGATTTGTCAAAAATAAAGGAATTTGTAGGTTGTAATGGGTTTTAGATCCGGTGGCGGAACATTGTATACATAGGTTCACGTTTTCGTATAGCCTTCATATAGGGGTACCTTCCAATATTCGGTATTTTGATGATTGTTGCACATTTTTCAACGGATTTGTCTAAAAATTGGTATTTGTAGTTCGTAATCGGTTCTAGCTCCGATGGGTTCTCCGGTGGCGGAACATGGAATATCTAGGTCCGCGTTTTCCTATAGCCCTAATATAAGGGTACTTCCGATATTCGGTATTTTGATGATTTTTGCCAAATTTTTCAATGGATTTTTCTAAAAATTGGTATTTGTAGTTCGTTATGGGTTCTAGCTCCAGTGGCGGAACATTAAATATCCAGGTCCACGTTTTCGTATAGCCCTCATATAAGGGTACTTCCGATATGCGGTATTTTTATGATTTTTGCTACATTTTTCAAGGGATTTGTCGAAGAAAAGGTATTTGTAGGTTGTAATGGCTTCTAGCTCCGATGGAGGAATATTGTACGTATAGGTGCATGTTCTCGTATGGCCGTCGTATAACGGTACCTCCTGATATTAGGTTTCACCCACATTTGCAAAAAATTCGTATTTGTAATTCGTAATGGCTTCTAGCTCCGGTGGGAGAACATTGAATACCTAGGTCCACGTTTTCCTATAGCGCATATATAACGACACCATCGGATATTAGACATTTTGACAATTTAAGCCACGTTTTCTAATAGATTTGTGTAAAATTTGGCATTTGTACTTCACAATTTGTTCTACAACCGGCGTCAGAACATTGTCCATATTAATCCTAGTCATCCTTACCCATGTGTAATTATGTAAAATTTGGTATTTAATGCTCGAAGTAGATTACAATCGTTGTAGTATAAAATTGTCTATAAAGGCTCCCGTTTTAGTAGTTTTAGTATGACCCCCATATAACGACTTCGATCATTCTCCTACCAATATTACTGGAGTTTGTTATTATTTTTTTTTTAAACCATTTGTTATTTATTTTTGAAATTTCAATTAAACACCTTATTTATATTCCTATTGGTGACGGGGAATTGTATCTTACAAATAACCCTAATGAGAATTATTATGTTTGTATGAGCTTTTCACAAAGAAAGTTCTGTAAACAAAAAAATAAAGTCCCTCTAGCTCACAGCCAAGAATCTATTTCTGTTTAGAAGGTTCTTTTAAGATCCTGAAAATACCTCTAATATAAAATTCCCGGAAAATAAATATTTTCACAACTACCTCGATATTGCATACCTTACTATCTTGTCATAAAAATTCTATCGAACTTTATATAAGCGGAAACATGCTTATGTATTGATATGCCATGAAGTTTTTAACAGGATATGTTACATAGACTTACATCATGCGATGCATTTATTTGCATGCACACACACACACATATATAGACAGAAATAGAAGAATGTGTTTATGTAAAGTAATTTGAACAAACAACATTCAACTATTTCCAGTTACATACATATACATCTACATACACAAATGTATATACACATGTACATGTCGCATATGCCAACAATGTAAACTCACGCATTTTCTGCATATCAAAATGCTCGTTTATTTTCTCTGTGACGCCACACACACATAATTACAAAAAAGGAAACTGCAACGCATAACAGTGGGCCGATTTTCAAGCAACACACACACTCACAACTACACATTTATCTTGGCCAATGCTCCATTCATGAATACCACACCAACACTCTGCCAGCACAAAACTACTAATACCAACAAAGATGGAACAAAAAACACTATAAATGCCATTCATAGTGGTACGGAAAAGATAACAAACAAGCGAACAAACAATGCCTCCTATTGAGCACTTTTAACAAATGACAAACAATTTATGCACCCACAGAAAAATAGAGCCAGAATTCATTCATTCTGCTAAGCAGAATATGCTTTTGCGATGAGCGAACATCGTACACCAACGTGGGAGGGGAAACAACTCGCACATAACAATACCAAAATTTGTAGCAACAACAAAACTTCACCAAGTGAATTGTTTGGTGTCCTAACAATGGCAATGGTGTTGCCTTGTTGCTGCAGAATGCTGTTGAGGATGATGATGACGACGGCGACAACAAAAAGCATTCCAATAAACCCACTCATCATGAAACAACCTACCATAATGTGCTCGTTGATAAAGTAGGCAGTTGGTTTAAAAATGGAGAGAGAGAAACGCACTTGCAGGTCCTAAATATTTAAAAAAAAAATGAAATACGGTATTTGGCCATCCAATTGTTTTGACATACATATGCATGTGCCTCTGTAAGCAAGGAAACCATTTCTAAGGTGTTCTCTACAGAGTAAATCTTGTCTAAGTGTTCTTTACAAAAAAAAAAAAAAATGATCAAAGAAGACGTTGTGAGTTGACCCTACATGGAAACCTTAAAAGGTCTGCTCTAGGGAAAAAAAACCTTTAAAGTCTCCTCACTCTTGAGGTCAATAACATATGAAAACAAATTAAATCAATAATCGGCCCTCCAACTGCTTCTGTTCTTTGGGCAGAGAAATCCAACGTAAAGTCTCTACAGAACAAAATCTTGTTTAAGTGTTCTCACTAAATAGATAGTTGCATGTCTTCTATACCGACAAGACCTCTCTAAGACTGTAATACAAAGCAGTCGTCGTGAGGTCTGAACTACACAGGAAAACCACTAAGGTCTCCTCTAAAGGGAAAAATAATTGTGAGAAGACCTCTTGTGGTCTGCTCGTCAGATAAAATATGTTCTCTGTAGAGAAGACTTATTGATGTCTTCCATAGAGAAGTCCCCTTGAGGTCTGCTCTGGAGAGAAAGCTTTTTGACCAGAGATCTATTAAGGTCTACTCTACAGCTAAGCCCTCTTGAGGTCTACTATATAAAGAAAACCTCTTGAGATTTGTTATACAGAAAAGGCTTTTTGAGATTTATTCTGTAGAGAAGACTTCTTGAGGTGTGCTTTACCTAGAAGACCTCTTGATGTGTTCTCTATAAAGAATGACTCTTAAGGGCCGCTCTACCAAGAATAGTTCAAGAGGATGTCTTGAGCTCTACTCTTCACTAAGAAGCCCTATTAAGCTTTTCCCTGTACGGATAACATGCCTTGAGCTCTTCTCTGCACGGAGAACAGCCCCTGAGGTCTTCTTTGAAGGGAGAACAGCCATTGAGCTCTTCTCTGAATGGAGAACAGCCATTGAGCTCTTCTCTGTTCGTAAAACAGCCATTGAGCTCTGCTCTCTACGGAGAAGAGCCTTTGAGCTGTCCTCTTTACGGAGTAGTACCCTTAAGATCTTTTCTGTACGGAAAACAGTCCTCGAGCTCTTCTCTGCGCGGAAAACAGCCCTTGAGCTTTTATCTGTGCTGATCAAAGCCCTTAAGCTCTTCTCTGTGCGGAAAAAAGTCGTCGAGGTCTTATCTGTGCGTAGCAGAACCCTGGAGCTCTATGCTGACAAGACTTCTTGAGTACTTCGTTATACGGAAAAGAACTCTTGCGCTCTTCCGTGCCTAAGCTCTTCTTTGAACGAATAAGACCTTATTTTTGTACAGCGAAGACCTCCTCTTTCTCTGTAGGGAGAGGACCTATTGAGCACTTGAATGTACGGAGAATACTTTTTTAAGATATTAAGTCCATAGAGAAAATAGGTTTGGAATACCTTCTCTCCAAAGAACCGATTTGGAACTCTTCTATATAAAGAAGTTGTCTTACAGAAGAACACTTTTTGAGATGTTTTTATATAATATATGCCATAGATAGAAGACTTGGTCTAGCTCTTGTACATATTATGGACCCTTTCGAAGAGGTCTATAGATAGGAGTCTCTTTCTACAACTTTTACAGAAAGGGTCCTGGTTAAAGCCACTTCAACATAATATCTTGTTTGAAGTCTTGCAAATTTGAATGACCCTTCCACGTATAAATAAAAACATATTCTACATTCATGCAGAAAGGAGGAGAGGAGAAGATCCCCATAAGTTCTTTTTTATATATCCATTCAAAAAAATTTTGGTTCAAAAATGTTCATCCCAAAATTTTAACACAGGTTTCCGCATTTTCCCCTTATTCCTCTTTTCTATCAAAACTTCCAAAGGCTTGTGTTATTTCTTATAAAGTTTCACAAGTACCATCAACGTCGTCATAGTGATTATCGACACCGCAACATCACCATCATCCTGCGCATCAGAGACATTGTCGTCGTAGTCGAGCGTTACCAGCACAGCCGCTAAAGTACTTTAAAGAACAACAACAACTGCAGTGGTAGTGCCAGGCAGCAGGAGTAGTGGTAAAATTTCACTAACATCAACGAACGACAACATAACCAACAGTGGAGAGATAGAGCTGTAAGGAGAGGAAAAAGCAACGAACGCTCCGACTAAAGGAAAATGTGTCTCTGTAGTTGTTGTAGACATTAGAGATAATACCACTGGCTTTAAAACCAACAAACAAAGGAAGCCATTGTGTTGCGATGTGGTGGCTTCAAACTGCATTTTTGTATGTTTGCTGGTGTGTGTGTGTGTGTGTGTGAGGAACATTGTGTCTGTGTGAATATACTTCAACTCCACTCCATTGCCGCATGTAATGTGTTATGATGCCAGCCATGAATCTATCTAAAGCCGCCAAAGGATACCTCCAGCCCATTATTGCCTGGCTCATAGCCTCATAGCCTGTGCGCTAAGAACTTTTGATGCAACAGAATACTCGTGGCAAAGCACTAACAACAACAACAACTACTACTACTACCAGCACTTCAGACTACAACAGCAACAATATATAGCAACAGATAAACAAAATTCCATCATAGAGAGAATAGTTAAGGCATAAGAGGCCTGCATAAATGATAGATAATGTGCGTATGTGCTGTGTGTTGTGCATATGAGTGTTACAGTTTATGTTTTGTGTGTGTGTGTGTGTGGTGCATAGTTTTTAATATGATAACCTAAGTATGCGTATATATAATAGACCAATTTGCCATATGTACTTATGTGTGTAGGAATATGTGTAGGAAAGTGTGACTGTATTCCATCAGAGCCAACCATCCATTATGTTGAATTCATTGCTGGCTAGATGATGGCTAATATTTCGGTAGACCAATCTCTCTTTGGTCTTTTCGATTGAGAATAATTAGTTGTAATTATGTTTGTATTGGCATTAATTTCAAAGGTTGTAAGGGATTTACGACATTTTCTGTCCATCACTAAAAGGATATTTATAAATAATTATTTGGAAATAGGAATTCCCAGGAGTAATTCTGTGAATTATTTGCCCATGTTTACATTGGTTTATCACATCTCGCAAAACCTTGTCGTAAATGGATTATTTAATGCAAAGCAAATGTCGGTCAGTTCCAACCTGGAATTTGTATGACTAAATTGATGGAAAAAATTAAACGGCCACTTAATTTTTGAAGAAATCGACCAAAATTAATAAAATATGACTCAATGTAAAAAATCTGAAACAAACCAAATTACTGCCGTTAACAGGACCAAAGCGTGTCCTAAGTGTAAATAGCTCAACTCCAGCAGTTTTAGGGCATTTAGAGTGCTTGAAATTAGACTTAAATATTTTGAGATTCTTTTAGTTTTGGCAACCCTTCGTACGGACAGGACCCTCATAGTAAATTAAATTTCCTTAGCTCTTACAGGTCGCAAAATAATAGTGATTGAACGAAGATTTATATACGACTACTCTAATTTTTGAAGGAATCGACCAAAATTAAAAAAAAAATTGACTCAAAATCGTATTATGTTTGAATGCTTCATTGGAATTGAAAATAGGATATATCAGTCGACGTTTTCGTATATCCAGTACCAAACGGCTCCACCCAATTTTAGGCATTTTTAAGGTTTTGACCACAATTTCCAATGGAACTAGCTCTAATTTGGTGTTTGGGGTTCTCTGTAAAAAAAAATGGAAATTACTAAAAATGTTGTTAGAGCACTCATGTAAAAGTTCTGCACAAATTAAGTTATTTTTTAAGGTTTTGTCGTTAAAAAAGGATATCGGTATATGCTATGTTGTAGACTCCATGTAACTTTTCCGTCCGGGTTTAGGTATTACCGGACTCCCCCATTTAAAGTAGTTACAGGTGCTTGTACGATTTGGTCACTGTAACAGGGTCCCTCAGATGTTCGGTTATTTGAGGAGATTAAAGACATTTTACCATTTTTGCAAATAAAAGTGTCTTCAATTTAAATTTGGAACGGGGACATTTGGACCTATTTCTAATATTTTTATTTCCTACTATGGAGGGTATCAAAAAGTCATCCGACGATGCTTAACGTTTATTTACATTTATATAATAATTTTGACTTGCTTTGCCATGTGGCTCAATCAAGTATCTCTACATGGTTCCACTTAAATTAGCCTTAAACTGAGAGAAGTACAGTGAAATACAGAAAAAATTTGACGTTTGGATGAGGTTCAAAACTGTCACCCTAGCACATCTGTTGTCAAGGGTCATATATAGCTGTAACCAAGCTCATTTGTCAATTCAGATGCATTTGTAATTAAGACCTCAAGATCAGAACCGTGTGAAAATGCAGCACAGAGATCTATTAAGGTTTACTCTAAAGATAAGCCCTCTTGAGGTCTACTATAGAGAGAGAGCCTCTTGAGATTTATTCGACAGAGAAGGCTTTTTGAGATTTGTTCTGTGGAGAAGACTTCTTGAAGTCTACTTTACCTAGAATACCTCTTGATGTGTTGTCTACAGAGAATGCCTCTCTAGCGAGAATAGTTCTAGAGGATGTCTTCAGCTCTACTCTTCACTAAGAGGACCTCTTAAGCTCTTCCCTGTACGGGTAACATGTCTTGAGTTCTTCTCTGTACGGAGAAGAGTCTTTAAGCTCTTCTCTGTACGGAGAATATCATTTGAGCTGTTTTATGTTCGAAGAACAGCGTTTGAGCTCTTCTCCGTTCGTAAAACAGACATTGAGCTTTGCTCTCTATGGAGAACAGCCCTCGAGCTTTTATCTGTGCGGAGCAAAGCCCTTAAGCTCTCTGTGCGGAAAACAGTCCTCGAGCTCTTATTTGTGCCGAGCAAAGCCCTGAAGCTCTATGCTGACAAGACTTCTTGAGTGCTTTATTATACGGAAAATATATCTTGCGCTCTTCCGTGCCTAAGCTCTTCTTTGAGCGAATAAGGCCTTTTTTGTACAGGGAAGATCTCTCCTTTCTCTGTAGGGATAGGACCTATTGACCTCTTGAGCACTTGAATGTTCGGATAATACTTTTTTTAAGATATTAAGTCCATAGATAAAATAGGTTTGGAATACCTTCTCTCCAAAGAACCGATTTGGAACTCTTCTATATAAAGAAGTAATCTTACAAAGGAACACTTTTTAGCCCTTGTACATATTATAGACCCTTACGAGGAGGTCTATAGATAGGAGTCTCTTTCTATAACATCTACACATAAATGGTACACATAAATTTTTACTAAATCGATAAAATCTGAAACAAACCAAGTCACTGCCGTTAACACGACCAAAGCGTGTCCGAAGTGTAAATAGCTCAACTCCAGTAGATTTAGGGCATCTAGTGTGCTTAAAATAAGGCTTTAATATTTTGAGATTCTTTTAGTTTTGGCAACCCTTTGTAAGGGGTTGATATAGTAGTAAGGCACGAATTATTGAATATTTTCAAATGGCCATACCTCATTAAATATTGAGATTGAATTAGTCAATATCTTAAAATGGCCATAACTCCTTAAATATTAAGTTTAGAGCGTTTTTAGCTATTATTTGTGAACAGTTTTTAAGGCATGAAGTTTGGATATTCAATATATACCATGAAAAATATCATCAATTTTCCTTAATAAAAAACCTAGATTATTTCCAGTCTAGAGTTGTGGACAATTTTGGTAGAACTCATTTGTAGATTTTGAATTCCTCATGCAAAAAATTCTTTTTTAATACCATCCCTGGAGGGTACATTCCCTTGAATTTTCCGTTTCCAAAGGAAAAGTTTCAATCCCATCCTGGAAATATTGAGTTCATATGCATCGGAAGGATATTTGTTTTCCACATCCAAACCTTTTCGCAACCTTGAAAATTTTTAGCTGATCTTTTTCACATTAAAAATGTTTAAAAACAAAATTTACATGATTTTCCATTTAAAAATTAAGACTGCCTTACAAAAAAAAAAAAGTCAGACATATCCAATCGCAAAAAATAACATCGAAAATACATAAAAAGTAGCTCAAGCTAAAGAATATGGCTAAAGTCATGTAATTTGTTTGCCAACAACAGGACACATATGTATATGTGTTTATATACCCTAAGAGCGCCACTACAGTACAAAGTTATCTTAAATGAAAGAGAATTTTTAAAACCGTACAAAGTTTGTGTAAAAGGCTTCTCAGACTTTGGGAAAATATTGACACAATATTCGCAGGACTCGGTTGGTGTTTCGAACAAACCAAAAGTCAAACAAACCAAAAAAAGCAGCAACAGCAAACAAACAGAAGTTCAAATGAAAGCCCCCTTACTCCCACTCCACCCTTTCATGTGGATGAAAAGAAATTTATTGCTAGGAGATACTCATGCGTTGTACTATAATTTATGGCAACATGACCGTAGCGTCGGTGGTGAAACAAAGCAAATGTACCAGCGAGTTCGTGGGTGTATGTGTGAGTTTTCGCTTTAAATTTTTTTTTCTTGTGTTTTTTATATTTTTGATAAACGTTTCATCCCATTCGGAACTTGAAGAAAAATTGTCTTCTCTTCTTTTCGGCGATGAGTTGTGAGGACAGACAAGAAGGCAGGCAGGCAGTCTCACTGCCATCACCAGCAATCTTGCATGGTGTTAGAAACGACACTCATCCGTCAAAAGTCACTTTTAAATCTTGAAAGATTCATTTCTTGTTGCTACGATACTTACCAAACATGGCAAGTGTCGATTCATTTCAACGTTCTTTCATCTCCATCTTCTTTGCCCACTTTTTTTTTGGTGTAGCTAAAGTTTTAAAGGTTTTTTCTACTTCCTTGATTATTTTTTTTCTCGGCGTTTGTGTTGCTGTTGGTTTCTCCTTCATCTCTAGTGTTGCCATAGATATGGTGCCTTGTTGTCAACATGAAGTGTTGGTGGTTTTTGTGGTTTAAGAGTTGTTAACAAATTTATATTGACGAACATTTTTTTCCGGAATTTTTTACCTTTGTTAAATGTTGTTGATGTTGCTTTGGTTTTGTTTCTTTTTGTGCGATTGTCTTATTGGTTAGTTTCATTATCATGTATACCAATATGTCCTCTCTCACTCTCACTCTCAACCATATGGATGGAGGGAGACTCTTTATCATTTGACACGGCCAAAACGTACCTTATCGAAATAACGGTTTTAACCCTACGTCTCTTTGGAACAAACCCGTTCCAGGACATTTGGAGTGGATCTAGCGATGTCCGTATGTCTGTCTGTCAGGCTGGTGCGCCCCATAACTCTCAAAGGGAGTATCCGATTTTGTCCAAACTTGGTATATCGTAATATTATTATCAAACTTAGATCGAGTTCGAAGATGTGCAATATCTGCCCACTCCTTCTGGTACCTCCCCCACAAAAGGTCACAATTAAAAAAAAAAAAATAATAAAATAAATTACTGCTCAGAAAGAGGAAAATGTAATATTTGCATCAGTGCTAGGTCAGGTGAGAAAATTTACAATATCGGTCCACTACATCAAGTACCTCCCACTAAAGATGGTAGAGATCCGATCATTTCTTGTGGTATGAACTTGGGGTAATGCCATTGAAATTCCAAAAAGCGCAGTAACTTACATCGCAACAGAAAAAAACAGACTCAAAAGAGATAAAGAGTTGCTTCGCTTGGCCGAAAGTGGTGAACTGCCGAATTTGATCTTCTCCGATGAGAAAACATTCGTTGTCCAGCAGAAAATGATCGTGTTTACTTGCCAAAGAGGTCAGCTGAAAATGTGAACTTCCGGTTGGCCACCAGAACTCAAGCGCCGGTGTTTGCCGCCATAACAGCCGATGGTCGCTCTCCACTCGTATTAATCGACCGTGGCATCAGAATAAATGCCGAATAATATAGAGAAAATATTCTGGAGGGTGTATTAAGGCCTTGGGCGCGCAAAAACTTTGGCCGCAGACCTTAGACATTCCAACAGGACTGAGCACTATCGCACTCTGCACGCGCCACCAAAAAAATGGTTACAAAATGAGGTTCCTCGCTTCATTTCCAGCACACAGTGGCCACCACCACAATCCGGATACCAATCCGTTGGACTAATGTGTCTGGGGTATTTTGGAAAGCAAGGTTGGCACTAAAAAATGCCAAAGTGTCGATCACCTCAAGCAAGCGCTTCGCCGGGAATGGGCCAAAATACCGCAGAGCAACATTCGGACAGCGTGTGACGGTTTCATTGGACGTTTAAGGGCCAAAGGTGACCAATTCGAAAAATCTAAACTTATTCTACAACTTGATGTTATTACCGACCTTTTTTGCTTTCATTCGGTAAAATTAAAAAAAATATATATAAAATTATGGCGTTTGACTTTGTTGCAGTTTTTTAACTCACCCTTTACTGTCAAAATGATGAGTATCCATTAAGCTCATAAAACGTGAAATTAACATCCGATTCCATTCAGACTTGGTACATCTCCATATTTCTATCAACATAAGATTTGTTACAAAAACGGTAGAGATCGGACCATTTCTTCTGGTTCTGGGCTCAAAGAAAACGAGATAAGCATCCAACTCTCTTCAAGTTTCACAGACACATATTTTTGCTAACACAAGATCTATTTTGAGGATAATATATAACTGCGAACCCCTTATGGTACCTCAACCACATAGGTTCACAATTTTCAATACTTTTATCTGTCATAACTTGTGGAACAAGTAAGTAGATTTTCTTGTAATTTTGCCCATACCAATATTTTTTATCTGTATTAGATGAAGTGTGGAAATGGAATAATTCTGTCGACTATATCTGGCACCTGTCGCACATTTTAACATTTTCTAAAAATTATCACATAGCTCATATAAAATGAAGAAAGTAACCAATATAGTCTAAACCTGGTACGTCGCAATATTCCTATACGAAATGGAAAATAATTTCCCATGCCTTTGAAACCTAGTCCATAGAGGGTCAACAATTTGAATAATCATAACAGAAGCCAAAATATATTCGAATAACCGAACATTGGCTGAGAGTATAAATCTGTCGGCAAAACGGATTAATATTTTTCCCGATTATTAGAAAATTTTAATTAACTCTCAATTATATTTAAAATTTATTTTTAACAAGAATTACTTGAAAATTCCCATGGTCAACGGAAAACCATTGAACATTTTTCACTCCTTTACATGCTCTGGATAATGTAATTTTATCTTTTGTTACAACTCAAAAATTCCACTCTGTTTAATGTCTTATTTATTGTATTGACACAGGATATTCTCCCTCTCGGTTGCTTGCCACACTCAAATTATTCAATGGCATTTCACCAAAAAACACTCTCCTGAACAGTAGAGCAAAGTAAAAGACATTCTACGGTATTGGAATTCTGCTTGTCATACCATAAATTTTCTTTAAACAATCAATTCATCTTTTACAGTTAACTCGGTGTACGTGTGTGTGTGTGTGTGCGTCTCTCCAATACATGGCTTGCAAAAATGTACAGAAGGGAAAAATCATAACAAAAACCAAAGTCTATTATCTGATGAAAGAATGTTTTCATTTTTTTTCTTTGCCCTTGTGTGTATGATGAGGAGAGGAATGCCCGTTGTTTTTTTTTTTTTTTTTTTCCTTGGTATTTTATTCTCGTTTTTCAAGGAGAAAAGCATATCCTTCATCAAGTCCAATGACAGTTTAAGTACTTTATGGGGTGTGTTGTTACTTCCCAATAGCGTTAAACTATAATGGAGGTGGCACAATGGAGATTGTTATAAACAAAAACAATGGGATGATATATACATTGCCTCGGGAACTTTTTGTCATATCTTTTGAAATGAGGTTCTTAACAATTGGTATTTAATTTTCGAAAGCATAGATCCTTCAGTCATTTGCAGGCAGCGGGTATATTAATAAACTAAGTCACCGACACAAATGCCCTCAACCATATGGCTACAGAGGGTATATATCATTTGATACGGTCAAAACGTGCCTCATCGAAATAACGGTTTCAAACCTTAGGTCTGTTTGGACCACTGGTGCGCATGATAAGTTTCGAAGGAAGAATCCAGTTTGGTCCAAACTTGGTGGATATTAATATTATTGTCATACATAGATCGAATTCCGAGATGGGCAAAATCGATCATCCCCCACAAATAGTCAATATTTTCAATGGAAATAATTTATATCATTGAAAGAGAAAGGATCATTCGATGTTGTGCCAATTTTGGAAATCCAAATATCGACTTACCCCATCAAGTACGTCACCTACAAATGGTCAAAATTTCGAATAATTATAACTCTTATAAAATTTGAAATAAGAGTGCGATTATCTTCGCACATCCCATTATTTCTACCAACACAAGCTCTTGTGTGAAGACGGTAGATATGGGTCCACTCCTACTGGTACCTCCCCCAAAGCGGGTCAAAATTTTTAATAACTATAAAGCTAGTAACAGCGATGCGAACATTCGATTATTTTCAAACTCAGGACAACACAAAATGTTTTTCAGAACAAGATCAGGTGGGAAGATGGGATATAACGGACCACTCCTTCTGGTACCTCCTCCACATCGGATCAACATTTTAAATAATTATATCTCTCAAAAAATGCGAAATAAGCTGGCGATTCATTCTAAATTACACACTCTCTAATATTTCTACTAACGGAAGATATGATGTGCAGATGATAGATATCGGTCCACCCTTTCTGGTACCTTCCCCGCAACTGGTCAAAATTTTGAAAAACCATTAAGCTATAAAACGAGAAATGAACATCCGATTCCATTCAAAATCGGCACATCCCAAAATTTATATCAACACAAGATTTGGTGTGAATAAGGATCGACATTTCGAATTATTATAACTTTTATGAAATGTGAAATAAAAGTCCTTCTTATGGGAAGAAGACCTTTCTATAAAAGAAGAACTTGTGGTTTTCTATGGAAAAGAACTTGTGGTCTTTATATGAGAAGAGCTTGTGTTGGCTGGAAAAGCATAAGTGGCTATCGTTAGAGCACTCCACCATTTAAATGTGAATAAATCTTTTGTGCCTCGTACCATCGCTCGTTACCGTGATACTGCTGGCGAAGCCCGACGCCAAGGAAGTGGATGGAAGAAAAAAAACGAAGCGACTTAAACGAAACCCACGTCGCAGTGGCCGAAATATGACTCGTGAGCTGAACATATCGCAATATTCCATTCGGCAATTATTAAAACATTAGCTCAGGGTAAAGCCATTGCAATTCCAAGAATTGCAAGAACTTACACCGCAACAGAAAGTAAATAGACTTAAAAGAGCTAAAGAGTTGCTTCGCTTGGCCGAAAGTGTTGAACTGCCGAATTTGGTTTTCTCCGCTCCGATGAGAAAACATTCGTTGTCCAGCAGTTTGTAAACAAACAAAATGATCGTGTTTACTTGCCAAAGAGGTCAGCTGAAAATGTGCACCTTCGATTGTCCACCAGAACTCAAGCGCCGGCCATGGTGATGGTGTGTGGCGCCATTACAGCCGATGGTAGCTCTCCGCTCGTATTAATCGATTGTGGCGTCAAAATAAGTGCCGAACATTATCGCGAAAATATTCTGGAGGGTGTATTAAAGCCTTGGGCACGCAAACATTTTGGCCGAAGACCTTGGACTTTCCAACGGGACTCAGCACGCGCCTTCTGAGAATTGTTACAAAATGAGATTCCTCGCTTCATTTCCAGCGCACAATGGCCACCAAAATCTCCGGATACCAATCCGTTGGACTATTGTGTCTGGAGTATTTTGAAAGCAAGGTTGGCACTAAAAAATGACAATGTGTCGATCACCTCAAGCAAGCGCTTCGCCGGGAATGGACCAAAATACCGCAGAGCAACATTCGGGCAGCGTGTGACGATTTCATTGGCCATTTGAAGGCCATAATTCGTGCCAAAGGTGACCAATTCGAACAAATCTCAACTTATTCTAAAATTTGGTGCTATTTCTGACATTTTTTGCTTTCATTCAATAAAATTACAAGAAAAAATGTATAAAAATTATGGCTTTTGACTTTGTTGCAGTTTTTTATCGCACCCTGTAAGTTCCAATCAAAAATCAAAATTAAAAAAAATCAAAATTAAAAATTCGGTCACAAGGCCCCGTAAAAAATAAAAAATGCTATCGCCTTCTCAATCGCCATAAGAACTCTCTTTAGAATTTTTCAAAAATCCCCTCCGCAATAACAACCTTCCAGAAATCGTATATTGGTCTTTATTTCTTCATTTGAAACGTTTTTTTTTTTATTTTTTATTTATTTATTTGTTTTTTTTTTTTTTTTTTTTTTTTTTTGTAAAATTTCTAGAAGTATATTATTCAGAACTGAACATTTGGATCATAATACAATTTATGCTCCAAATAATTGTTATCAAAATATTTTATTTATTTATCAAATATTTAATATAATAATATTTAAAATAATATTTATTAATCCTGTGTTAAACTTATTTTTCATTCCAGGTGTTCGTATGTTGGATGGCAAAGTGAATGATGTTGTCGAAGCGCAAGCTCTAAGTTTAAATCCATCGCATATTGATATATACAGTGCTTCATGGGGTCCAGAAGATGATGGCTCCACAGTTGATGGTCCCGGTCCCCTGGCTCGCCGTGCCTTCATTTATGGTGTGACCAGCGGTCGTCAAGGTAAAGGCTCCATTTTTGTATGGGCTTCTGGCAATGGTGGTCGTTATACCGATTCCTGCAACTGTGATGGTTATACCAACTCGATTTTCACTCTGTCCATCTCCAGTGCTACACAAGGAGGGTAAGTAAAAGAAATTTTAAATTTTAGAAATAAATTAATTATTTTTATTGTTGGTCAGACTTAATCACATTATTGTTGTTTTTATAAAAATAACGTTTGTTTTAGTGGAGAAAGATGGTAATGCTTCACAGGGGGTAAAGCAGAAAATAACTAGTTTTCGGAAGGAGCAACCAATCCTCGTCAGTTAGCTCGCTTTTTGTCTGAGGATATTCTCCCCAGGAGTTATTTTAAAATGACTTCTATTGAAAAAAAGGACTTCTCTAACCAGATTTCAGATTTAGGCATAAAATATGAATAAAACAAATTTTAAATGTTAGGAAAAGATTTAATTGTTTTAAATCAGAATTATACTTAAAATTTCAGTTTTTTATAATACTTTATAATAAAAACTAACATTTTAAACATCCACACACACACACAATTTTAATTGTTTTCCATCCGAAATCTACCTTGGCATTAATGCTTTTAATTTCACTCGCCCCACCCCCACATAAAATATTCAACATATTTATCTTATTGCATTGGCGGTTATTAACAAGTCGTTAAACATTCAGTTTTAAAATTAAATAATAAATCCACTCACTAGTCTTATAAAAGCCCTCCACATAATCCAGCTCATTATCTCTGGTCCACTTAATGTTCCAGCCAAATTGCCAATATCACAGCAGAAATAAAAATAAATAAATAAATAAAGCCGGGACTAAAAGTGGCGTTTAAATCGAACCAAAACGAGAACAACAAGAATAAAACCAACAACATTCAAATAAAATATGATAATGCGGTAGGCCAAATGATTAAGCCAAAAGAGAACTGCTGGAATGTAGGGTGGGTGGCCTGTGAACGTACATTAATGAATAATTACACCCGCAATCGATAATGTTAAAACGAAAGCTTTTAACAAAACCCCTAATAGGCGATACACACTGACACACACAAACATTAATTTTAAGCCATATTTAATTTGTTGAAAGCCAATAAATATTCATTACCAACAAATATTAATACACTCGCAGCCCAATGACAATGGGGGACTGGTGTGCAAAAAAAAATAAATTGTGAATATTTGAAAATATTCCTTTAAATACGTAGAATAAAAATTGGAGCAGAAAATAAAATTGTTTGCTTTTAGTGGGGATACAACACATGCCCACATTCCGTAACCTATAACATGTTGTATATATTTCAAATATTTTCAATACAGGGTGAAATAGAAAAAAACCCAAACAAAGTCTAACGCCATAATTTTCACATTTTTTTTAAAAAATTTTTATTGAATGAAAGCAAAAAATTTCGGAAATAGCATCAAATTTTAGAATAAGTTTCGATTTGTACGAATTGGTCACCTTTAGCACGAATTATGACCTTCAAACGGCCAATGAAACCGTCACACGCTGCCCGAATATTGCTCTGCGGTATTTTGGACCATTCCCAATTCGGCAGATCACCTCTTTCGGCCAAGCGAAGCAACTCTTTAGCTCTTTTGAGTCTATTTTCTTTCTTCTGTTGTGGTGTAAGTTCTTGCACTTTTTGGAATTTCAATGGCTTTACCCCGAGCTCATTTTTCAATATTTGCCGAATGGAATATTGCGATATGTTCAGCTCACGAGCCATTTTCGGCCACTGCGACGCGGGTTTCGATCAAGTCGCTTCTTTACTTTTCGAACCATTTCTGCTGATGTTGCTGTTTTCCTTCGTCCACTTCCTTGACGTCGGGAAGATGGTTGCGTTGTTTTTTTCATTTCACCCTGACACAAAGGTTTTTAGTATATGCAGGCTGGTCCTCATTTATTATAGCCCCCCTACAACAGTACCTCCCAATTTTCGGAATTTCGAAGATTTCCGCCACATTTCTCTACCAAATTAGCTTGAACTTGTCAGTTGGGATTCTCGGTAGGTCTGTTCTTTCCCATATAATGGTACCTACCGATTTTCCGTATTACTTAGGTTTCTGCCACAACTTTAAACTAAATCAGCTAAAACTTTGGGGTTCTTGGTAGGTCAGTTCTCTGTCTCGGCAAAGAATATGCCAAGATTCTACATCGGAAAGTACAGAAAATTACTGCGAAAAAATGTTGACGTTTTAATACCCTTTTGGTAATAATATCCGCCATCGATCCCTTTAAAAAAGTTCCTTTTTTTCTACTCCTTCGAATTTAAATTTTATCCATAGGTAGGTAAATTTTCAGGTGCAAAATGGTGACAATTTCGAAATCGGCACAATTTGCCCAACCATTTTGTACATTTTAATGCTTGTCTTACCATAGTAGTAGTACAAATTTCACAAACTCGCAACTTATTATATCTTTTGCACCAATATCGAATATTACGAAAATTTTTGCTTCTACCGATCACTCGACAAAAGTTTTGTAACTTTTAGTACGATTCGTAACACTAATTTTTCAATAATTCCGCTCCATCTAATATAACATTACATATAACACTATCTAATAATATTTTAATTCTGAGCGATGACTCTTTACCTTTCAGTACATTTTGTACCCCTAAAGTATAAATTTTTAAAAATTCAGCCGCATTTTCACCCACTTAACCAAGAAAAACCTTGAGAAAAATTCAAAATCTTACGGTACATTTTAGTACTCTTCATATGCTTATAGCCCAAATATACAAAAGTTGCGCATTATCTCCTTTAAAAATGGTGCCGTACAAAAAATTATGGGTTTCAGGGCTTTCCAGTCGTTCAATACCAGTGCCGCAAAACTTGTGCTTACTTTGTGTACTCTTAAATTACGAATTTTTAAAAAAAATAGCACATTACCTTACCCCCTCCTTTCGGAGGGTGATCCTTAAGCTAAATTAACAAGTTATAGCTCTTACCGGTAGCCTTATTTAAAAAGGCATACTATTCGGCACCTTTTTGGACTTTTCGTTCCTTTTATACAAAAACTTATAAGTTTTAACCCTTTCCGGCGGCTCAATGACAGGGGAATACTATTGTGCAACTTTTAGTACATTTTTTGTCCTTTATGCGTTCTTCTTATTGTTTTGTCCAACTTTAAAATAATTTCTAATTTTTTTTTACAACTTTCCTTTCAGTTTCAAACCCTGGTACTTGGAAGAATGCTCTTCTACACTGGCCACCACTTACAGTTCTGGAACTCCGGGACACGACAAGAGCGTTGCCACTGTTGATATGGACGGCCGTCTGAGACCCGATCACATTTGTACCGTAGAACATACTGGCACATCAGCTTCTGCCCCCTTAGCTGCTGGCATTTGCGCTCTAGCTCTGGAAGCTAATCCCAATTTGACATGGCGTGATATGCAGTACTTGGTTGTCTACACATCCAGACCGGCTCCTTTGGAAAAAGAATCTGGTTGGATGTTGAATGGTGTTAAACGCAAGTACTCCCACAAGTTTGGTTATGGTCTTATGGATGCTGGGGCTATGGTTTCTTTGGCTGAACAATGGACCACAGTGCCGCCTCAACATATCTGCAAGTCAAGGGAAAATAATGAAGATCGGAAAATTGAGGGAACCTATGGTTATACTTTGGCTACCCATATGGATGTTAATGGTTGTGCGGGAACCATTAATGAGGTACGCTATTTGGAACATGTACAGTGTCGCATTACATTGCGTTTCTTCCCTCGTGGTAATTTGCGTATCCTGCTCACCTCGCCCATGGGCACCACGAGTACTTTGTTGTTTGAGAGACCACGTGATATAATCAAATCGAACTTTGATGACTGGCCATTCTTAAGTGTTCATTTCTGGGGTGAAAAGGCTGAGGGTAGATGGACCCTGCAAATCATCAATGGTGGTCGTCGTCGTGTCAATCAACCTGGTATCTTGTCCAAATGGCAATTGATTTTCTATGGTACCGCGGTGCAGCCAATGCGTTTGAAGAGTGATTTGGTGTCGCAACCCATACGTGATCCTGTGTATACCTTTCCCACTGAATCGGATTTGGGGCAGCCCATAAATACCGATCAGTTTAGTAGTTTTTTAAATTTCCAAAATCTCTACACGGGAGCTGGTTCTAATCCTGAGCAGGCCGTTACCACTGTTGATGGTCATAATATACCCACACCGCAGAGGCAAAATGTCATGGCTGATTCCAATAATAAACTGGTGTTGCATGACTGTGATCCCGAGTGTGATTCTCAGGGTTGCTATGGCCGTGGACCCACCCAGTGTGTGGCCTGTAAACACTATCGTTTGGACAAGTAAGTATTTTTGGTAGGGAATTTTTAAATCTTAAATTAATATTTAATGTTTCCTCCTCTTTCTACCTTTTAGCACCTGTGTCAGTCGTTGTCCCCCACGTTCATTTCCCAACCAAGGCGGTGTCTGTTGGCCATGCCATGAGTCGTGTGAAACCTGTGCCGGTGCAGGCCAAGATAGTTGTTTGACTTGTGCTCCTGCCCATTTGCATGTAACCGACTTGGCTGTTTGCCTGCAAGTCTGCCCCGAAGGATATTATGAAAGTAAGTTGAAAAGTCTTGTAAAAATGAAAAACAAAATAAAATACTTTCATCTTTGCTGGTCTTCTCCTAACGTCTCCTTGTACATCTTCTCTGTGTTCTTCTTTTTTTCCAGATTATGACAACAAAACTTGTGTTCCCTGTGAAGCTAATTGTGGTTCATGTCAAGATCGTCCCGATTATTGTACATCATGTGAACATCATTTAGTGATGCATGAACACAAATGCTTCTCCTCGTGCCCCCTGCATACCTACGAAACGGAGGAATACAAGTAAGTACACTTCAGTTTTAATACTTGTTTTTCTCTACACAAGCACTTCAGTGTTTTATTTTTATATGAAATTATTTTTATATAACAAGTATATGGTTGTGGTGGTAATGCTGCACAATATTATACAACATTAATCTCCTTTACCTTGACACTTTTTCCAACATCATAATATTGCCAAGAGGAATATTATGAGAAATAATATGAATTAAAATACTTTCCAATCAGCACATATAACCTCGGAGTTTAAGTGCGGTTAAGTGGAATGCAAATGAAGCTAACTTTGGTTATGTGGAATGAAATAATATACAGTTGACTTAAAAAATTGGTTCAAATTATTTTGAATATATTTCAAATAATGAGTTATAAAAAATCATAACCTGATAAACGTCGATTTTTAAACTTTTTTCTACCAAGGCATACTACAATGAAAATTGTTTATAGTGCAAACAGAATTTAATTGCAAATATATAACACCGGATAACATTAAATTGTAATTCCAATGCCTAAAAAAATTGAAGCATAAAAATTACATTTTCTACCTAATTATATTGTCAGTCTTTATGTAAATTTAATTGCAATACTCAATATCTCATTATTTAAAAATGTATTGCCAGCGAAATAACTATATAAAAAACCCTTGAGGAATAGTCAATGGTCGGGCGGGCCGATTATATGACACCCTACACCATATTAAGTAGAGCTTCCGTACCAAAAGAATTTATTTCAAGTAGATCATACCACCTATCAACCTTTGACTTCAGAGCAGTTATAGTTTTGGTTTCAGGGGTAACTAATATGTGGGAGGCGTATCCCATTCTGAATCGATTTTCACTGAATTTGACGGAGACATTTTAATTCTTTATTCCAAAAAACATTGCTGTAGAGCGAATGATATCACTTCGAGAGGGATTATATTAAAAAAAATATATATATCGGAGCCGAGTTCCACAAAATGGAAACGTACGTCCCGAAATTCACTCCATTTGGATATATATGGGAGCTATATTCAAATCTTAGCCGTTCTTGATAAAATTTAGCAAATGTATTTCTGAGTTCTATAAGATATCTGGCACAAATATCCTTGTTGTAAAGTGCATATTACGCATGTGACGGACTTTAACATCAAATCGGATGAAACATATATATGGAAGCTAAAGCTATATCTAACCCGTTTCATTTTCAAATTTGATGTACTTGCTTCTAGACTGAATTCGGTCGGATGTACCAAAATCTAAGAAATCAATTGTATATATAGGAACTATATCCACACACTTATTTCAGAGCTGTACTCTGATACCAAAGATCATTATTGTGGAATGCATATTACACGTTTAAGGGACTTTAAACCCCAAATCGGACAAAACATATATATGGGAGCTATAGCTATATCAGAACCGATTTTCGCTAAATTTGAAGTACTGGTTTCTAGGATGAATTTAGTCGTAAATTCCATTTAGGCTTATATTAGCCATTTGGTGCACAATAAACCTGATATCGGATAAAGAAATATATGGAGCTATATCCTAATCTGAACCGATCTCGATAAAATTTGTGATGGACTTAAAACTCCAAATCGGATGAAACATATAAATGACTATAGCTAGATCGGAACCGATTTTCTCCAAATTTAATGTACTTGCTTCTAGACTGAATTCGGTGGGATGTACCAAAATTCAGGTCATTAGGACTTATATTGGCCATTTGATGCACAATTGACCAGAAATTTATGGGAGCTGTATCTAAATTTGAACAGATTCTCGCCAATGTCAATGGGGTTCGTCCTTAGGCCAAACAAATATTGTTTGGACAATTTCATCCCAATCGGATAATAAATGCGACCTGCATTTTGTTCACAAAAATTCATGGACAGACAGACGGACTGACATGCATAAATCGACTTAGAAAGTGATTCTATGAAGATCCTCAAAAGTAACTATGAGTCTATCTCGCTTCCTTCTCCCTGTTACAAACAACTGCACAAAGACATAATACCCTTACCACTTTGCGGTGTAAGGTATAAAAATTGGCTCCGTTCGCGGGCTGTAACCACAGATGATCTGGAGTGGCGGAGCATCGTATTGTACAGGCCTGTATTACACGCCGAACTGCTGTCTGCTGCTGGGCTTTGATTATCAATCAGTCAGTCAATTGTTTCACTACTCTTTTATATATACATAGATTCGACTCATAATGACTGTATCCATAGAGTCCCAATTTTGTTTATCCACCAATTCTATAAAATTCTTCTTCAGCCAGGATCATAAAAAATTTCGAGTGTTTGACGTCCCTAAAATTTCCAATTTAGCAAAGACAAACAATGTGATAACCTACAACACTACAATATGTTGGAAAACCTCCTTAGTTCCGAACACATTTTAGTCGATTATTTGGAATTATGCAATAATGTTACCCTTTGTTTTTTGCAGGGGATATTTTCCTTATATTTATACTCTATGTCGTCTTGATAGGTATCCAAAACAATTTCACACAAAAGTTGTGGTCCATTTTACCCACTACATATAACTCAAGGGTTGTACAAAATGCTGCAACTCTGCGCTGTCCTAAACCCTAAGGTGAAAAAATATTACCAAACAAAAATTCAATATTATAAGACAAAAATGAAAAATCTCATGCGATAAAAATATAACAAAAAAATATAAAAAAAATATTCACATTTTTTTTAACCGATTTTCTTAGATTCTATCCTTTTCTGGCATGAGGTCTAATTAACATCCCCTTCATTGATATATGAGATTGTACATATTTTGCTATATATGCGACATCTTGGATAAGATAATCAATGTAACGGTCAAAAATGAAATTTTCGTGCGTTTGTGATTTCGCCCGGATTAAAAATATTCGCAGTTTGACGCAAATTTTGTTGTGGTATATTTAACCCGCTAAATATTGTCCGATAACCAAATACTCTAGCCGCATGCTAAATTCCGCGTCGATTGGTCTATAATTGCGACCTGTAGAGCAACTGCAAAATCAAGATTTTTTTCTTGTTTTAGGTCCATTTCAACAGTTAAATATTATGTGATCATCTCCAAAAGCAATAGGCTTCTATTCTGACCCTTACCCCACCTACATTTTCAATTTCGTGAGGATCGGGCCATAATCGCGACCTGTAGAGTGATTACAAATTAACGTGGCCAGACGGACAGACGGACATACATAGATAGATCGACTCAGCTCGGCGAGATATGAAGATCCATAAATAGTTTTCTATGTCGGAGAGCAATATTTCGAGGTGTTACATAATATTTGGCCCAATCAATCTTATAATACCCCCAACACATACTGTTGTAGGGTATAACAATTTTTAGAGGAATGAACTAATATCGTATTTTTAGTCGGTTAAAAATATAATAATAAAATACTAAATTTAATATATTTTAGGATTTATATTTACACCCTTTCTTATCAATACCATCCAGACTAAATAACTTCATGAGCCCGAGTTTGAGCATCATCAAAAGTTATTTTTAGTAAGATCGTTCAAAGTGTTAAACAATATGAATGTTGTTTTGGTCGGTGCTTGGCCAATATTTTGCTCTCCATCTCTCTCTCTCTCTCTCTCTCTCTCTCTCTCTCTCTCTCTATGACGACAAGGTGATGTTCTGACCTTACATTCCTTCATTCTAAGAACACAGATTGATTAAATAAATTATATCAATTAACATTTTACCACATTGTTTCATGTACTCCAGTTGATTTTATTTGAAGGCCCTGCCCTCTAAAGGAGTTAGTGAGGTGTATTAGTATTACAGCGGTGGTGGTGATGATTGTTGTTGGCTGGTACAACAAGTGCCTCATTAGTGCGTTTCTCTCTTTTGCCGTTTTGTCATTACTGCGGCATGAACGCCATTCCACTTAATGTTTCGTCTCTTCATCGTGTCGACGTCGTCGGCATCTACTCAAGAGAAATACTTGAGATAAAGTTTCAGTGAAGCTGCAATATATGTTATGCACTTCATATAGCGCTTGTAAAGTGTTTGGATGTTTTTTTTTTTTTTTTCTTTCTTGTGTTGCTTTTTCTATTTTTTGCTTTTTTTCTCTTCATTTTATGACAACATTCTAATTACTATGAAAATGTTCACACTTCTTGTTGCAATGTCATGTTACACGTTAATGAGTTCACAAGAGCCGCTTTAGTTGTACACATCACAGAGATACCCACATACATACATTCGAAAGAATAAACATTTGGCTGGAAGTATGTCTTATACAAGTATGCTATCTGAATTACGCTATCATATACAACTATTATTATATCGCTGTAGTGAAACCTCTACGCCACTTGTCGAGGGTTAAGTAGTGCCAGAGGATAAATGTTTGGCAAAAGGTTTTAATGGTTTGGTTGTTGCAACAACAACAAAAAATTGTTGCTGATGCAGCAACAGCAAGCACATTTGTGACACCTGACTAATTTGCAGATGTTTGAAGAAAAAATATATAATAGAGAAAATAAAAAATATATGAAGTGGATCACAACTTCTCGAAGTTGTAATTTGGGCTCCATTAAATCGTCCATATATTCAAATTTATTTGGCAGAGGTCCCAAATCACGATACCTCCTGATTTTCGGCATTTAAATATTTTACCTGAATTTTCAAACAAATCAACCATAATTTGGTATATCTGTTTTTTTTTATAAATTCACTCTTCCCAAAAATATCCAATATAGCTATAAATGAATCTTCGGAATTGTCTTTTGATTGTGACAGGGTTTAAAACTTATAGGCAGGATAGGCTAACATACATGCGCAGGAGGTGGCACTGTAGTTTTAGTCAAAGATAATCTTCGCTGAGAAAAAAATCCCCATCTCCTCAGCGGATATAAAATCTGGTGTTGCTATAGTCTCGAGGAATGAAAGTTCTCTATATGATTCGCCTCTTTATAACAGCGATCTGTTGGTCGTTTCCAAATTTTGGATTTAGACTCCATCCGCTTTACGCGGCAGTGGCTATGTAGAAGTTAGTGGATACCTGAACGCGAGACATCCGACATTTTGGACGATGCAGAGGTCCATACCAAGGGACGAGCTATTGTCCGGATATAGCAGCTATACCGGCTGATAGGTCCACTAGGCCTAATTGAGTGGCAGGGTCGTATACTCATAGAGATATATAGATAGATAGATAGATAGATAGATAGATAGATAGATAGATAGATAGATAGATAGATAGATAGATAGATAGATAGATAGATAGGTAGATAGATAGATAGATAGATAGATAGATAGATAGATAAATAGATAGGCTCCCTGCACAATGAAGAAGTCAGATCGTTTTATTCCTCCGACTGGATGAACTTCAGGCGCTATAGGCAGAGGCTTGAAGGAGGTAACTCTACCAGCCGACCGCAATGTTTTCATTTCAGAAATATATATCTGCATTGAGGACTAAGTTCTGCCATTGATGCTTCAGTGCAGAAATCAGTTACCCGGGTAATCTCCCTCCTAGGGTTTTAAGCAATATTAGGGAATGTAGACGGTTTTGTAGAGCGTAGATCTGGTGATCCTGAGCGACGACTAGTCTCACGGCAGACATCCGCAACCTTGACCAGATCATCGAGGCCAATGATCGCTGATTCGAAAACATTCGACATAAATAATTTCTCGAAAGAATTTCGAATAATTCCGGTCTTGCCTCTCGGCATTCTATCAGTGGTGCTAAGTTCAGTTCTGACGAACGTAGGGCTGAGAGGAGGAGATAGGAGAGTCTCGGTCGACGATTCTTTCCAGCGTCATGTCCAATTGACGGTGGAGAGGGTAGGATCCGTTCTCCTATCTTGTCGTTTAGCAGTTTATTCACTGCCAATCGCTCTCCTGTGGACAACATCTCCTTTTGGAAAGAAAGTGGGTTTGTCTATCCCAGGAAGGTTATCTTTACGCTCGTGAATCGTGCAGTGTGGACCAAATTTCCGATTTAGCTTTGAAAAGGGCAGGGAATGTAATTCTGTCCTTTTTGACAATCCTTGACCATTGCCTTAATCATTGGTATTTTCATATAGCTTGAAAAGAGGCCAAGAGGGTTCCCACACTGAAGCGGGATTCTAACCCCTCTCAGTGTTTTAATTACAGTCCTATTTCCCTTCTGTCGCCGTTCACAAAGTTATTCGATTATTTTATTCCTGCAAGGATAAGGGAGAATTCTGCGGGATTGTCACTTCGTTGTAGCTCTGGTTTCTCAATGACCAAAGACAAAGGCTTCGACAAAGAGTACGAAACTATAGCCGTCTCCCTAGATATCGCCAGGGCTTTCGACTCTATCTGGCATGATGGAATTTTATATAAATTCCAAACGTTTGGCTTTGGCAGTCAATCCTGCAGAATGGTCGCTAGTTGTTCTAGGGATCGATTATTCCGCATAAAAGGTGAGCGACTATCTAGCCGCAGCCTTGGCAGGGTCTTGGCAGGGGTTTCTTAAGGCTCTCTCCTTGACCCGATGTTATTCAACATTTTCTTTTCTGGTCCGCTTACTAGGTCGGTAAATAGACGCGTTAACGAATACCACAATGCCATCCATCGGTTCGTGGTTAGATGGCGCCTAAAGTTGAATGTAGAGAAATGTTGCGCTAAGCCCATCATATGTCGACGGACCATTGTCTACCCTAATTTTAAGACGTTTTAAAGGTAGGCTCGGAGCAGGTTCTTTTGTCAGATAAGATGAGAAACTTAGGGGTAGTATTTCAGAAGAGGTTCCACCGTATTCGTCTTGTAGACGATGACCTTTCAAGGGCCAAACTTATTTGTATTTTAGATGCAGTGGAAACTTGAGTATGAAAGGTGTCCTCTCCCAATATGTTAGGCTCTTGATCTATGTGTTTCCCGCCTGGTTTGACATCTCGTCCCATTAGGTGGAAAAGTTAAGGTTGTGGGAAAGAAAACACGTCCCTCTTGTCTGGCAGGTGGCTCCTACAGAGCCCATTCCTGTAAGGCGATCCATGATAGGGCACAAATTGACAGAATAGACGACTTTATGAGGATGACTGGCCTGCAATTCTTTACAGATGCCAGTTCAGTTAAATAGCATCGTTGAGGGTATGTTATGGTGCTTTTGAGGATTCTAACCAGCTTTAAGCTCGGAAGCATTTGCCTCCAGCCGCCCTTTTCTGGCTAAACGAACGGGGCCTAGTGCACGGGGATGAGGGTATTCTATTCTTTAATAGGAGATTTTTAGTTTCGGATTGGAGTAGGCTGTGTACAACACCGACCAGCTTATATAAGTGAGGTAGTCTTAAGTGTATTGTATATATTTGTGTGAATTTTAATTATATTTTTCGGTACATATTTAAGGTTATAGCCATAAGGCATAATGTAGCTTGTCGTGTTCACAAACATCTTGTGGCTGTTTCATGATTGGCTTTAATTAAATCTTTGTATTCGTACTGGACTTCCATGTAGATATCCTTGCATTTCAGCTATCACTCATCACATCTGTCATATCTTAATTTTTCTATTAACAGCTATTAGTTCTTATCACAAAGTTCATATTAAACGACAGGACACTACACCAAACACAGACACATACACACATTTTCGCTCACATACACAATGAATATAGAAATTCAATTATCAGCAAGTATGGCTGTTGGTGACATGTCGTTTCGTTCGTTCGTTTTTAAAATGAACATCGTTGGTGGGCAACAAGCAAAACTATTGGCAGTTAATTTATTTTGTTGTTAACTTACTTACATGGTAAATACTCGTATATACAGAGAGAGATAGAGAGAGATAGGAAACCAGTAAGGCACAAATACCAAGTTGAAGATGAATAGGCATGTCCAATTTTCGCCACATGGCTGGTTCTTGAAAAAGGGACAACATTTCGTGGGGTCAAGCCTAGTGCTGTACATAAATTACAGTGTCTTAACACATTATCATTTTCACTGTGATACCCGCTGTTGTTGTTGTAGTTGTTGTGTGGCATCACTGATCACACTGTCAATGTAATTGACTTCATGTAAACAGTCAAGATATTTTATATTGTATGACTTGGCCGGGTTTGTTTGTTTGTCGGAGTGCGTAGTTGTTAAAGGAATTACGGACCCGGACCCGTATGCCAGTCGCAAAGCAGTGGAAGCGAAACGAAAACGACATAATGATAGATCCATCGAATGTTGAAGTAGCTCCTGCTGCTGCTGCTCTATGTATGTAGATACGATGGTATCCAATATATGGATGCTGGAGTTGTTTCTGCTACTGCTTCTGTTAACTGATTTCCATCTTTGTGTGGACTCTGTCCATCATAGTTAATGGGTACATGTACATGTGGTAGACATTTAATTGGTTGCAAGTTGAAGTTGAATGGTCGGGGACATCGTCAAACACACACTCTTATATAAACTTCAATCCCGTAACGAATAAATGTTATTGGGAATGAGAATTTGCACTGTGGTATTGAAAGGTTTTAATAATAAAATTTCAATTAACACATTGAACGCGAAACCGCTATTTAAATGCTCCCAATATAAATGGTACAAAATTTAGTACTTTTTGTACTTTTATAAAACATTATCTTTTTATCAATACTGTGCGCAAGAATATTAAGCGGTTCAAAATTAAAATTTCGGTTCTGTGGGTAGCAATCTACTAGTAGTACGAAATGTAGCACTTTTCGCACACTTGGTGTATGAACTCGTTACAACAACCAATGTCACTTCTTCAAGTACACTAAAATCGATTTTCTAGTTATACCCTCAGCCATATGCCTAGATTGATAGATTATTTGATACGCCCAAACAGTGAATCATCGAAATAATGGTTTTGGACTCTAGGTCTTGAAACATAGTATTATTTTTAAAGTTAGTCGAGTTCGGAAATGGACAATTATAACCAAAAGGAATATAGTTTTTTGAAAATTCCGAAAGTTTTGTGGGGTAGTATCAGAAAGAGTGGACTTATACTCTTTCTGATACTACCCCACAAAACTTTCGGAATTTTCAAAAAACTATATTCCTTTTGGTAATAATAATCCGACTTCGCTCCAACTCTGCAAATAATAATATTTGCATCAGCGCTACGCCAGCGAGAAAATGGACAATATAGGTCCATTCCGTCAAGTACATCCCCCAGAAAGTGTCAAAATGGTGAGTTATTATAAATCTTATAAAATGTGATCTACCCATGGTCTGGTGTGAAGATGGGAAATATCGGTCCACCCCTTCTGGTACCTCCACCACAAAGGGCCAACATTTTTAAATATCCATTAAAGTAATAAAATCCGAAATTAACATCCGATTTCATTCAGATTTGGTACATCTCAATATTTCTATCAACACAAGATCTGTCATAAAGATGATAAAGATCCAACCATTTCATTCGGTATCTCCCCCACAAAAGGTCAACGTTAAATGACCAAAACGTTTATAAAATCCGAAATAAGCATCCGGTTCTCTTTGCATTTCACACATCCCATTATTTCTAATAACACAAGATCTGCTTTGAAAATGACAGGGATTGTATCATTCCTTTTGGTACCTACCCCACAAAGGGCCAATGTTTTGAATATCCAGCTCAAAAAACGCGAATCTAACATCCGATTCCATTCAGACTTGATATATCTCAATATTTCCATCAACAAAAGATCTGTTATAGAGTTGGTAGAGATCGGACCATTTCTTCCGGTACCTCCCACACAAAGAGTCAACGTTTTGAATAACCAAAACGATTATAAAATCCGAAATAAGCATCCGGACCTCTTCGTATTTCACACATCCCATTATTTCTACTAACGCAGCAACTGCTATGAAGATGGGATATATCGGTCCACTCCTTCTGGTACCTCCTCCACAAAGATACCTCTGTTTCCATTTAGACTTGGTATATCTCAATATTTCCATCGACAGATCTGTTATTGAGATGGTGGAGATCGGACCATTTCTTCTGATACCTCCCTCACATAGGGGTCAACATTTTGAAAAACAAAACGCTCAAAGAATGCGAAATAAGCATCCAACTCTCTTCAAATTTCACAAATACAAACAGTTTTGCTGACACCAGATCTGTTGTGGAGATTATATATATCTACGAACCCTTTCTGGTATCTCACCCACAAAGGGTCACAATTTTCAATACTTTTATCTGTCATAGCTTGCAAAACAAGTCAGGGATTCTTTACAACTTTCTCTCAACCAGAAACCTGAGATAAGTTTTGAATTAATGATTTCGGATAAAATTGAATATAAATTGTTCGATTTTCTTGTAATTTTGCCCATATCAATATTTTTATCTGTATTAGATAAAGTGTGAAAATGGAATACTTCGGTCGACTATATCTGGTACCTCATGCACATTTTAATATTTTCTGAAAATTATCACACCTCACATATTAAGTGAAGAAGGTAACCAATATAGTCCAAAGGTGACACGTCACAACATTTATATCAAATTTATTTAGGTCCGATACGAAATAGACAATATTGGCCCATTCCTTCGGAACCTACTCCATAGAGGATCAAAAAATTAAATAATCATACCAGATATCTAAATATATTTAGATAATCGAACATTTGGTGTGGGTACACATCTGTCGGCAAAACCGATTCATACTTTTTAATTTCTTGTTTTTTTTTTTTTGGAATTTAGAAAAAACTTTTGATATCTTACATTGAGGCCTTTCAAAGAGAAAAAAAATTAAAATCTTTATATTTTCCTGCGTTATACATCTTCCAAAATAGTGCAACATTTCTTCTCCGTACCACTGCATGATACACAACTACTATTTGATTGAATCTATCAATTTGTGCCCCAAAAGTGTTTGCATAAGTTTATTTGCATCCTTGTGACAATGAACAACGACTGCATTTGATTGACATCTTGTTTTATAAGTTCTGACATGTAATTTGGTAAATACGTCACATTTACACAAAAAGGAAATATATTACTGCCACGTGGCATCGTCAGAAAAAAGCTTGAAAAGGAAATGAGGAGATGTCTTTGTAAAGAAAAAAATAAAAATTTTAAACTTATTAAATATTTTTTTACAATATTTGAAAAATTAAGAAGAAAACAAATAAGCAAAGTCTATAGCCGTACGGGGCCGACCATTTGATCTCCTACAATACTACAATATGTTAGAAGCCCCTTTATGTCCAAATTCATTTTGGAAGATTTCACTTCACGGAGCACGGCACAGATATTACCCTTAGCATTTTGAACAGGGGCATTTGCTGTTTGTTGTTGTGGTCCATTTTACAGCTAAATATAATCCAATGGTCATCCAAAATCCTAGAATTCTTCCCTGTCCTTAACTCTCTTCTCATTCGAGTCGATTGGCTTGAATTGTGTGATCAGTAGTTTTTCCTGTTTTTGGTCCATTTCAAGCCCTAAATATATTGCGGACTTATTTGAAAACAATAGGCATAGCCCTTCTGAACCGAACCCACCCTTGTGAAAATTTTCGTGAGGATCGGACGATAATTTCAGACTGTATATAATAACCCCAACATGTGTTGTAAAGTGAAAAAAATATTACAAAATATAGACTTCAATATTGAGTCAAATTGAAAAAATCGCATGCGATAAAAATATGAAAAAATAAAAAAAATCTATAAAAACATCATTATTAGCATCTTTTTTTGCGCTTTTTTAGATTTCTTCTTGTAAGCCAAAGGGCCATTCTGAATTGACAAAATTTGTCAAAATCTGTCCAGCCATTCTTGAGATATAACCATTCTAGCTAACATCCCATTCATTTGTATATACACATTGTTTATATTTCGCTATATATTTCCGATATATTTAATATTGGCATTTACGTAACCGGCTAAATTGGCCTGTTCGTCTATTTATGATTTCACCGGGATTAAAAATATTCGCGGTTTAATGGGATATTTGACTTTTATTTAACACAAATGTTATGGTCTATTTCACCCTCTAAATATTAGCCGATGACCATAAAAATTGGAAGGATTCTGCCCAGCCCTAAGCCTTGGCCTCATGCTAACTTCCGCGACTATTGGTCTTTAATTGCGACCTGTAGAGCAACTGCAAATTCAGGAATTTTTGCAGTTTTTGGTTCATTTCAACCTCTAATTGTTGTGCGATCATCTCTATTCTGGCTCTAGCCCCACCTTCATTCTATATTTCATGAAGAGTGGACCATAAATGCGACCTGTAGGGTGATTACAAATTAACATGGACAGACGGACGGACGAACATACATAGCTAGATCGACTCAGCTCGGCGAGCTAGGAAGATCCATATATACTTTGCTGGTATATTGAATTGAATTGAAAATACTATATTTGATACAATTTGGTTGAAGAGACAGGGATTTAAAGTGGTATAGAAGTGTGAAGTTTTGTGTTATGGCCTCTATTCATGTGAAGCCTGAACATATTCAGGTAGTTTCTACAATATATTCTATAATTGTACGAAAATTATTGGTATTGGGTGAAGGGAAGGAAGGCAAAAAAAATTTTAAAATCCTTTTTTAATGCAGAACTATTTTGTACGGCGCATTGCATATAAATATTAACTATTTAAAATTTAACAATTCATCTCATTGAAATGAATAAATTCATGTTTGAAAGAATACATTAAAAATTGCTCACTTTTTTCGCTTTCAAAAAAAGTTTTTAAATTCTTTCAAACAAAAAAAACGAAAGCAAACTGACAAATTCAAAGTTAAGCCGTTTAGCTTCTAGTATTATTTGCATACTGACTAAAACACTAAGATTTTTTTTTTTGGTTTGTTTTTATGCCACAAAATTTTAAAATATTCATTCTGTCATCAATATCAAATTTTATGAAAAGCTCCGAAAAAAATCTGAATTTTAATTAAACTATTTATAATAAGTAGTGGCGGGTGGGTGAGTGAGTGAATGAGTTACTTTGGTAGCGGCTAATGTGATGTTGAACATTTATGTTTTCACCCACATGCACATCACGCACAAAACTATTAATTATGCATTAAATTAGAAATGAAAAAAAAAAATAATAATCATTTGTATATGCATTTATATATTCAAACATTGATTAAAACTTTAGAGTAGTTAAATAAATATTTATTTAATATAGCTTTTAAAAACTTATCTAAATTTGACTGGAGAGACCGGAGGGATATGGGATAAAAAACATTAATAAAAACCGAGCATGACATTAAAAAAAACGAAACGACAGCAACAACAATGACAACAACAACGGACTGTATAAATTACTAAACAAACTGTCAATTTAAATATTCATTTAACATGAATTTAATTGGGTTGAAGTTTGTTTTGTGTTTGAGATTTTTTGTTTTGTAGTTTCACTCTTTTGATGGCAAAATAAATAAACTAAAATAAAATAAATATTTTGATAGAAATTTTTATTTTGTGCTATTGACAAATGATTTCTCCCCATTTTTCTCACCAACGATTAAAGGTATGAAAAAAAAATGGGCGAACATTTGTCAATAAAAATCGGGACATGTGGTCATTGTTGTGGTATGGGGCCTTGATTATTATTACACCTTACTTCCATTATATTACCCTTCCTTGCAAGTGACAGTTTAAAAATATTGAATTTTCGACTATACAAAAATTTTTACAAAACTTAAATAACCAAGAAAAAATTTGTTAAAATATTAACATATCCATGTTCGTCGGATTTAAATACATTGTCTCAAGTCCAATATTGTTATGCCTGTCATTTGTTTACATTTCGAATAGAAATTAATATTCATAACCACGACCAACAACACAATACACAAATATTATTATGCTAATTATGTGACATAAGGATTTCAAAAATTTCAAAGTTCTCATATCCCCAAAACATCAATATCTTGTATGTGTTCATCATGGATTTCCTTTATTTGCATTTATTGGAATTTCCTTTTCTCTCATGCGCACACAATAGGTTTCAAATTTGTTGCTGGCTTGTGTTTAAATTCGTCTTTCCTGAAAGCTAAGTTAAGCCTTAAATTTCAAATGGTATGGGTGACCATATTTAGAAACGGAGGATACATACAATTTAAGGAAAACTAGAAAAGCAGAAAATTATGTCTAGATGGCGTACTATTGGATAAGGTCAAAAACTTTATACGTTGCTTCTGGACATTTGAGCTCCGCACATCTGCCTGAGTGGTGAGCGGAAGTTCGAAAATGGATCATACTTTTCAATGTTCCAAAATATTAGATATTGTGAGTAGATGATATAAGTATCTATGTTCAGCCGAGCAGAACTTTCAGAAGTCGGGCGGGGCCGATTATATGATACCCTACACCAGTGTACTTATTTAGTAGAGCTCCCATAACCAAAAAAGTTTATATTGGGAATTTCCATAGCAACTATGAACCTTATATAAATGCGTATCATTTTAGAGTAGTTACAATTTGGGAGCTATATCCTACTCGGAATCGATTTTCAACAAATTTAGCGTATACCTTTGTACCTCTTTGTACCAAATAACATTGCTGTATAGTCCATGATATAGTCCAAACGGAAAAAATCGGTTGAATATGAAAAAATTTACCCGATTTGAGCTGATATTACATACAACCGTAAAATCGGATGAAGATGTATATCGAAAAATCTGAACAGATCTTGATAAAAATTGGCAGAGGTATTTTCGAGCTGCATCTGATATCCGGTATCAAATATTATTGATGTGGATGAAGCATATATATGAGCTATATCTGAACCCATTTAACCAAAATTTTAAGTACTTGATTCTAGGCTGAATTCCGACGGAATTCATTCAATTGAGCTCAAATTCATTCCAATTGAGCTCATATTAACCGTTTGGGCACAACAAATCTGAAATCGGAAAAGGATATATATGGGAGCTATATCCAAATCTGAACCGATATTGAAAAAAATTGAAACACTTATTTCAGAGCTGCATCTGATATCTGGCACCGAAGATTATTGTTGTGGAGTGTATATTACGCATGTGAGGGACTTTAACACCTAATCGGATGAAGCTTATTTATGGGGAGCTATTGCTGTATTGAAAACTATTTTCACCAAATTTGAAGTACTTGTTTCTGGACTTAATTCGGTCGGATGAGTCAAAATTCAGTCCATAAGGGCTGATATTAGCCATTTGGTGCAAAAAAAATCTTAAATCGGAACAAGATATATCTGAACCGATCTTGTCCGGTACCAAAGATCATTGTTGTGGAGTTATTACGCATGTGAGGTACTCTAACACCAAATCGGATGAAGCATATATATGGGAACTATATCTGAACAGATTTTCACCAAAATTTTGAGTACTTGCTTCTAGGCTGAATTCCGACGGAGGTGCCAAAATTCAGTCCATTTGAGCTGATATTAGCCATTTGGTGCACAATAAACCTGAAATCGGATAAAGATATATATGGGAACTATATCCAAATGTGAACCGATTCTGATCAATTTCAATAGGGCTTGTCCTTGGATCAAACAAATATTGTTTGGAAATTTGAAAATTTCAAATCAAATTTCAATTCTAGATACCAACAATTATTCCTCTTCCTTTACCTAATAACAAATTTAATACCATTTTCATACAGATATAGGACGCATTTCCAAACCACCAAATCCAAAATCTCAAACACATAAGTAATCTAAATATCAAATTTCAGAATTTTTTCTCAATCCGTCATCCAATATAAAATTTAGAACCATTTAGTACTGTTCATACAATTATAGTATACATTTCCGATACCACCTCTATATATCCCGGCTACATATGAACAGCGACCCCAATAACAAATTTCATATTTCAAGCACTATTCGCTCACCACCCAATACCAAATTATACCAAATATAGTACTGTTTAGTATTTTTCGTGCACTTGTAGTACACATTTCCACAATCACATCTTTATCACAAACCAGCCTCGAACAGGGACTCCAATGCGAAATTTCAAAATTCCTGCTTCATTCTTTCATCCTAAACCAAACTGTTCCAAATTTAGTAACTTTCAGTACAGTTCGCACACTTAGTACACATATCCAAAACCACCTTCATATATCAAATTTACCTTCCAAACTTGATTCTCATACTAAATTTTTAGATCTATCTAAATTTTAAATGTGGGCTCTATAATACCAAATGGTACCAGTTTAAAAGTTTAGTACCGTTTTAGAACTTTTCGTAATCCTAACATTTGAATTTCCAAAAACCCTTTGGGGCATCTTTCCTGCACTCTATCAGTGTCGCTCATTCCAAGGATTTTCAAATTCCGTTTATCTAATACACAGTATTAATTTTTTAATACATTTTAGTACTTTTCGTACCCTTTAAGGACGAATTTCCCAAAAACTCAGCATTATCACTTCCCTAAAGGTGCAAGTAAACAAAAAGCTGGAAGTCATGGCTAGGCATATTAATGTCAAATTATAATGAAAAACGACGGCAGGATTTTAGTTCGGCTCTGTAATTCCTTTATGAAATCTCACAAAATATGCCTTGCGCTGACTTCAAGCTTCCTATGTTCTTGCACCCTGACCGTCGTTCAAAATTTCAAAATTCTAACTTCAGCCGTTACATCTGGGTGTTGATTCTTAGTCAGTCAGTTATTTCCCTATCCTTTTATAATTTGAGATTATTTATTAAAGCCAACATTGTTCTTTTATGAACATTTCTCATTTAATTGCCATAAATTCTCTGAATGCAATATTTGTTTGTAGTTTCGAAAATTTTAATTAAATTTTAATATAATTTTAAATACATATTTTACCTGTTTGCCAACAACAATTGCACACATTGATTTTTAATAGACAAATTAATTGATATCAAACTATTATTTGCTGATAAAATTAATTTTGTGGTAAATTGTCTTTTCGATATTAATATCATGTGTATTTACCACACCAATACTTCACACATACACAGCTACTCTCAACACGACTGCCACTCTACGTAAATAATGTATTAAAAAGTTCTCTTTTTTGTTTGCCATAGACTATCACTTAAACTTTGTTTTCAAGACTAGAGTAAAAACAACGACAACTTTTTCAATATATTAACAACAACAACAATAACTAACTTTGATAATGCCAATGCTTTTGCTAAATACCATTACCATAATTCAATTTATTTAGTCAGGTTCCGCCCGCTGCTTTTCCTCTGTGTGAGTGTGAGTGTGTATGTGTTTGTTTTTCTTTTTTTCTTAACTTCTTCCCATACATGACCTAGTCTAAACATGCACGCACACACTCACAATTTTATGTACACATACGTCAAAGACATCAAAGAAATTTACGTTGCCATGTATGGGTAATGCATGTGTGTGCTGTTGTGTTGTGTTTATGAGTTTGCAAAGAGGAAACGGAAATGAAAGAGCAAATATTTCAGTCCTTTGTGTATTGAACGTGTGTAGCCTGTTTCGGTTGTATCACCCAATGTTCGTGTGTGTGGGTGCGTGGGTCTATTAATAAACAACTATAACTCTATTTATTTAATAATATTAAATTATTATGTGTTTGCTGGCCGTTGTAATAGCTTTCCATTCATTCAAGGCGTGTCACATATACACATAATATCAACACCCTCTACACCCTTAGGGCGAATGGCCGGCCTCAAGCTTTTGTTAAAATACACATATGAAATAGGATACAATATTGCCTGAAAATAGGTTGTGGTTTTCACTCTTTGTAAATATGTACATACCTTTAAATTATAAAGGAAGGGAAACTTTGTGTGAGCGGGTGGCGAGGCCATGAAAAGTTTATAAATATAGAGGAATATAGGCCACTCATTTTTCCTTGAATATTAAAAGGAGTTGTAACTGTATATTGTTAAACTTGCTACAAAATTAAGGAGTGTATAGAGTTTCAGTTTGTAAATTGAATAGAAAATTTAGTTTAATTGAGATTATTGAAAATTTTGTATGCGCAAATTGCAGCCCGTTTGTGGGCTAGGTATAGGCTTTTTGAAAATATTACGGATAGCAAATATTGTACCAAATCACACACTTCCTTTGGGAATTATCGGGAGCACTAGCCGTAGGTCGACCTCAAATGTTCTGAAACGTTTATAAAAACCTGAGTACTCCGTGACCGTTCTCTTTTTTCCCAAAGGAAAAATGTGAGCTTATCCTATAAGGAAGACTAATTTGGGTTCACGTGGAAATAAACTGTTGGCCCTTGTACCGACCGATTTTTTGGCGCTTTATAGGCTTTTGAGTCGAAGTGGTAAATATTATACAATTGCTTACAACACGTATTTGCAATTCTAATACTCATTCCGTTTGTAACTCCTCGAAACACTCATGTCAAACCCAACAAAGTATTTATATATTTTTGATCAGCGTAAAATGCTATCTTGACTTGAGGATGTCCGTCTGCCTTTCGTCGAATTGGCTTTAGAACGAGATGGCTAAAATTTTGCGCACATGTGTATTTTGCGAGTAGGCAGGATAAGTTCCTAAATGGGCCATGCAGATCCACGTTTTCATATAGCCCCCATATAACAGTACCTCCCAATATTCAATATTTTGATGCTTTTAGCGATATTTTTGCCGGGATTATTTCAAATTTCGTATTTGAAGTTCCTAATGGGTATTTCAAGTTATAACAGAAATTTGACTATTCATTGTTCGGTATTTTGATAATTTTAGCCATACTTTTACCGGAATTATTTCAAATTTTGTAATTGAAGTTCGTAATGGATACTACAGCCTGTGACAAAAATCGCTTATGAAGGAACCTGCCTTCTTATAGCTCCCTTACAAGGGGTATTTCAGAGGTATTTTGGAATTTTTTCAAATTTTATTCAAAATGGTCGTGGGTATTAAAAGTTCAGCCCGGCCGAACTTATTTCATAAAGGACATATTTTACTTATTTTAATAAAGAACTGCATTTGGAGTGTACCCCATATTCCGGTCACATTTTCGTCAGAATGGTGGCAATGATCACACTTACTGGACCCTAATTATACCCTACAACACTATGTGTTGGGGGTATTATAAGTTTGATTGGGCCAAAAATTATGTAACACCTCGAAATATTGGTTTCCCACATAGGAAAGTATATATGGATCTTCCTAGCTCGCCGAGCTGAGTCGATCTAGCTATGTATGTCCGTCCGTCCGTCTGTCCGTCTGTCCATGTTAATTTGTAATCACTCTACAGGTCGCAATTATGGCCCGATCTTCACGAAATTTAGAATGCAGGTGGGTCATAGGTCAGAATAGAACCCTATTTCTTTTGGAGATGATCGCATAATATTTAGGGGTTGAAATGGACCAAATACTGAAAAAATGTCGGATTTTGCAGTAGCTATACAGGTCGCAATTATAGACCAATCGACGCGGAATTTCGCATGTAGCTAGAGTTTAGGGCGGGGAAGAAGCCTACCAATTTGGGTGGTCATCGGATAATATTTAGCGGGTAAAATAGACCCTATTTTTTTGTGTTGGAAAAATTCAAAATTTTTCATTAAACCGCGAATATTTTAAATCCCGGCGAAATCACAAAGCCATGAAAAGGTTACTTCTGATCTTTACATTGATGTAAACATCCAACAAAACGGATATATAGCAAAATATGTGCGATATATATAGCAAAATATGTGCGATATGCTTGAAAGATCTCTTATATGTCGAGAACGGCTGAACTGATTTCCACAGTTCTCATTAATTCAGAATGGCCTCTTGGCAGGAAAGTAAAAACGTCTAAAAAATCGCATAAAAATATCTCTCTAAAGATGAAAATATTGATTTTGTAAAATTTGCTCATATTTTTTCAATTTTGTCATATTTTTGGCATATTTTCATTTTGAATTAAACATTTTGTAATATTTCTACAGCTAACAAAACTAAGTAGTTAGGATATCAGGATATCATATACAGATCGCATTTATAGCCAGATCCTTATGAAATTTTGCATGGGGATAAGATGAGGGTCAGAATAGAAGCCTACTCTTTTTGGAGATAATCGCCATATATTTAGGGGTTGAAATGGACAAAAAAACTGCAAAATTGTCAGCAGGTCGTAATTATCGCCCGATCCTCACGCGCATTTGAATGGAGGTTACCGGACATTGCAAAAGCCAAATAGTTTTGGATGGCCATCCAAAAATATTCAATATGTGAAATAGTTTGCCAACTTTTGTAGACAAAATACGAAAATGTCCATTCCAGTGACTCTTTGGAGAATTCACAAATACAGGAAAGACGCACTTCTGACTATTTCGTTAACGCTGATTTAGTTGAAGAATATAGTCAAATGGGTGTATCTCATATAGATGCGTTTCAGTCAAAATCCAATAATAAATGTTAATCTTTTGCCACTTCTGAGAGATTATGGGTCTTTGGGAAATATTGGTTCCAGATCTAGGAAGACCATTTACGTGCAACATCTACCAATAAATTGGAAATGAGCAAATTATTATTCGAAAATTAGAGAAGGAAACCTGATGGTTTTCTTTTATTATTTGTCACAATATCTTGTGGAATTCTTTCGAGTATCTCGTCTATATAAACAGTATCGTTTATTATAGTGTTGTAGGGTATTTAACGGTCGGCCCCGCTCGACTGTAGCCTTTGCTTACTTGTTTTTTCATAAAATTTTGCATAGCCAAATAGTGAAGTGGCTGACCTAAGTCCTCAGTAAGGGGCTCAGGAATTTCATCTTTTAAAATTTTTGGTGCAGACTTGCGGCCCAAAGAAGAAGTCGCCAAGTAACAATCCATTCACTGTTAAAGTGACGGCTTTTCAAAAAAAAAAAAAAAAAAAAAAAAAAAAACTGTCTTTAAAAATCCACGTTTATAGCTCTGTTGATCCTTCAAAAACGTCCTTTAACATTCCACTCTTATAGCTGTGTTGTATGTCAAAAACATTTTTTATTGACTTGAAAATCCACAATTATTGTACTGACAGTCCTTTAACCATTTTGTTTTTAAAATGCATAATTTGCCTTTGACAGTCCTAAATAAATTAGTTAAAAAGTCAACTATTGTTGATCTGATGGTCCTTACATAATCTAATTCAAAAATCAGAGCTATAGATAGTTTTTTAAAAATACTTAATTTAAAACTAAACGATTACAGCTCGGATATTCCTTACAAATTTTGTTATAGTAAATCCCCGATTATGGCTCCTTTAAAAGACCGGACCTAGTAATCATGGATGTCTGATTATATACATATAGATCTGGCAGTCCTTTAAATTAGGTGAATAAAATTTAGCTTATTTTTAAGGATTGGAAATTTAATTCCCTAAATCGAACTCTTCTAAATTTGGAATGATTACTTCATACGGCCGCTAGGTATTTAAAGGACTACTATAAAAATTAATCGCTCCCCTTTTTAGTAAAGCCCCTCACATAACGTCGCCTGCTGATTTAAGGATGTTAAAAATGTCGACTATCTTTGACAATGGAATTGGTAAAAATTTGGTATTCAGGTAACTCCCAGAGTGCAACAACTCTCAACGAAAAAATTCGAAATGATTCAACTTTTTGGTATAGACCCTTCAAAGCAATTCCGTCGACTTTTGAATATTTTTAAGGGTATTAATTCATTTGGTACCACATTATTTAAAATGGTCTATTAACACTTCTCCAAACTCTCAAAAATTTTTCATTGACTAAAGATGGAGGGTATTGAAAGCTTAGCTGACCCAGCGATTATTTTCAATTGCGGACAAAATGCTGAGTTTAAGCTACCTCAACATATGTGCTAATGCATGTTGTCGAATTCCTTATATCACATTTTTAATAGTTTCGACTTAGTTTATATAAAACACTCAATGTATTTAAAAATTTATCTTGAACATAACATATATACTCACATATGGTGTACATATGCATATCGGTGCAAGTTTTATATATAAACATATCTGTGATGCATGTTTGTATACACATTACCCCATAGATATTGGCAATTGACACTTGAAGTATTTACGACTACCAACATCATTGTCAATAATATCGGTAATGGCGTCAGTATCATCACCACCATTGTTGGAATACACATTGGTCACATTGTTGATGTTGCTGTTGCTGTTGCTGCCGCTGCTAGTGGCACACGACAGTCGCTTGTTGTGTCATTGTTGATGAGTGTAGCTCAAGCTGCCGCCGACGCCGCTGCTGCCGACTGGCTTGGCACTGCATATCATTAATTGAATAGGAAATTAATGTTGTTGTTGAAACAGTCAGTCAGTCAGCCACCCAACCAGCCAGCCAGCCATCACCACCAGTACCACATATATGTTGTACAGCCTATTATTGCGCTGATTCCAACGCAAATGTTAAATGAATGTTTGAGTGTGTGTGTTCGCATGTTCAAATGAATTTAATGAAATCCCAGCTTCATTTATTGTTTTGAAAGCACTTCATTTTCACACGAGTGTCAGAGATTCATGTGGCGGCGGCGGTACAGGCATCATTTGCGATATGATGTATCAATATGATGTTGCCAGTTCTGTCTCCCTGCACCCCCTCCTCCAACATTGCCAAGTCATGCTATTATAATTATTATGAAGGAGATTTTGCAAAATAAAAATTGTTCAAGTATTCAATTACAAGCCTTGCTTTTTTTGTGAACATAGCCTCTCAACGCTTGCCTGCCTCTGGATTATCATAATTTGAAGGATAGATTTGGAATGAATTATTTATGAATTCCTTGGGGTTGTAATGTGATTTGCAAAGCAATTAATATGTCATTATGTAAACATCATGCATCAAATGTTGTAGGGCCATTGAATTGGCATCGAATTGTTGAGTTTAGAATTTGAGGATTACACATCTATTTAAGTGGATGTATTAATTGTAGAAACGTTTTTTTTTTAAATTATAATATTACAAATCCGCTGTAGTTGCTTATTTCAGAGCATATTATGATTTAAATATATGATTCAGAAAAAAAAATTTAAAATTTAAAAACAATTTCTGGTCGTCTTCTATCAGAAGGCCTTCTGGTCTCTTATGAGAAGACCTTCTTCTGGTCTTCTATGAGGAGACCTTCTTCTGGTCTTCTATGAGGAGACCTTCTTCTGGTCTTCTATGAGGAGACCTTCTTCGGGTCTTCTATGAGAAGACCATCTTCTGGTCTTCTATGCGAAGATCTTCTCTGAGAAGACCTTTTTCTGGTCTTCTATGAGATGACCTTTTTCTGATCTTCTATGAGGAGACCTTCTTCTGGTCTTCTATGCGGAGACCTTCTTCTGGTCTTTTATGAGGAGACCTTCTTCTGGTCTTCTATGAGAAGACTATCTTCTGGTCTTCTATTAGAAGACCTTCTTCTGGCCTTCTATGAGAATACTATCTTCTGGTCTTCTATTAGAAGACCTTCTTCTGGTCTTCTATGAGAAGACCTTCTTCTGGTCTTCTATGAGAAGACCTTCTTCTGGTCTTTTATGAGGAAACTTTCTTCTTCTATGAAGGTCTTCAAGTCTGGTCTTCTATGAGAAGACCTGCTTCTGGTCTTCTATTAGAAAACCTGCTTCTGGTTTTCTATAGAAATACCTTCTGGTCTTCTATGGGAAGATATTCTGGTCTTATGGGAAGACCTTCTGGTCTTCTATGGAAGACCTGGTCTACTTTGAGCAGATCCTCTGGTTTTATATAGTAAGAACATCTGGTCTTTCTATAAGAAGACCTACTGGTTTATCTATAAGAAAACTTTCAAGTCTTCTATAAGATATCCGTCTGATTTTTTATGTGAACACCATCCGATATTCTATGAGGGCGTCCTCTGGTCTTCTATGAGAACACCCTCTGGTCTTCTATGAAAACACCTTCTCAACTTCTATGATAAGACCTTTTGGTCTTATCTATGAAAGACTTCCCGCTTCTTTAATAATACCTTCCAGTCTTCAATGATAATACTTCCTAATTTTCTCTGAGAAGACATCCCAGTCTTCTATGAGAAGACCTACCAAACTTCTATGAGAGAAACTCCGAGTCCTCTATGAGAAAGCCCTACAGTCTTTTATGTTAAGACCTTCCCTCTGATCTTCTGTAAAAATATTTTCTTTCCAGCCTTCTATTACAAGACGCTCTGGCCTTTTTAGGGAAAATGTTCTATTAGAAGATATTTTACCTTTAGCAGAAGACCATTTAGTCTTCTATGAGAAGACCCTTCGGTCATCTCAAAGAAAATATTTTTCCTCCAAAAAAAGTTTGTTTGTATTCATACCTGTGTCTATGTGTGTCTATCCTTAAAATTCAACTGACCTGATGCCTTGTATCCTACTTTTAGGCTTGTTGAAGCTTTTCATTACCACCCGCCAGGTGCATGCCCTTTTGGGAAGTGAAAAAGAGAGATTAAAGGCTTGTAACACTACATTCATGATTTTGCCATATCAAGTCCCTGTTTTTTTTTCCTTCTTCCTATTCCTTTATCTGTATTCATGTTTTTTTTTTTTTCTTCTGCTTCTTCTTCTCCTTACAGCTGTGCCCCATGTCATTCATCTTGTGCCACATGCAATGGGTCCGCCGAATCACAATGCATCACTTGTCGTTCCGGCCGCTTTGCCCACGATGGTAAATGTTTGAATAGCTGCCCCGATGGTTACTATGCCGATAAAAAACGTCAAGAATGTGTTGCCTGTCCGACGGGCTGTGCCACATGTACCACCAATGGTTTTTGTCTTACATGCCAAGACAACTGGACGCGCAATAAAAAAGGAAAATGTATTATCACTGGCAGTGAAAATTGCGATGAATGTGAGTATGAATTTGAATTTTTGCGCAAAACTGTGCGTGTGTGTGTGAGTGTGTTGAGAAATGGAACGATGTGAAGCGAGAGGACAACAAGAAGAACATGCATACATATGAAACGAGTATAATAGCGAAGTTGTGGGTGATGGGGTGTTACTGTCTATTTTGAGATATATATTTTTTTCTTGCAGTACTGACCACCACCACCACCATCACTGCACAAAAACGTCCTGCAAATTTATGTTCACAAATGTGCGTGTACCCAAAGTCTATACATTTCTTGTTTGTCCTCTAGGTGTCAGGATATTGTAGTTTGAGGTTTCCTTTTGTGATTTATGGAGAGTGATTGTTTACCATTTCTTGTTGTTTTTTTGCTCTTGTTTCGGTAAATGGACTTTTTATTGTGATGAAGTGGCAAGCGGCGAAGAAAAAAAAACATAGCCATGCCAGCGGGCGATATGGCACATAAAATTGCCTGGAGAGTTCATTGGTATATCAAAAGACATTTAAATGGACTTGCCTTTTTGTTGGTAAAACGGTGTGGCCAGCACTTGTATTATAATAAACAAAATGTACTTTATATTATTTTTTATAATACAAACATTATAATTGGGTAGCTCGCAATGTCCAGAAAATATGCAATAAAAATTAAAATAGAAAAAAAATTCTCTGACCATTATGGCGTACCCCCGGGGGTTTTTTGTTGCCTTGGTTGCTATTTTCCCACCGCATTTTTTATGGGTGAAAGATATTTCATGTAAATATAAAATGTCTAATTGCACAGCCCCCTTAACATATGTTAGGCTAATCAAGGTCTTTAATCTCCTCAAAATATCCAATGTAATTTCGAATGAAACAAATCAATCTTCTTAAATTTGATTTTAATCAAGAAAAACACATTGTAAGCAAATACGGACAAAGTAGCCATAAATTTCCCTCGTAACTTTGTCAATCCTTACGACATTTTACAATTTGCTACAAATAGGCCAGACCAGCCCAAATTACGCCATTTGCTATACATTGGTTTTTAGAGTTGCTAACAAAAAACCTACGCCTCGATTGCAACCTTTGGTCATTAAAAATGCCATAAAAGCTAACAATTTGGCCACAAGAAATGAAAACAGGATATAATAAATTTACATCATAGCAATTTGAGGTAGGTCTTGTGAGGAAAGCAAAGAGTTGAGGGTAATGCAAATTTTGTTCAAGGGAGATACCTACAGCTAATTAGGGCAAACAGTAATGGAGGGACAATGATTGGTACCATCGATAGTATTAATATTTTATTCCAAAATTAAAATATATTAAAATTTTTTGGAATCGAAGATGATAGTGTACCTTTTTAAAAAAAGATATGAAAAATTTCGACTAAACATTAAAAACTTTCATAAAAAATATTTTATTTTTAATCCTTTTAAAGCACCCTTGTCAAAAAAAAAAAAAAAAAATTAGCAGGTCCCGAGCAACGTTAAATTCGGACGAAGCGAACTTTATTTTCCATTTCCTCCATCATGTAAAAATTATATGTATGGTGCTATGCCTCTCTATATTGAATATTTTTGGAGAGAGTATCCACTCGGAACCCAAACTATGAAATTGCACCTGATTTGGTAGTAGGGCCAAAATACCGAAAATCTGAAAGGGCACCATTTGAAAATTGTTTAAAAGAAATAAATTGACCATTGAGAATTTCACATTACTGGCGATGGGTCTACTCATGGTATTCCGTATTTTGAAAGATTAGATCATTGAATATTATTAACGAGGTCTATAAATATCCACTGAAAAACCTCAGTATCAAATCACAGTTGATTTCAAACTCTCAAGAACCGAAAATCAGGAGGAACAGTCAAATGGGGGGCTATACAAAAAAGTCGACCTACATTCAATATTTTATGGCTGGGTTTCCAACTACTCAAGGAAAAACCGAATTACACCTCATATAGTTGAAAATAGGGCTGAATAATTCCAAATCCTGAAAATCAGAATATGCAATTATTTGGATATACAGTTATATTCTGGCTATGCCAGAAAGGAATATTTTTTGCGATGTGTTATTTTTGTTGTAACAATACACAGGTTTTGTTTGAATGCTGATTCTACGGCATTAACTCCAGGTTTTAAAATTAGGCCACTTTCGTGGGCTTTTACCACAAATCTTCTGGGATGAGTGGGGGTAGGATTGGCAGGGCAGGGTCGTCGTTTCTCACATCTTTGTCAATTCGTTTCCAATCTGAATTGAGATGATTGCACCATTCTGGACGTAATTGTGCCAAAACTACCCTGGTTTGTATAGGTAGCCGACGTTCTTCAGCTGCAATAGTGACTCCTAGGACAGTATTCATGCTGTAGTTGTTGATGGCATATGGAACTCAGCCCTGCCTGATAAGATAGGACCTAGAGGCTCTCTCTTATAGCATTGGACCTCCCTCATTACATCATGAATGTCCTTCCTGACACGCCTGGGTGGGCGTGTTTTATCCACCACACAAAGGTTTGGATGATTCCCACTATACTACAACGAAAGCATATATTTATGCTGAAGTATGGGTGGCGTCTTCGCCGCCTCATGTAGATAGCAACAGGTGTCATGAGGAGGCTCCCTGTCGCAGTTCCCTGGGCTGCATTCTGCAAAATCTGGATATTCTTCCACTATGTAACATACCTGACCACAGACCGACTTATCGCGTTATAATGGGTAAGCTGCCAAATTCTGCCGGCTAGCATCCTGAGGACGTTGTTCCCACTTTTCATTTTGTCACAGACATCTGTAGCTTGCGCGGACGACTTGAACATGCCGTCGAATGTGACCCTTAGTATCTTAGTTTAATTGGTGGTCGGAGTTCAATTTACCTCGACCTGCACATTCTGATGTATCCTCATCTTCGCAGGCCGTTGGTTTATTTAGTGGATACTTTCATATTCCCTGCTTGGATGTAGGCGATAAGCTCCGCAAGATAGGTGCTGATCCTTATACATTTGGTGTTAACAATAGGACCCGACGCCATGAAAGTTCAATCATCCACATGGCTTATGGTCTCTATGCCGTCTGTATTCCTAAAAGGGAGAGATTTCAAATTTCGTCTCGCCAAATCAAAAAGTACAATTATATGGGAGCTATATCGAAAAGTGGAGCTACGCCTAATATTTATTTGAGCGATTCGCTCCCGCTCAAATTTTTAAGACAGGAGTGGCTCGAGAGCTCTTCCACATAAAAACAAAAGAGTAAATTCCATCTAAAACTCCCACTCTTCGAGCTAACCCGTTCGTGAGCAAGTTTTACTACTGAGTGAAAACTCTTAATTTTATTGCCCATTTTGGCATAATTTTAATTATAAAATATGTAGCATACTTTTAGGGGATAAGTAAACATATGCCTCATTAATATTTCACAACACTGTGCGGCACAAAAAATGATTACAAGGAAGACCGAGTAAATTATGAAAATAGAGCTGAAAATATGGGACACATGTTCTCCATTTTCCTTTTTTTCAAAAACGTTCAGAAACTCCATTAAGATGTCATCGTATTAGATTGAATATTCTCCAAAATTGTGATAAAATTTTACATAAGTCTCAGATTACACCAAAACTTATCTAAAAATCGAAAAAAATACGATAAAGGGTAGCATGTGGTAAGTCTCGCCCGAGCTTTGGCCATTCCTTGCTGGTAATTGCCTATTTGTAGGCTTATGGTAATTATAAAATTTGTATCATATGCTTAGGAGTGAAATGTATATTTTTTCCGTTTTCTAGGAAATATTATAATATCAGGAACTCATTTCAACTGAACAAATTACCCCTCTTAAAAATTCCAATTCAACTTAATATACAAAGCAATTATCCATTGACATTTTCCGCACTCACGCTTCTTGCTATGCAAATATATGATTTTGAAATGCCCTTTAATTTGCCTTTCATTAATATGACATTCTCTTTCCCTCTCTCTCTCTCGTTCTCTCTTTTGTGTATAATTTCAGCTGAATATTACGATAACAACCATTGTCATCCGTGCCATAGTACTTGCGAGACATGTGATGGGCCCACCGAATCGAATTGCTTAAGTTGTCCCCAGAGTCTACTGCTGCAGAATAATCACTGTGTGAGCACTTGCGACGATGGCTACTACATGGAGGCCGGCGTGTGTGCAAAATGTTTGCATACCTGTACCCAATGTGTGTCACGAATGAATTGTACGGCATGTGCCAAAGGATTACAGCTACAAAGTGGCGAATGCCGCACCACCTGTGCTGATGGGTAATTATACAAAATATGAATTGCATTTTAAGTTTCTCTTCGCCATCCAACAACCAACTATCCGGTGCACGGGACAGGACATAATAATAGTAGACGAACAAATATGCAGACACACACACACATACACGCTACATGGGTGTGTGTGAGTGTTGCTGTTCATGAACTTTCATGAAATGGAAATGTTTCCTTGTCATTGCAATATTGGCAAAGCAATAAAAATGGTGTGACACATAATTATAATTTGTTTCTGAAATGAATAGCTGTGGACGGGTGCGGTAGTGCTGTGGACACCAATGTGAATGTGTGTGTGTGGATTTATGAAAGGAACAGTGTTGCCATTCTAGTAGGAAAATAAGTAGATTTTAGTTAATTGAAGAATGACTTATTGGTCCATCAACAGCCAAAAGTATTGACAAAAATAGAATCTTAAAATTTTACGCATGAATTACATTTGACACGTAGACATGAATGGACTGGGTTTGGTAGATATTAGGGCGGAGGTACTTAAACTATGTTTTTATACCCTCATCCATATGGGCATAGAGGGTATATATCATTTGATACGGCCAAATTCTGCCTCATCGAAATAACAGTTTTAGACCCCAGGTCTCCTTGGACCACATCCGTTTCAGGACATTTGGAGTCGATCTAGCGATGTCTGTCCGTCTGTCTCTCGCTAATCGGATATTCTAGCTCTCGAAGGGAGTATCCGATTTGGTCCATACCTAATAGTAATAATATTATCAAATTTAGTTCGGAGATGGGCAATATCAGTTTACTCTTTCTGGTAGCATTCCGAAACAGGTCGACACTTAAAAAAATACTGCACTGAAAGAGAAAGGACAATCCAATTTTGTTCCAACTTTGCAAATCCTAATATTTCCACTAGTGCTAGACAACATCGGTCCACTCCATCAAGTACCTCCCCCACAAAGGGTCAACATTTTGAATAATTATAACACTTGCAACATGTGATGTAAGAGTCCGATTGTCTTCAAACTACATACATCACAATACTTTAATTAAGCAAAAGGTCCACCCTTCTGGTACCTCCCCCACAAAAACGTCAAAATTTTGAAAAGTCTTCGTACATTTCTATGCTTTCATCAACACAAGATATGTTAGGTAGAGGCGGGACCATTCCTTCCGGTACCTCCCCCACAAAGGGTCAAAGTTTTGAATAGCCAAAACGGTCATAAAATCCGAAATAAGCATCCGGTTCCATCAATATTTTACACATCCCATTATTTTTATTAACACAAGATCTGCTGAGAAGATGGGATATACCGGTCCACTGCTTCTGTTACCTCCCTCACAGAGGGCAAAATTTTTGAATATCCATGAAGCTCATAAACCGCTAAATTAACATCAGATTCCATTTTGGCTTGGTACATCTCAATATGTTTATATGTCCAAGATCTGTTATAAAGATTGTAGAGATCGTACCATTTCTTCTTATAGTACCTCCCTCACATAGGGTTCCAGATTTTGAAAAACAAAACGCTCAAAGAAGGCGAAATAAGCACCCAACCCTCTTCAAATTTCACACATACAAACATTTTGCCTAACAAAAGATCTGTTGTGAAGATGTTATATATCTGCGAACCACTTTCTGGTACCTTATCCACAAAGGGTCATAATGTCGGAAATAGCATCAAATTTTAGATTAAGTTTAGATTTGTTCGAATTGCTCACCTTTGGCACGAAGTACGAATGTTGCTCTGTGGCCCATTCCCGGCGAAGCGTTGCTTGAGGTGATCGATACTTTGGTATTTTTTAGTGCCAACCTTGCTTTCCAAAATACTCCAGACACAATATCCGGAGATTTTGGTGGCCATTGTGCGCTGGAAATGAAGCGAGGAACCTCATTTTCATAGTTTGAAGCAGTTTTTTCATTTCACTCTGTATATCGGCAAAACCGACTGATACTTTTTAACTTCTTGGTACCAGAATACGGTACCAATAAATTTCATATTCCATGGTATTAAAATTGGCAACACTGATAAGTTTATAAATTATACTTTCAATTATCTTTATGTTTTTGTTTGACAGTGCTTTAAATTTCAGGTGGCACTTGGCCATTGATAATGGCCACTATTAGTTTTATTAGCATAATTTGGTATTGTTTTATTGGGAGGTCCAGAAAAGGAAGCCAGGGAAAACAAAGTAAAAACTGTTCTCACAATCCTACCGTCCTCATCATTTGCACAATATTTGTGTATGACAAATCATTTCATACTTTTTTTGGGGAGGTTACAATCCCTGCTTTACCGAATGAGTGTCGGAAAAGGATGAACTTTTTTCCGTATAAAAATTAAAAAAAAAAAAAAAAAACTCAACTTTTTGTTTTATTTTCTTTTCGGAACTTCTATTGTTAACGTTGTTTTTTTACTGGTTATTCTTCATACCCTCATGCTTTTGTTTTTGCCGTTACAGCTATTACAGTGACCGTGGTACTTGTGCCAAGTGTTATCTCAGTTGTCATACCTGCAGCGGACCACGACGTGATCAATGCGTACAATGTCCCAGTGGCTGGCAGTTGGCGGGCGGTGAATGTCATCCCGAATGTCCTGAAGGTTTCTACAAGTCAGAGTTTGGCTGTCAGAAGTGTCATCATTATTGTAAAACTTGTAACGGTAAGTTATGGTGTTAGCTACATACATATATATATATATATATAGAGACTACGAGGAAAATGTTATGGGTGTGCGTGTGGTTCTTGCAATTTATTGCAGTTTAAATGTTGGCAAGAAAAAAATTAGCTCGGTGTCAGTTTTTGAGGACCTTTTGTGATTATTTTTGTTTGTGAGTGTTTGACGGCCACTTTATCGCCCAAAGGTGAAATTCTGTCAATAACTTTTGAAAGGTGTGAAATGACGACATTTAAAGGGGAGTTTATGGTGTTTTGTGGGTTAAATAAGTTCAATGACTGGGTAATAGTTATTCACAGAAAACAAAATTTTGTATTTGATGTTGATAATTTAATGATTTATATGTTTAATTTTTTTAACAAGCGTTTTAGCAAGTTACGTTATTTATTTAACGTATAATCATAGAATTAACAGTGTAAAAAACGCATTTTAGTTAAACATGTTCGGTATAAAAAATACTAGCCTTTTTAACTTTAGACCGTCAACAATAGAATTAACTTTTACGTCTACCGATTTTCTCCAATTGGTTAAAAATTGATGCTCTCAATGCAAATTGGTCGAAAATCGATTTCAGATTTGTTGAACGGTACTTTCGCCAACAAATTATGAAATCGGGGCTCAGATTTGTTCAATTTTACTCGCAAGTGAAAATGTTGCGAAGAGGGAGTACGAGTTTAACTAGCAATTTACTCCCCACTCTTTTATTATTTGGGAGAGTTTACACTAAGAGTGAAATCGAGTGGACAATATTATATTTGTGTGTATGTGTATGGTAGAAAACATGCTGTGGACGACCGGAGAGAGGGGCGGGTGTTCGCGATGTCATGCACAAATGCTGAGATGATAAAAAAGAAGAAGCAGAGTTGTTGAAAAATACCTGGCAAGATTTCGAGCGGATTTTACTCTAACAAATATTGGAACAGCGTATAAAGGGTATACATTTCTTTTGCTAGAATTGAAGGAATGAATGTGGAGGGCGACATCAACGAGGCGGCACCACATGTTAGACAGCCAGAGCAACAATTCAATTACTGCATCAGTCATTTCCGGGTCGTGTTATTTCGCATTTTAGAGACCAGAATTGGCAACCTAGATCCTGCGATTAAACACCTTTAAATTTTTATACCCTACACTACATAGTGGTCAGAGTATTATGTCTTTGTGCATTTGTTTGTAACATGGAGAGGGAAGCGAGATAGACCCATAGTTACTCTTAAGGATATTCACTGAATCACTTTCTGAGACGATATATGCACGTCAGTCCGTCCGTCCATGTATTCTTGTGAACAAAATGCCGGTCGCATTTGTTATTCGATTGAAATGAAATTTTTCAAACAATAATTGTTTGACCCAAGGACGAACTCTATTGAAATTGGTGAGAATTGTTTCAGATTTAGATATAGTTCCCACATATATTTTCAACCGATTCGGATTAATTGTGCACTAAATGGCCAATATCTGTCCAAATGGCCTGAATTTTGGCACATCCGACCGAATTCAGTCTAGAAACAAGTTTATCAAATTTGGTGAAAATCGATTCAGATGTAGCTATAGCTACCATATATAAGTTTCATCCGATTTGGTTTTTAAGTCTCTCACATTCATAATATGCACCCCACAAGAATGATATTTGGGACCAGATACCAAATACAGCTCAGAAATACCTCTGCCAAATTGTATCAAGATCGGTTCAGATTTTGGAAATAGCTCCCATATATATCTTCAAACGGCTTCAGTTTAATTGTGCATCAAATAGCCAATATCAGTCCAAATGACCTGAATTTAGGCATATCCGACCGGATTCAGTCTAGATGCAAGTACATCAAATTTGCTGAAAAAAGGTTTAGACATAGCTTTAGCTGCCATACATATATACATTTCATTCGATTTGGTCTTTAAGTCCCTCGCATTCGTAATATAAATTTGACAACAATGATATTTTATACCAGATTTCTTATGGAGCTCGGAAATACCTTTATCAAATATTATCGAGATTGGCTATGATTTGGACATATCACCTACATATATCCCTAATCCGATTTTGAACAATCTCAGCCCAAATGGAGTGGTTTTTCGGAACGTGCCTTTCCATTCGATGGTACTCGGCTCCGATATATATTTTTTTATATAATCCTTCTCGAAGTGGCATCATTTACTCTGTAGCAATGTTAATTGGTATAAGAAATAAAAATGTCTCGTGAAAATTGATTCAGCATTGGATATTCCTACCATATATCAGTTCTCTCTGAAATAAAATTATAACTGCTCTAAAGCCAAATGTTGATAGGTGGTATGGTCTACTTCAAATAAATTAACTTGTTACCGGAGCTCTACTAAATACGCATGGTGGTATAGTGTATAATATAGTCTGCACCGCCCGACTTTTGATTTTTCTTACTGGTTTTCTTTAGGTCTTTTGAAGTCGATAGTTTACGCGAATAAGCCGATGGCGACTCAAGCTTTAAAAGAGCGCTGCATTATTGAAATACCGCAAAACGGTCGTTGAAAATTTGATCAGAAGTTTTAGTTAGGAAAATCTTTAAAAGTGCCGTAGATATGTCCAACTGATACTTTATTAATTTCTTAATAGTTTTTATTTCATTTCATTTAGATTTTATTACATTTTATTTAAATTTTATTTCATTTGTCTCTTCCTGCAATAGGCGCTGGACCCTTAGCATGTACATCATGTCCTGCTCACTTTATGTTGGATGGTGGCCTTTGCATGGAATGTTTGGGTTCACAATACTACGATTCGCCAACGCAGACATGTAAAACATGTCATGAGTCGTGTCGTTCATGTACAGGTCCCGGCCAGTATTCGTGTCAAACTTGTGCCTTCCCACTACATTTGGATCGTTTGAACAATCAGTGTGTACCATGTTGTGCCAATGATGCATCACCGGAGGATCAGTCATGTTGTCACTGTGACAAGGATACAGGTATGAAAACACACACACACTGAACTTTAAAGCACGTAAATGCACAAAGAAATTCTTGGAAAAACAGTTATTCGTTTTGCATTTTAAAGGTTTAAATGAACAAAACTGATTTCCAAAATTTGATTTTTCCTTAAAATCCATATTCTTAGAATTTACCATATTAACATTATTCAATTAAATCTCTTGTATCCCTTTCTGTTTACAGGTGGTTGCATCAATGCCTCACCCGCTGGCAAGCGTCGCATTGCTGCCGCTGCTGAACAGCAACAATTTGGCAGTTCGTACGGCAACAGTGGTGGTCTCTATGGTAACCTGTTAGACGATTCGGATGGATCAACAGGTGTTGGTGCTTTATTCTCACGTGTCGGTTCACCTTTAACAACTATCACAGCAATTGCGGTTGCCGCCTGTCTTCTCATTGTTACAGTATTTGCTGTCATTTTTGCCGTCTTACAGGTTGGTATTAAGTTCTTGTAGTTACTATATATATGTAGTTCCTACATGTATGTGTGCTCTCCACACCTCGCTTCCTTGTCAAATACACTCTCCTGGCATGTGTAAACCCCATATGCACACATAACTAGAAGTTTTGGCCGAGTACACCACAAATGGTTGGTTTGTCGAAGAAGTAGAAGAAGGCGAACAGGTTTTGGTGAAAATTTTATATCCAAAGGATTTTGTAGATAAATCAAAATATGGATTATGGTAAAGTAAAGGTGTTATATGTGTATTCCATGCATTGCATGTATGTGCAGATATGTGTGTAGATATTGCGAATTGTCATTGCTGCATCATTGCATAACCATTCCATATGGGGGATTGTATGAACCAAACCACCTAACGTTTCTGGCTGTTTCACACATCCCCATGAAGTGTGACTACCGTTCATTGGTACAACGACATGTCCTCTTGTTATCCTGCGGCTTTTTCTAGTTGTAATAGAGGTTAAATGGTATTGTGGCATTGTCTTGTGTTGGGATTATTATATCATCCTGTGTTTATAACGACAGGTTTTGCGTGTTATAAGTTGTCAAAGTCAAAAATTTGTTGACATTATTATGGGATTTGATATGAAAAGAGATTACGAATCTATACATCATGTTTACAATTATATATCAGCCAAGTTTAACTATTTCTAGAGATTATTATGACATGTGGACGAAAATGTATGTAAGCTCATAGAAAGCTGGTAGATAGAAATTATGTTATTGTTATTAGAATCATACCAATTCTTGAAAAGAACTTCTTTTTAGAACTGTAGGAAACAAGTTATATGTACCCTCAGCATATGACAGTACAGGGTGAGATGAAAAAAATGTAAACAACTTTAGACTGCTGTCATTTCTAAGCCACTCGTCCGACAGCTGTTTGAATTATTACAGTGACAGCACATTATATTGTTTACAAGCGTACAAAAGCATTTTGGTGAGAATTTTCCAGAAACAAAGTTATTCGTGATGGAATTCAAGCGTGATAGTTTGATTTCTTTATATTTGGCCAGAAAACCACAAGTGCTATCGTTAGAGCACTTGAGCATTTAAATGTGAATAAATCTTTTGTGTCTCGTACCATCGCTCGTTACCGTGATACTGGTAGCGTAGGCCGACGTCAACGATGTGGACGGAAGAAAACAGCAACATCAACAGAAATGGTTCGAAAAGGAAAGAAGCGACTTGATCGAAATCCGCGTCGCAATGGCCAAAAAATGGCTTGTGAGCTGAACATATCGCAATATGCCATTCGCCAAATATTGAATAATGAGCTCGGGGTAAAGCCATTAAAATTCCAAAAAGTGCAAGAACTTACGCCGCAACGGAAAGAAAATAGACTCAAAAGAGCTAAAGAATTGCATCGCTTGGCGGAAAGTGGTGAACTGCCCAATTTGGTTTTCTCCGATGAGAAAACGTTCGTTGTCCAGCTGTTTGGAAACAAACAAAATGAAAATGTAAACAGAACTCTAGCGTCGGCCATGGTGATGGTGTGGGCCGTCATAACAGCCGATGATCGCTCTCCGTTCGTATTAATCGACCGTGGCATCAGAATAAATACCGAATATTATCGCGAAAATTTTCTGGAGGGTGTATTTATACCTTGTGCACGCAAACATTTTGGCCGTAGACCTTGGATATTCCAACAGGACTCAACTCCATCGCACATAGCACGCGCCAGCCAAGAATGATTACAAAATGAGGTTCCACGCTTCATTTCGAGCGCACAATGGCCGAATACCAATCCGTTGGACTATTGTGTCTGGAGTATTTAGGAAAGCAAGGTTAGCTCTAAAAAATACCAAAGTGTCGATCACCTCAAGCAAGCGCTTTGCCGGAAATGGGCTACAATACTGCAGAGCAACATTCGGGCAGCGTATGATAGTTTTATTGGCCATAATTCGTGCCAAAGATGACCAATTCGAACAAATCTAAACTTATTCTAAAATTTGATGCTATTTCCGACATTTTTTGCTTTCATTCAATAAAATTTAAAAAAAATGTAAAAATTATGGCGTTTGACTTTGTTGCAGGTTTTTTTTTTAATCTCTAAAATCTCTAAATCACCTACCTTTCGATCGAAATTAAGCAGTTTCATAAAATTTTGCTTAGATGTACTTAAAGTCTACAGGATGTTTGGAATTGAAAATGGGCTATATAGATCCACATTTTGATATAGGCCCCATATAACTGTACCTCCAGATATTCGATATATTGATGATTGGTGTCACAGTTTTCACCGGAATTGTTTAAAATTTAGTATTTGTAGTTCGTAATTGATACAAAATCCTATGACAGAAAATTTCCTCTACAGATCTACGCACTGCAGATTGGTACTGTATAACCTTCCAGTATTCTGTACTTCCTCCTTCTCTAGCAGATAATTGAATGTATAGGTCCAAGGATTAGTGTAGGTCCCATATAGCTGAACCTCCAGATATTCAGTATTTTGATTATATGTGTCCCACTTTTCAGCAGAAACGTTTGAAATGTGGTATTTGGTCCTATGATAGAAAATTGGCTATTCAGATATCTAAACACTAGGCCGAGCTGCTATTTTACTTGTTTCAACAAAAAATTGGTCTTTCAATATTTTAGATTTTAGCTTTTGATTTTAGAATTTTTATGTGAAGTTTTTATCCACAGACTTTTTAAGGGCAATATTAAAAAAAAAAAAAAAAATAAATAAAATTATTTTTCAGACAAGAACAATAAACCCAGACCCTTAAAAAACATTTAACTATATGTGACGAATTTTCAAAATTTGCCTCTTATCTCACATTTGAGTCAAATATTTTATATTTATTATATTGTTATATTTTATATATCGTTTCCTTATATCATTTCTTCAAGGGTAAAACATTTAAGGATCACTAAATGCATGCTGTAAAAAATTGACTCTAAAATGAAACTGGTCTAAAGTACAAGATAACATTTTTATAACTTAAAATACAATCCTATGAATGCCACATCAACTCTTCAACCCTACCTCGTATTTCTAATCGCAACTGATTTCCATTAATTAATTAATTTAAAGACTTATTTGCAGCCATTAATCACCAGTTACGTGATTTGTTTTATTTAACATCTCGTCATTTTTTTTTTTCCTTCTTTGCATGTCAGAAAAATTAATCGAACCTAAAATCTTACCTGGCAATTAATCGATAAATCACATTAATGTGAAACGTCAATCTTAAATCACCATATAAATTTCTACAAGGCATATTGTCAGGCTACGTATTCTTTTAACAAAAACAACAACAACAAAAATGTTATAAAAAGGAGAAAAGTTTAAAAAAATAAATTTATATTCCATTTTAACGGTAAAATGAAAAAGGCAATCCATTTTTTGTCCTTTTTGATGCTCTCTTAGCCTCATTGACAAAGAAGAAACGAACGACCGAAAAAAATAACGTAGGCCATAAAGGAAACCCCAGCTTTTAGTAAAATCTTCCATAACAATTTTACAATTTCCTTTAAAAAATATCGCGTCAATAACTTCTCATCTTCTATGTGGCTGCAAAAAAAGGGATAAAATATGCAAATATGTCCTACGTTCCATATATCCAAATACATCCACACTCAGTCATTTTTCAGGCTTCGAAGTAAGTGTGGTATTGGATTCTTCTCATATTCTTTTACATGTTTTTGCCAGCAGACCTTGTGTATGCGTGTGTGTGTTTGTGCGGGCCAGGGGTTTATGTGCGTGGTAATGGAAGTGACATCAAGTACTAAAGTAATGACAAAAACGTTTCGTAGGCAATTTGTCAAATGGGTGTGTGAGCCAGTTTGAGGCCAGCACACACATGTACATACAAATATAAGTGGCACTGTAAAGGATCAAGTCGAGGTGGTTTGTAAGGCTGTTCGCATCTGGAAGAAAGGAAGTGGTTGTTTATGTGACACTTCATTTTATTTTAGGGGTTTAAGTGGTCTATTGAGTTTGGGTAGCAGACATATCGTTTGGTATGAAACCGAAGCTTTGCTTGCAAAATATCGCAGATTTAGTTCCTCTAATTGTTGTAGCGCTTTTATGGCGGTACCTCCCGATTTAAAGTACTTTGAAGGTGAAATTATAGAAAGAAACTTTCTGTGATTTGGGTATTCTCTGCAGATACCCCTTTAAATATTATTCATATATTTCCAAAGTCGATGGTACAAAACAGATCGACCCGGCCGAATTGAAAGACTTTATTTTTTTGATATATAGTTGTCATATTAGCTTACACTCATATATCATTAGATTTTGCAAAAATATGTACCTCATCGATATAACGGTTTTAGACCTTATGCTCCTTTGGGCCAATTCTGTGTCAGGGCCTTTGAAGTCGATTTAGCCATGTCCGTCTGGTTGCTGGTACGCCTAATAATATTGGAAAGTAGTATCCAAATCATCAAACTTAGCTCTACTTCGGGTATGAAGAATATTGGTCCACTCCTTCGGGTACATTTCATCCAAAAGCCAATTCTTCTAGAACGCACAAAAAAGAATTGAGTTTTAGACTCGGCCTTGGTCCATCCGAATATTTTAAACGAATGTAGATGATGTTCGCAAGGGGATTGAAGACTTCAGACATCATCTCCATCATCAGGATTTTCAAAACCACCATCTACCAGCATTAGTGCTATATGTCGATAAACCTACTGATTCTTTTATAACTTTTTAATGAACTAAGATCGGTTCTAAAAATCGGTCCTTCGAGTACGTCCCCAATAACATTTAAAAATTTAAATAAATCATATATATTATATATATATATTCGAAAAGTACTAATTTAAAAAAAATTGATATTGAGTAAAGGGTAGAGCTGAAACCGTGAAAATTTATATTGGGATAACTGCTGGAATCTAGGATTGAGATATGGAACGGTTTAGCAAATAAGTACTAAAATAATACGAAAAGTACTAAATTGGTACTTCATTTGATAATGAGTGAGCTCGAATCCCGAAATTTGATATTGAGGTCTCTGTTGATATCTGGTGGTGGTTTTGAAATTGCGTACTATTATTGTTCGAAAAGTATTAAATGGTACCAGTTTTGGATCACTGTTGGTGTCTAGGTTGGGGGATGTAAATTGTTTTGAATATGCGTATTAAATATTACTAAATTTGGTATTTGGTGAAAACTTCAATTTAATATTGAGTTCGCAGTTGGTGGTCCTATCATCACAAAATTTAGCTTGAGAGATTCTGTCAGCTCATAGCTCCAAATGTTAAGTTACTCATTATACTAAAATACCAAACTATCACCAATTAGAAGGTACTGTAATATGGGGCCTGTACCAAACAGTGAAGCAATCTTAACATTTTTTAGCAAGGAGAGATTATATCTACTCAGAACTCTAAATGTCAAATTGCACATGATTTGGCTTAAAATTGTGATCCAAACATTCAAAATAACGAAAATGTGGAAGTAATGCTATGTGGAGAACCATACCGACGAAACGTGGACCGATATGTCCCATTTTTAATGCCAAACATGCTAGTGGTAATATAAATGTTTGAAAAACATTTCAAAGCGATATATAATGCTTCCCTGACTTAATCTGCGTTTTTTAGGATCTCACCGCACTGTGCGTTGCTTAGATCAGACGAGAAAATTCACAATATTGTACTGCAACATAACCAGGAGTGAGGTACCTGGCCCCCTTCTAAATTGTAAATTTTTAAATCATTTCAAAACATTTTACTTCCAAAATGTCATTTTGTGTCTGTTAGAAACCCCCACTACTGGAGACGGTTTCGAGAGACAATCCTGGCTTCCGTCTCCACAGAGGGTTAAATTTTGAAAAATAATTACTTTGAATTACTGGCCGATTTTCTACCATAATGTTGTTGATCCCCTATAAGGCGAACGGCGTTCACGACCGAATTTGGGCTTGGAATCGTGTTTAAAATGGAAAGTGTTGATACAATCTTTTAGATGCCTCCCAACGAACTATATTTATACGAAGCATACTTTCTCAAAAAGGGTAACAATTTTGAAAAGACATGGATTTGTATTTCGTACAAGGCGAAGAGCCCCAAACTAAGAATGCTATTATATTAAGAACCACTTTTCTGAAAACTTATAATATATGCCCATCGAATACGAAAGGTGTATCCAAATTGGTCCAAACTTCGCCCATCGTTACGGAATCCAAATTTCACCCATCGCATTTTAATTGAATAAAAGACCACCGTTTAAGTTATTGAAGGTTCTTCCTGCTTTTTTAAAAGCCACGATGCTCAGCCGATTTAGTACAGTTTGACATTTCAGACTCTAAGTGAGACCCACGTACTCAGTTAATTAATTGTCTCACCGGTTGATATTTAAGGTCAGATTTTAAACATTTACATATCCCAAACAAAAATTTATAATTTCTCTTATTAATTTTTTTAAGAAGATATTATTTTTCGTTTTCGTTCCTTGAATTATTTTGGGACAATAACAATTGACCTTTTGTGTATTTCACAACATTTCCCCAACTTCCCTCGATAGTATGGTGTTGATTTTCTACGTGATTTTTTCCTTCCTTGGAATAAAAAATATTAAAAACTCCTTTCATCCGTTCACAGCCTTTCTACACTTTTCTTTATATGACGGGTGTTTTTTTTTTTTTTTTTTTTGATTTCGTTTCCATAGTTGTGATTCCTGTGGCTGGCTCCTTTTTTTTTTTTTTGGTGGACTCTGTTACGACGGTCCATGTCATTGCAGCCTAAACTGATGGCATATCTAATGAGTTTTTGTTAACAGCGATGACGATGATGGCAACGATGTTGGTAGAAAAAAAGAAAAAACGATGGGAAATGAAAAAAGAAAGTTGAAACATAAAAAGGATATAAAAGGGATTTTATTTGCCAACATGATGTTGAGACTAAACGTTTCAAGTATTTGATTTCTGGTCGCTCGTCTTTTCCAGCCGCTTCTTTTTATTTTTTCGGAGTCGTTTTATGGCTCTGTTTGTCTGCCTGCCTGAATGTCTATCATTTCGGCTGTATCTTTATGTCTTGGCCCATTAAAAAACTGCTAGAAATCATTTATTTAAATGCTCTCTAAATAAGTGTGTGGAGATTTTGTAACCCTTTTTTTTTGCTCCGCCAAACTCTCATGTAACAGACATTTTGGCTGATGTATTTTCTTTTGTCTTTGTCTGGGTCTATTTTTCATGGTTGTCTTACAAACCACATTGTCTTTCAAAAATAAAGAGCTAAAACAATATAGGGAATTTTAATAGTTTATGGCAGACGCCAGCGCGTTTTTTATGCCCTCCACCATACATAGTATGGAGGGTATATTAAGTTCACCATTCCATTTGTAACTCATCGAAATAATAATTTTAGACATAACAAAGTATATATATTCTTGTTCAGCGTAAAATTCTAAGGCGATCGGCCACTGTCCGTCCGTTCGCCTGTTGTAATCACGCTTGAGTCAATACGAATAAATATAGAAAACTAAAATTTTGCACAGATCAGTCTTTTGTCTGCAGGCAGGTTAAGTTCAAAGATGGGCTATATCGGCAAACGATATTGTATAGCCCCCACATGACACCCCCTCCACTCCCTACGGAATTCGCTATTTTGATGATTGGAGCCTACAGTCAAAACGAATAAAGATAGGAAGCTAAAATTTTGCACAGATCAGTTTTTTGCCTGCACTCACGGTCGAAGTTCGAAGATAGGCTATATCGGTCCACGATATTGTATATCCCCCATATAACGATACCCCTCCCTATATTCGGTATTTTTATGATTTTAGCTACATTTTCAATAGAATTGCCTAAAAATCCACACTTGAAGTTCTTTCTGACTTTACTCCTTGGAGGAGAAAAATCGATATAGGTCCACGATATCGTATAGATCAACGGTGCACCCCCGATATTGGATATTCTGAAGATTTTAGCGACATTATTCCCCGGAGTTGTTTCAAATTTCGTATTTAGAATTCTTAATGGTTACTACAGCCTATGACTAAAAATTGCGCATGCAGGCCCACGTTTTCGTATAGCCTCCATACCACCCTATATTTGGTATTTTGATGATTTTAGCGACATTATTCGCCAGAGTTGTTTCAAATTTCGTATTTAGAATGCTTAATGGGTACTACAGCATATGACAGAAAATTGTCTATGCAGGTCCAGGTCCTCGCATAGGCCCCATATATCAGTACCTCCGAATATTCGATATATTGATGATTTTAGTGCATTTTTTACTGGAGTTGTTTCAAATTTCGTATTTAGAGTTTGCAATGGGAAATACAGTCCACAGTCGTCGTATTCGTAGGCCTCCATATATATAATACTACGCTACACTCGGTATTTTGATGATTTTGGCGACATTCTTCACCGGAATTGTTGCAAATTTGGTATTTGAAGTTCGTAATGGATTCTACAGCATATGACTGAAAATTGTCTATGCAGGTCCACGTCTTCGTATAGGCTCCATATATCAGTATCTCCCCATATTCGATATTTTGATGATTTTAGCGACATTATTCACCGGAATTGTTTCAAATTTGGTATTTGAAGTTCGTAATGGATTCTACCGCCTGTGACAGAAAATTCCAATTTGGTTCCAAATGGTGCAGGATATTCTAAGTTCGGACAGACCGAACGTTTTTATGCTTTTAACTTGTTTTTTTTTTTTTTTTTTTTTTTTTTTTTGTTTTTCTTTAGTAAATTTTGGTTTGAGGCGGTGGGCCTTTTTCTTTAGTGGGGTTGATGTAATCCGTTTTATTAGAGTTAACTTATTTTATATGGCCCGTGATATGATGGATCATTCCTTTGGTATCGTTTAGAAATGTATATTTGTATTTATAGCTAAAAAGTACGCTTTCGTTAATGGCAGATAAACTAAATTGACAAAGTACGAAATTGAGAATTATTCATGCCTCTCGCCGAATTTTAAATATTTTTTTATGATTTCTTTACATATTAATCAAAAAATATATATCTAATAACATGAAACTTTATCTTTTTTTTTTTCAATTTCAGCGTTCAAGCAATCAGGCGGCAGCACGTAAAACTATACGCTATAACAAAGTACCCACCAATAATCGCAGAAGAAATCGTATAACTTCCTCTAGTACATTACTTAAAGTCGATGCCGAGGCCAATATCGATGATGAAGACGACGAAGAAGAAGCAGTAGTCGATTATCACGACGAAGAAGAAGAAGATGAGGAAGAAGTCTATGAAAGAGATTTGCAGCAATGCCAAACTCAAACGCCAACTCTTGCTGAAGATGATGATGATGATGAAGATTTAGACGATTTAGAATTATTTGATAAAAATACAAAAATTAACATAGATAGAAAACAACGAAAACAACGAAACCAGCAGCGACAAACGATGCCGTCGTCGTCTCAGGGGGAAGAAAACGAACTGCACACATTTGTGAGAGTGCCCCTTAAGAAGACCTCATCATCATCATTGCGTCAAATGTCATCCAGTAGTTCCGAAGATAAAACGCAAAGAACATAGAAATGGGCAATACACTAAAAGGCTGCACTGAAAATCCCATACAAAAAACCAAGAACCTGTGAAAACAAAACAAGCAAAATAAGAAAATCATAAATGGAATAAAATTGATTAATTGTAAATTTTGTAAAAAGAAAATTGTACCTTATTATATAAATGAAAAAAAACAAACAACAAAACATAAAATCTAAAAAAAAAACTAATATTATTACGGAAATTGAAAAATTAATTGTAACAGCTCTAAGCTTAAAAAAAATTAATATAGAATAATTAATAATTTGAGTTTTTTGTTTCTTTTTTTAATAAATAAATAAATTAGCTAATAATCGGTATAATAACAACAATAATTAATAGACAATTCAAATTAATTTTTTTGTCCACGTGAATTTTATAACACAAACATGAATCTAATTGTTTTTGCAAATCTCAATTATTTTCAAGAATCTAAACATAAAATTTTATTTTTTGTTTATTACACATTTTATTATTTGATTACAAAAAAAAATGATTTTAATATTTCCGAAAACTTTTTGATGTCTTTTTCTATTATTGTTTTACATGCAATTTTTTTGTTTAATGTAGTAAAATGTTTCCTTTGGTTTGAATAATGTCTTATTTTATGTATACATATGTTGAAAAAAATTGTTTTTGTTTATTTTATAAATTCCCCTCTATTTGTCAATGTTCGAACACGAAAGCCACATCCATACACAAACAAACAACAACTATCATAAAAGGGAAACAAATATATATTTTTTCTAATTTATATAACGTTTTTTAAACAAACACCCTTCAGGGGTCTTATTATGTTATTTCTATCACACACACACACATTTATTTGTAGAATTTAATTACTGATGTATATCTTTATATAAAAACAAAACTCGAATAAAAATTATAATTGGATGAGATAATCTCAAAAGAAAATCATTAAGAAATTGTTTTTATTTTTCTAAAAGACACACTAAAAGACAGAAATTATATTTTTTGTTGGAGTGTGAGTAAAAATCATTTCTTTGGTAAAGTGGAATTTGTGATAACATGGGATTAAATTAAATGTTATAGAGATGTACTGGTTGCGTATTTAAAAAATCCTAAAAATCAAAATATATTGACTGGAGAAATATTACTCCGTCTATACCAAAGCTTGGACTATATAAAGTCAAATGACTTAAGTTAAAGAGTTTAGTACCCATCAAAAACTGAAAAAGTGTTCCCTTCTATCTGAATTGAAAAGGAGTTCCTTCTGAGAAGGAGTTACCTCCTGGAAGAGTATTATCTATAAAGGTCCACGATATATCCCCCATCTAACGGTACTTTCCTATATTCGGTATTTTGATAATTTTAGCTACATGTTTCAACTGAATTGTCTAAAATCCATACAAGAAGTTCTTTCTAAGCACTTTATCCCCTGGAATAGAAATGTCGATATAGATCCACGATATCGTATAGCCTACATACAACGGCACCCCCCGGCATTCAATTTTTTGACAATTTTAGAGGCATTATTCACCGGAGTTTTTTCAAGTTTCGTACTCAGAATTCTTAATGGGTACTACAGCCTATGAGAAAAAATTGCATATACAGGTCCACGTCTTCGTATAGCCTCCATACAAAGGTAGCTCCCAATATTCGAAGGTTTGATGATTTTAGCGACATTATTCACCAGAGTTGTTTCAAATTCTTTTTCTGAATTTACAACAGACATTGCCAATTCGACTTTGCTGGTCCATCATGTAGGAGTGTGGTGCTTACTAAATGTCATCACTTGTGTGAGCATTTTCGGCAGACATGAATGATCTGAAAAATAAATAATAAAGCATACTTTTAGGCAGTTATTATTTATAAATTGTAAAAGGTATCAGTAGATCGATTTTGTAGCTTTTATTGATCGTTCGTTCAACAATTTTGCCTACGCTTCAAATTGTTTACCCATTGTGTTATTCTGTGAATATTGAGACAAAATGTCGACAGCTTTACAAATTTCCCTTTATGATATCGAAAAAAAATGCAAAAATAGTAGATTCTTGCTGATTCTGGAACAGAGCAATTTTTTTCCTCGATCTATATATATATATATATAAGTAGCGAAAACATTGCTTTCTAATAACTATTGGTCTGTTCTAGAACTACAAGAATTTAAAAGTTGTTACTACGATAACGATCTAGGCTCTACGATATCGAAAGCATATTTTTCCGGAACAGAGCCTATTTTTTAAGTAGCATGAGCATTTGCATTGCATTGGTATTTTCATAAGCTTCGGCTATGTACCGGAGTTGTAATCTAATTTTTTTTGTCAAATACAAGGGGCGTGGTCCGTAAAACATAAAATTAAAAAAAGCACCAACATGTAATCAATGAAAAAACATTTATTTCTAAAAAAGCTTAACGATCCAGTAAGCAATTACTGAAGTAAATATTAGTCTGTATTTTTTCACTACTGAGCATATATTTTGATTAGAAAATGTAATTAGGAATTTCGAAACAAACAAGGGTAAAAATAGCATAAATGACAGATATTTGAATATTTCGATTGTTTTACTATAGACTATGGGAACATTGATATGTCAAAATATATAATTTGTTTTCAAAAATAAGTACATTTTTATATGTGTTCTTATACGACGCCAATTAGAGATTCTTATGATAGACATTTTTCAACAATTTTAACGAATTTGAATAATTTTTGATTCAAAGTTTTCAATTTCAAAATTGGTTTGGCCAGCAGCTGAGTCGATGCGACTACCTGAATTCTTCTACCAAGCTTGATACTGTTTGATAATGGTTTTAACACCAAAAATGTGTCAAATAAATACGTGTAAGGTGAACACAAGTTTACCTATGAATATGTAATTTTGTTGGGTGAATATTGTAAAACTAGTTTGAATTAAATACCTGTTCGCTCTGTGTGATCCTACCTATAGCTTTTCTTTTCTGTATTTTGAAAAAAAAAAAAGAGGAGGCACCCTGTTAATATAGTTCTTAAAATTCCTCCTGAAAGTATGCTACAAATATGTTGCATTAAAAGTTCAACACAAATTAGAATGGGGTTGCTGCTTATTATTTGGAATCAAGTGGTCTTTGGTAACGTCAAAAGGGGTTACTTTAATTTTACTATTAATTTTTATTTCATAATAACAGAACAATTGTTTTGCTTAATTTTTTCGATAAAAATTTTCGTTTAACTGAATTTTCGAATTCAAACAAATACTTAGACATTTTGTAATATAGTTGTAAAATACAATAGTTATAAATACAATAATAATCAAACGTAAGTGTAGTTAGACAAGTTAAAACTTATTAATGTTTTATTACCACAATATTATGTACAAATATATATTTGTAAATAAAGTTCGGTTAATATTTTGGCTAAGCACAATATATATAGAAATAATTAGATAAGATTTTAATACGCAAATTCCAATAACAAAATACAATAACAATTAAAAATTATCTTAATTTGTGTTAAATGTTATTTTGTATTTTGATTATGAATTACATTTTAATTTACACCTATTCAGAATTTCTATTTTTATTACTACTCTGAAATATATGTTTAAAATGCTAGTTTTTAATTTTTATTAGGAATTTTATTTTTAAGTACACCTATTTCAAAGTTAATATTTTTAAAACCATTTTTTTTTAAATCTGAACTTTAAGAATTATTACTTTCTGTTTTGAGTTTTTATTCAAGCCACGTTTCAATTAGGACTTTACACAACTCAAAATTAAATTTTTGTATTTTTTTGGATCATACACAATTTTTCCCAATATTGTATTTCTCATGGTATATATATTGCTGATTATTTTTTAATAATTAATTCACATATATATTTCATGTATTTATTATTAATTATTTTTTAAAAAGACCCCTATGTTTTTTTTTTTAATATTAATATGAAGCTCGAATTACTCTATACAAAAAAACTACCCTTTATATATTTAAAAAATAAACCAATAACTATATATATACAATACTACCAACACAAAGAAAACATCAAAAACCAATTAAATGTTTAAGCTTTAAATATAATTAATTATAAAAAAACGAACTCCAAATATAACAATGTAACAATTTTTAATGGTTAATAATTAAAAATTATACAAACTATAATAAACAAAAACAACTGAAAAAAAATACATCAACAAATTTGAATAGTGGCCGGACCGATTAATGTGTAAACAAGAATTAAAAGGACAACCGCAACATCGGCAGCACAAAAACACAAAATTCGTGTTGGTTTTGTACAAATAGAAAGAAAATAACAAACAAAAAATTAAATAACAAAAAAAAAATACTCATTGTAACAAAATTACAACAAATGTTTATAAAAGAGAGAGAGACAACATTAGTCATATTCACTGATATGTACATCAAAGAAATAAAAATAATAAAAACAAACAAAAATTATTACAAAAAAATAATTAAGCCGCATTTTTTAATTGAAACGATTCAATAGTTGAGTTTTGTGGGCAATCATTGTATTTTGTTGTGAATGATAGGAAATTGGTTAGTTTGAATATGAAACAAGTTGAAAAGTATCAGTTGTCCATTTCGTATCGGACCTAAATAAAAATTATATAAATTTTGCGACATGGCAGCTTCGGAATATATTGGTTACTTCCTTCACTTCATATGAGATATGTGATAATTTTTAAAAAATGTTAAAATTGGCGTGAGTTACCAGATATAGTGGACCGAAGTATTCTATTTTCATACTTCATGTAATGCAGATAAAAATATTGGTATGGGCAAAATTACAAGAAAATCGAATATTTATATCCAATTTGGTGCGAAATCATAAATTTAATATTCATCTCAAATTTCTGGCTGAGAGATATTTAGATATGCATGTTGTAAAGAATTGCTGACTTGTTTCACAAATTATGACAAATACAAGTATTGAAAATTGTAAGCCTTTGAGGGTGAGCTACCAAAAGGGGTTCGCAGATTTATATCATCTCCACAACATATATTTGTTACTAAAAATGTTTGTATGTTTGAAATTTAAAGAGAGTTGGATGCTTTTTTTCGCTTTCTTTGAGAGTTTTGTTTTTAAAAATCTTGAACCCTATGTAAGGGAGGTAACAGAAGTAATGTTCCGATCTCTACCATATTTACAATAGATTGTTTGATGGTTGAAATATAGAGATGTGCCAAGTTTGAATGGAATTGGATTTTAATTTCGTGTATGTTCAAATTTTTACCCATTGTGGGAGAGGAATTAGGAGGAGAGGACCGATATATCTGATCCTCAGAGCAGATCCTGATTTAGTAGAAATAATGGGATGTGTGAAATATAAAACGAACCGTATGTTTATTTCGGATTTTATAATAGTTTTGGTTATTCAAAACTATGATTTTTTGGGAAAGGTATCAGAAGAAAGGATCCGATATATTCCATCTTTATAACAGATCTTGTGTTGATAGAAATATCAGATGTTAATTTCGCGTTTTTGAGCTTCATGGATATTCAAAATTTGGGTTTCATGTACCAGATGGAGTGTACCTATACATTGCATCTTCTCGCTAGAGCGTGAGTTAATAAAAATATTGTCATGTGTGTAAATTGAAGAGAATCGAATGCTTATTTTGGATTTTATAATAGTTTTGGTTACTCAAAACTATGAACCTTTATGGGGGAGGTACCAGAAGGAATGGTCCGACATCTGTCATCTTTATAGCAGATCTTGTGTTTATAGAAATATTGAGACATGCCAAGTCTGAATAGAATCGAATGTTAATTCCACGTTTTATGAGCTTCATGAATACTCAAAATTTTGACCCTTTATGCGAGAGGTACTAGAAGGAGTGGACCGATATATTCCATCTTTACATCAGATCTTAAACTAATAAAAATATTGTGATGTGTGTAATTTGAAGACAATCGGACTCCTACATCACATTCTATAAGAGTTATAATTATTCAAAATGTTGACCCTTTGTAGGGGAGGTACTTGATGAAGTTGACCGATAGTGTCGATTTTCGCACCTGACCTAGCACTAATGCAAATTTTAAGATTTTCAAAGTTGGAACAAAATCGGATTATCCTTTCTCGTTAGTGTAGTAAAAAATTTATATTAAAAATTTCGACCTTATGTGGGGGGAGATACCATCTCCGAACTCGATCTAAGTTTGATAATAATATTGCGATGTATCAGGGTTGGACCAAATCGGATACTCTCTTCGAGAGATAGACTCTAAATGTTTTGAAACGGATTTGGTCCAAAAAGACCTAGAGTTATTACCACGTGTTGGTCGTATAAAGTGAAATATACCCTCTCTAGACATATGGCTGAGGGTATAAAAATAATGAGAAGGTTTGAGATATGTTTGGGATTTACAAGGTTTGTATCAAAAGACACTAGTTTTTCTTTACCACAAAAGCTCCCAGAAATCTGCCATTTTGAAGTTAACGGTAGGGGATATTAGAAATAGATCAAATTTTTTCACCAAAAATATTTCAACGCACCATATGTAAGCCCCAGACACCAAAAGTGATTTCAATATCAACATTTTATAATAACAGTTCTATTACTTAACCCAATACCAAATTTAGTAATATTTAATACTTATTGTACTAATATAGCACTCACGTGTAAAACCACCTTCAGATCTCAATCCCATATACTAACAGAAGCTTCAATAGCAAATTTTAGGATTTCAGCTCTATTCCTTCAGCAAATACCCAATTTTGTACCTTTCAGTGCTTTGCGAATAAAAATATTAAATTGCTCGGTTTCTTCGCTGCCCCTTCACCCAATACCAAATATAGTACCATTCAGGACTTTTCGCACAATTATAGTACTTATTTCCGAAACCACCTCCACATGTCCAGGCTACACATGAAAAGCTACATAAAATTTGGATTTCAAGCACTATATGTTTACCCAATACCAAATATAGCACTATTTAGTACTTTTCGTGCACTTTTAGTACACAATGCCAAAACCATCCTTTTAACATAAAACTACCACCAACGGGGATTCTAATACAAAATTTTAGAATTCTGGATTCATCCGTTCATTCTAAACAAGAATGTTTCAAATTTAGCACCATTTAGATTTCAGATTTAAGCACATTAAAGTTCAAATTTCCATAAACCCTTTGGTACATTTATTTTGCACTCCATCAGTGACTCCCATTCCAAATTTCAGAATTCTAGCTCATTCCATTAGTATACTAAATATTCAGTTTCGTACATTTCGTACACATTTTCCAGAAACCTAGCCTCATCACACGCCTACTCACTAAGGCTGACCCTCGTGCAAAGTGCCAAGATTTCAGATTCAGCCGTCTTGTCTGGACTTTGATTCTCGGCCAGTCAGTCAGTTATTTCACTACTCTTTGAGTTTACCATTTTTGGGTTAAAATCGCATGATATCAAATGTTATAAATAAAATTTATATTCCAACCACATCATGTCCTGGCCTCTTGCACATTTGCCTTGTAATGTCCTTAACTGAAGATTCAAAATTATCTATTCCCATGAAATGCCATAACATATTACTATACTTTACACATTTCATCTACCAAATTGTATAAAATATGCATAACCATAACATAAATACATATCCATAATACATGTACACGTATTGTACATTTGTCCAAAATTTGATTTACGATTAGTAAGATCTAAAATAATATATTTATCAATAATAGATACAAATTTTCCAAATATGAATAAGATACATTTATTTTCCAAACGATACAACAAATGATTTTACAAAAAGACGAAGAAGAAGGAGAAAGGGAAGATTTACAATTTATTATTTACAACATTGTTACTAACTAGCACATGTAGCTTGACCCTTCCTCGCCCCCCAGAAGCACATTTCTACCACATGCAGGGTCTTCTAGTAAAAGTTTAACAAAAAAAAAAAAAAAAAACGAAGGAAAAAAGGACGTTCAGACAGTCCACTTATGGGGACTTTGTTACCCACCACATTGTCTGTGGGTAAGTGTGTGTGGGTGGATTTTGAAGTCGATGTGTCCTTGAGTGGAAAAACAAAAGGGAAACACTTCATTTTTTGGAGTGCTGTTGTTATCTATTTTTGAAAGTCCAATACCAAACAAAGGAACCCTTTCCAATTCATAAATAATCTAATAAACGAAAAACAAATGACAAAAAGGTAAAAAGTAGATTGAGATGCGAAAAAATAAAAAAAGGTAGGTCGGCCATTTTATAGGCTATTCTTTATTAAGCACTCAGTTATATGGCTAGAGAGGGTATATATAATTTAATACGGCCAAAACGTGTCTCACAGAAATAACCCTAAATCTATTTCGACTAAAATCCGATTCAGGACATTTGGAGTCGATCTAGCGATGTCCGTCCGTCTGTCTGTTTGGCTGGTGAGGAAAAGAATATCCGATTTGGCCCAAAATAAGTACTTCGTAATATTATTATCAAACTTAGATCGAGTTCGCAGATGGACAACATCAGTTCACCCCTTCTGGTACCTCCCCCACAAAAGCGCGTAATTTATAAAAAAAACATGTTTTCCCGACAAATGTTCGATTATTTAAATATTTTATTCAAATTGCTGACCCTCTATGGAGTAGATTCCGAAGGAATGGGCCAATATCGTCCATTTCGTATCGAACATAAATAAATATGAGCTTTGCCTTGTTAAGGCGAAGATCATATGTTTTATGATTTATGTGTTTGTTTTCTCTTTCGAGACGAGCTTAATGATCAGGAATTTGCAGTGAAAAGGAAAGCCAGATAGACACTATCACACACTCACCACAATGCGACGCGTTTCGCTTTGGTTAAGCGGCTCATCAGGCATATTTGGTGTGGATGATGGCTTGCAAGGGCCGTTCTCTGGAAAGTAGTATATATTTCGAACTTATTGCAAATTAGCATATGCGAATTATACACTAGAAACTCTCCAGGTTCGACTGAAGTTCTATTGGCAGATCTTTTTCACAGCAAAGTATGATATAAATAAATTATTTCCTTCATATTATATGAGACATGTGATAATTTTTGGAAAATGTTAAAATGTGCTTGTGGTCAGCGATGCCAACTTAGTGCTTTTCGCGCTATTTATGGTGCTTTTTAGACCCCCTAAAACGCCAAAATAGTGGGCATAGCGCGAAACGAAAAAAAAGCACTGTACGTACGTTTTTCATCTTTTCTGTTGGTGCTTTTAGCGCGTTTTAGATTTTTAAATATAACAATGTTTATACATTCGAATATTTTGATAGTATGACATCTACTTGTCGCAAGTTCTTTACAAATTCTTTACGTGTCATTCCTGTCGTTGAAGTTCTTTTGTTTACTCTTTTTTAATAAACCATAATAAAATGAAGAATTTTGTGTATTATAAACCAATTGAAGGAAAAGTGAAATGAACGAGAAAAAAACGTAAGCTTATACATGGCTGCTTTATTGTACGAGTTTACAAAACTTCAACTGAATTTGAAGCTATGGGTTTTATGGGTGAACATAATTGTTTGTAAAAATGTGTATGTCTGCAAGTTTTAACCACATGTAAAATGTTCCTAATATATCATATTTTTTTAAAAATATGTATGCACTTATATACATGAAATATTTGTATGTTGTTGTTGATTTAAGACACATTTTTCAATGGAATTGTCTGCAATTCTACACAAGGAGTTCTTTGTGAGTACTTTACCCCCTGAAATAGAATTGTCGGTAAGGTCCACAATATCGTATATCCTCAATATATCGGCATCTTCCGATATTGGGTATTTTTGTTGATTTTAACAGAATTTTTAATGGATTTTTTTTTTGTAAATTTCCTAATTCGTTTTAAATGGTGGAGAGTATTCAAAGTTCGGCCCGGCCGAAATTACTGCTTTTTTACTTGTTTAAAAATATGTATGCGCTTATATACATGAAATGTTTATTTTGTTGTTGCAAAATGGTCAGGCTTTATATCTTTATTGTTGTTTTTATAAACACAACGTTTGTTTAATGAAATGTTTATATAAGATACGATCTAAATTTTTGAATAAAACAGTATTTAGTTAAAAAAAAAAAATGTTTTATTGACAATTTTGGTTAGAAAAAAATACATAGCGCTTTTTACGCTTTTTTAAGGAAAATTTTTACGCCATTTACGCTTTTCTGGTTTTTAATTACGCTTTTAGCTCTCAAAATGTTGGCATCACTGCTTGTGGTACCAGATATACTCGTCCGTCCATTTAGTCCATACTTCACCTAATAAAGATAAAAAATATTGGTATGGACAAAATCACAAGAAAATCGAACATTTATATCCAATTTTATACGAAATATTTAATTCCATATTTATCTCAGGTCTCTGGATGAGAGGTATTTAGATATAGCAAGTTGTAAAGAATCACTAATTTTTTTTCGCAAAATATGACAGATCAAATGTTGAAAAAGGGTGACTCTTTATGGGTGAGGTACCAGAAGGGGGCTCGCAGATATTTATTATCTTCACAAAAGATTTTGTGTTTGCAAAAAAGTTTGTCGGTGTGAAATTTGAAGAGAGTTGGATGCTTAGTTCGCTTTTTTTGAACGTTACTTTCAATATTTTTCAACCCTATGTGGGGGAGGTACCAGAAGAAATGGTCTGATTTCTACCATCTTTATAACTAAACTTGTGTTGCTGAAAATATTGAAAATCTGAATGGAATCGGATGTTAGTTTTGCGCTTTATCAGCTTCATGGATATTTAACATTTTGTCCATTTGTGGGGAAGGTACTCATATTAGAAGGAGTGGACCAATATATGCTATATTCATGGCAGATCATGTGTTTGTAGAAATAATGGGATGAGTGAAGTATGAAGAGAACCGGATGAGTATTTCGGATTTTAAAATCGTTTTGGTTATTCAAAATGTTGACTCTTTGTTGGGGAGGTACCAGAAGTATTCCATCTTTACACCCGACCTTGTGCTAATAATTGTATTGTGATGCGTGTAAGTTGAATGTAATTTGATGTTCAACCTTGAATGACGCAGACATCAAGACAGACAGACGATCTAACGGACATCGCTAGATCGACTCTAAATGTCCTTAAAAAGATTTTGTCTGAAAAGACCTGGGGTTTTTGACCGTTTTTTCCATGAGGCACGTTTTAGCCGTGCCAAATTTTATTGAATGAAAGCAAAAAACGTCGGAAATAGCATCGAATTTTTGAATAAGTTAAGATTTGTTTGAATTGGTCACCTCTGACACGAATTATGGCCTTCAAACGGCCAATGAAATCGTCACACGCTGCCTGAATGTTGCCCTGCAGTGTTTTGGCCCATATAGTCCAACGAATTGGTATCCGGAGATTTTGGTGGCAATTGTGCGCTGGAAATAAAGCGAGATTTTTAATCATTCTTGGGTGCCGCGTGCTGAGTTGTGTTAGAATGTTCAAAGTCTGCGGCCAAAATGTTTGCGTGCTCAAGGCATTAATACACCCTTCAGAATATTTTGCCATAACATTCGGCATTTATTCTGATGCCACGGTCGATTAATATGAGAGGAGAGTGACCATCGGCTGTTATGGAGGCCCACACCATCACCATGGCCGGCGCTTGAGTTCTGCTGGCCAACAGAATATGCAAATTTTCAGCTGACCTCTTTGGCAACTAAACACCATTATTTTGTTTGTTTACAAACTGCTGGACAACGAATGATTTCTCATCGGAGAAAACCGAATTCGGCAGTTCACCACTTTCGGCCAAGCGAAGCAACTCTTTAGCTCTTTTGAGTGTATTTTATTTCCGTTGCGGTGTAAGTTCTTGCACTTTTTGGAATTTCAATGGCTCTACCCCGAGCTCATTTTTCAATATTTGTCGAATGGAATATTGTTCAGCTCACGAGCCATTTTTCGGCCACTGCGATGCGGGTTTCGATCAAGTCGCTTCTTTACTTTTCGAATCATTTCTTCTGATGTTGATGTTTTCTTCCGTCCAATTTTCTTGACGTCGGGCTGCGCTACCAGTATCACGGTAACGAGCGATGGAACGAGACGCTAACGATTTATTCACATTTAAATGCTGGAGTGCTCTAACGAAAGTCACTTGTGGTTTTCCAGCCAATTATAAAGAAATCATACTATCACGCTTGAATTCCATCACGAATAACTTTTTTCCGTAAAATTCTCACCAAAATGCATTTGTGCGCTTATAAATAATATAATGACCTGTCACTGGAATAATTTTAACAGCTGTCGGACGAGTGGCTTAGAAATAACAGCAGTCTGAAGTTGGTTATAGTTTCATAGTTTCATCTCACCTTGTATTCCCTCCGTAGCCATATGGCTGAGGATATAAAACAAATTTGGGGGAAACCCTTACATAAGTCAGCAATTTTTGAGATTTATTTTATATATATTTTTTTTTACAATTACTTCAGGACTAAAATCATAGTTTTAAAGAACATTGGATTCGTATTTATATTTAAAATTAATATAATCAAAATTTGACTTGAAAATTGGGCTTTACACCAGTATTAATATTTTGCCAAAAAATGTTTACAGTACCATTCAGGCGAGTAGGCACGACATCAATCCTTTTCTTTACATTTTTTACCTTTTTTTGAGAATACTCAAATACACTTAAATTCAATAAGAAAATATTGAATGTATGACTCAATTCTGCCACAATATGGTACCAAACAAAAAAAATACATGCAGAAAAAGACATCCCTTTTTTCCAAAAGTGGGGCAAAGACAACCCAAAATACACTCAAATGTTTTTTTATGTGCGTATGTGTTCGTGATAATATTCACAATTCATATATGGATGTGCATAACCCTCCCCTATCATAACCGTAGAGAATGAGGTGATAAGGGCATGATAAATCATAATAAAAATTACTTTTTTATTTTTCTTGTATTTTTTGGTTGCTCTTATTTTGTTGTTGTTGTTCTTTTTCAATTTAAAAGTTTATGTTACGCATTTACATAAATTCTATTTTTGTGTGGGGTTTATATGGTTTTCATATTTTATTCTTCCAAAAACCAGTCGTCTATGGTTCTGTTTTTTATTTTTGTATTTTATGTTTATTGATTTATAACTTAATAACAATAATAAATATATGAGTCAAAATCTAAATATTGTCAAAAGGTAATCCAAAGCTATACGATTTATGTCTGAGAATAAGAATGGCGCTTTGGTGGTTATTAGGGAAATGTGTCTATTTTATGGAAGATGATTGGGTGATAGATAATGTAGAGGCTAATCAAATACTTGTAATTTTTATATACCACCTTAAATTAGATAATTTTATAATAATAGGACCCTCTATGGAGTAGATTCCTTAGAAATTGTCCATTGTCCATTTCGTATCGGTCCAAAATAAATATGATATAAATATTGTCACGTGTCACTTTTTGGACTATATTGGTTACTTACTTCACTTTATATGAGATATGTGTTCATTTTTAGAAAATGTTAAAATGTGAGTAAATGTTAAAAACTTCATCTAATACAGATAAAAATATTGGTATGGTCAAAATTAGGAGAAAATCGAATTTAAGCGAAATCATATACCACATTCTTCTTAGGATTCTGGTTGAGAAAAATATTTAGATATAGTAAGTTGTTAAGAATCGCTGACTTGTGTTGCGAGTTATGACAGATAAAAGTATTGAAAATTGTGCCCCTTTTGTTGCGTGAGGTATCAGAAGGGGTTCGCAGATATATATCATCTTCAGAAGAGACCTTGTTGAGAGTTGGATGTATATTTTGCTTTTTTGAGCGTTTTGTTTGTCAATATCTTGATTCCTATGTGGGGGTGATACCAGATAAAGTTGTCCGATTTAGTTATAACTTCCACTATACAGGGTTGCCCATATTCGACGGACCCATGTTTTGTTATGCGACTTATGTGCGAAGGTGCGCCGTCTTGTTGAAACCAGAACTACGCTTTCGACGAATAATTGACATCACAAAATTGGTCATCATGTCGCGATAACGCTCCTGATTAACAGCATGGCCATTTTCATTTTGGAAGAAACTGTGACTTTTTCGCCATGAAGAGGCACTTCTTGAATCTCTTGAGGATTTTCAGTGGCGTAAAAACGGCAATTTTGATTAGTTACGGTCCCTTAGAAGGCGCACTTCTCACATTTTTTAATGTTTTAAAAGCACGTTGAGTTTTCACAATTGACTTCTTCTGTTGAATGTAAATTTCAACTATTTCAGAGCGCTCGCGTGGCGTGTATTGGTTCATGGTAAAAATCTGCTTGGACTGACGCTTCAAACGCGGTATATCATTAAGCGATGAGACATCTCTGTCAAAAGTTATGGCGTTGCCAGATGGGTCCGTCGAATATGGGCAACCCTGTACATTGTATGGAGGGTATATTTAGTTTGTCATTCGATTTGTAACTCATCGGAACAATAATTTTAGATATAACAAAGACGATTTAGCCCTGTCCATCCGTCTGTTGTAATCACGCTAGAGCCACAATGAATAAAGATAGGAAGCTAACATTTTGAAAACATCAGTTTTTTCCGTAGGCAGGTAGACGGACTATATCGAATCACGATATTGTATAGCCCACATACAACTGTACCCTCCGATATTCGATATTTCGACGATTTTAGGGTCGTGATACACGGGAGTTGTTTCAAATTTCATATTCGTAATGGACACTACAGCCTATGACAGAAAATGCGTATGCTGGACCACGTTTTCGTATAGACTCCATATAACGGTACCTCCCATTATTCGGTATTTTGATGATTTTAGCGACATTATTCACCGTAGTTATTTCAAATATCGTATTTAGAATTGGTACTAGGTACTATGACAGAAAATTGTCTATGCAGGTCCAGGTCTTCGTATAGGCCCCATACATCAGTACCTCCCTATACTCGGAATTTGGAAGATTGTATGTACAATATTAACCTGTGACAGAAATTGTCTATGCAGTTCCCAGTCTTCGTATAGTCGCGATATAACTGTACTATATTTTTGATGATTTTAGCTACATTACGAGTATTCACCAGATTTTTTCTTTCATGTTTCGTATTTGAATATTGTAATGGCTTGTGACAAAAGTTGCTTATGCAGGTCCACGTCTTCGTATAGACCTCAATATACCGGCTATATTCGGTATTTTTAAGATTTTTTAAGATTCGGTATTTTTAAGATTTTAACAGAATTTCTAACGAATTTTTTTTTTTTTTTTGAAAATTCCCAAATTCGTGAGAAATCGTGGAGGGTATTCAGCGTTCGGCCCGGCCGAACTTACTGCTTTTTTACTTGTTAAAATCTGAACCCTATGTGGGTAGAGGTACCAGAAGAAATGTTGCCATCTCTACCATCTTTATATCAGATCTTGTGTTGATGGAAATATTGAAATGTGCCAAGACTGAATGGAATTGGATTATAATATCGTGGATATTCAAAATTTTGACACTTTGTGGGGAAGGTACCAAAAGGAGTGGACCCATACATTCCTTTTTCATACCTTATCTTGTGTTAAGGTGGATATTGGGATATATGAAAAGTGAAGACAATTGGGAGCTTATTTGACATTTTATGAGATATATAATTATTTCAAATTTTGACTACTTTTAGGGGTAGGTACCAGAAGGGTTGGTTCTATACTCTTATTTTTACACCAAAACTTGGATTAATAGAAATATCGGACCCTTACATCACATTTTATAAAAGTTTTAATTATTCAAAATGTTGACCTTTTGTTTGGGAGATACTTGATGGAGTGAACCGATATTGTCCATTTTCGCACCTGACCTGTCACTGATGAAAAGATTAGGATTTGAAAAGTTGGAGCAACAGCTTTTGTGTGGGAGGTATCAGAAGGGGAGGACGGATATTGCCCATCTCCCAACTCGATCTAAGTTCGACAATTATATTACGATGTACCAAGTTTGGATTAAATCGTATACTCCCTTCGAGAGTTATCGTGCGCAACAGACAGACGGGCGGATTTGGTCCCGCCCTATCAAATGAGAAGGCTAATGATGATATACCTTCTGTAGCCAAATGGCTAAGGGTATAAAAATTCCTTTGTATATTTAAATGGGGAGGGAATACTTCTGTCTTTATTTGAAATCAATAAAAACAAGTAAGCAAAGGCTACAGTCGAGCGGGGCCGACCGTTGAATACCCTACAACACTATAATAAACCATACAGTTTATATGGGCGAGATACTCGAAAGAATTCCACAAGATGTTGTGACAAATAATAAAAGAAAACCATCAGGTTCCGTTCTCTAATTTTCGAATAATAGAAACTAATTTGCTCATTTCCAATTTATAAGTAGATGTTGCACGTAAATGGTCTTCCTAGATCTGGAACCAATATTTCCCAAAGACCTATAATCTCTCAGAAGTGGCAAAAGATTAACATTTATTGTTGGTTTTTTACTGAAACGCTCTATATGAGATACAGACATTTGGCTATATTCTTCAACGAAATCATCGTTAACGAAATAGTCAGAAGTGCGTCTTTCCTGTATTCCATCCAAAACTGCTTGGCTTTTGTAATGTCCGGTAACCCCCATTCAAATGTGCGTGAGGATCGGGCGATAATTACGACCTGCAGAAAATCTTGCAGTTTTTTGGTCCATTTCAACCCCTAAATATATGGTGATCATCTCCAAAAAGAGTAGGCTTCTATTCTGACCCTCATCTTATCCCCATGCAAAATTTCGTAAGGATCGGGCCATAAATACGATCTGTATATGATATCCTGATATCTCAACTACTTAGTTTTGTTAGCTATAGAAATATTACCAAATGTTTAATTCAAAATGAAAATATGCCAAAAATATGACAAAATTGAAAAAATATGAGACAATTTTACAAAATCAATATTTTCATCTTTAGAGAGATATCTTTATGCGATTTTTTTAGATGTTTTTCTTTCCTGCCAAGAGGCCATTCTGAATTAATGAGAACTGTCGAAATCAGTTCAGCCGTTCTCGACATATAAGAGATTTTTCAAGCATATCTTCTTTGATAAACATATATATCGCACATATTTTGCTATATATCAGTTTTGTTGGATGTTAACATCAATGTAAAGATCAGAAGTAACCTTGTCATGGCTTTGTGATTTCGCCGGGATTTAAAATATTCTTGGTTTAATAAAAAATTTTGAATTTTTTCAACACAAAAGATATGGTCTATTTTACCCGCTAAATATTATCCGATGACCAACCAAATTGGTAGGCTTCTTCCCCGCCCTAAACTCTAGCTACATGCGAAATTCCGCGTCGATTGGTCTATAATTGCGGCCTGTATAGCTACTGCAAAATCCGACATTTTTTCAGTATTTGGTCCATTTCAACCCCTAAACATTTGGCGATCATCTCCAAAAGAAATAGGGTTCTATTCTGACCCTAGTCCCATCTCCATTCTAAATTTCGTGAAGATCGGGCCATAATTGCGACCTGTAGAGTGATTACAAATTAACATGGACAGAAGGACAGACGGACGGACGGACATACATAGCTAGATCGACTCAACTCGGCGATCTAGGAAGATCCATATATACTTTCCTATGTGGGAAATCAATATTTCGAGATGTTACATAATTTTTGGCCCAATCAAACTTATAATACCCCCATCACATAGTGTTGTAGGGTATAAAAATCATTTTTTTGGAAATATATTATTTGAGGATTAAAAATATAAAAAGATTAATAAATACATTCATTAATACTTACATATATACATACATACACAATCAAATTAATTTTCAGCAAATATTTGCTATACACATTTCCCCCCTTCTCCAATGATCTTTTCCCATTGACAATTGTTTGCATAGCAAGAAAAGAATCTATTAAATGATTGATATCTTATGCCTTATTATGCATAAGTGTTTGACTAAAATAAACAGAAATAATGGGCAAAACGTAAAACATGTTAACAGTCAAGAGTCTTCTTTATATAAGACAAATAAATTTTATCAAAGTCCATTTAAATTTAAAAATGTTGCTCAATTTATTTCGCAATGTTGTTATTTAATTTCAGTCTAGACGTTCACCATAACATTTTATTGAAATTACCACTGGCTTAAGATTGTAAAATTAAATTAAATTTTATGTTGTTGTTTGTCCAAAGAAGTATCTACAGAAAAAAAACACAGAGAAAAACCTAGTCTCCCAACGATTTTTCAATTGAAATAAATTTAAATTTCTGTCAGTCAAGAGGTAGCTACGTAAACAAGCTACATGCATTTAAAGGCTTCTTGGTATGTCGTTGAAACATTTGAATGTGAAACAAAAATTATCTCTGTTTTAGTCTTTAATATCCCTGCTTAAATCTGAGTCAGAAATTTGATAAAAACAAAAATAGAAACAATTAAAAAAGCTGTAAGTTCAGCCGGGCCGAATTTAAATACCCTCCACCATTTGGAACAAATTTGGCAATTTTCAAAAACAATATAATCCATTAAAAATTCTTTTAAAATCTTAAAAATACCGAATGTAGCTTTTATAATAGGGCCTATATGACGACATGAACCTGCATAGGTAACATTTGTCATAAGCCATTACAATATTCAAATGCAAAACTTAAAAAAAAAATCGGTAATAATGTAGATAAAATCATCAAAATACCGAATATCGTGAGCTGCCGGTATATGGGGCTTATAAGAAGACGTGGACCTGCACAGACAATCTCCTGTCATAGGCTGTAGTACCCATTACGAATTTTAAATGCCAAATTTGAAATAATTCAGGTGAATAATATCGCTTAAATCATCAAAATATATAATATCGGGAGGTACCGTTATTTGGGGGCTATACGAAGACGCGGACATGCACAGAAAATCTCCCGTCGTAGGCTGTAGTATCCATTACGGACTTCAAATACCAAATTTGAAAAAATTCCGGTGAATAAATTCGCTAAAATCATCAAAATGCCGAATTACGGACGGTACCGTTATATGGGGGCTATACGAAGATGTGGACCTGCACAGAAAATTTTCTGTCTTAGGTTATAGTATCCATTACGAACTTCAAATACCAAATTTGAAACAATCCCGGTGAATAATGTGGGTAAAATCAACAAAATACCGAATATCCGAACCGTTATATGGGGGCTATACCAAAACGTGGACCTACATGGTCCATTTGCAATACCAAAAGTCAAGTCAAAGATCAAGAATATATATATATATATATATATATATATATATATATATATATATATATATATATATATATATATATATATATATATATATATATATATATATATATACATACATACTCTGTGGGGTCTAAAATGTGTATTTCGAGGTGTTACAAACGGAATGACAAGCATAATATACCCTCCATACTATGATGGAGTGTATAAAAAACCTAACTTAATTGATGAATAAATAACCTATTGTCAATTTTTTAAGTATTAATATATATTTTGGACCTGAAAATGCAAAAATATTTACAATGAATGTAAGACAATATTTCTATTATTATATCTATTTACGAAATTTCACGGAGGTAGGGCCACATTTCCCAACTGTTTCGTTTTGATTTGGAATCATTGAGAAAAATACATTCATGCAAATTATACATATCTTTCCTTTATTTCCTTTCGATCCTTTGGATCACACATCGGATTGCTTATCCGCTTTGGTATTTGTCTCATTTATAAAATTTTCCGCGTCATTGCTTCAGAACTGCTGCCTAATTTTATGATACTATTTTACTTAAAAATCCAACAAAATGTCAAGACAACAACCACGCGCCACTTCATTTATCTTCAACAATAAACGCATAAGGAATGCACAGCATCGCACACGCTACGGTCTTACGCAAAAATGGTGTGAGGTTTAATGGTGTGATTGTACAACATTGCGTCATATATCATACATCCGCATCCAGTCTGCGCAGAAACACCATTAGGCAGCCACGGTACCATGCCGACAGTAATGTGCTTAAATTAACCCAATAGGTCTATAAAAGTGTCAGTAAAATACATCTTCATTGATTAATCACCCGTAGCTGAGCGACATGAATAAATATTGTATCTATTAATATATGAGAATACAGTGAAGCGAAGCGGTTCACAATGTGGTGGTGAATGTGGAAATTTAAGAATATGTAAATAACTTTTATAAAGAAATATAGCTAACAAAAAATAAGGCAAGTAAACAGTTTTTAAACTTTTCCGGACCAAAATTAAATATTTTGACAAGTTCTGAGATCCAGTATTCGAACAATTTGTGAAAATTAGCAATATCAAATTTCCAAAAAAAAAAAAAAAAATGAGCAGAAAAATATAAATGCGAAATAAATAGTAAATATCTGTAAGTTTCGTTTTATAGGGGTTGTACTAAAATGTAGTCATGTATGAATGTATATTATCAGATATCAAATTTTAACAATTCTATTTAAAATTTGGTTTAAATCGTCAAAGTATCATACACCCGTAGATGACTTTTAAACAACTTTACTAATTGTTTTTATTTAAAAAAACTTAATTTTTTCTCAATCTGTAAAATTTACAGAATAGTCCTGATGGAGGTTGCGTTACATGTGGGCTATACGAAAACATGAAAATATATTTTCTGCGAATTCTAGCTACAAAATTAAATACAATTACAATTAATATGTTTAGCAACAATTCAAGTAATAAATATCGAGAGGTTCTGCTGTATGGGGGCTGTACGAAAACTTAAAAGTAACGAATATTGGGAGATACCGATACATAAACCAAATACCAGAACTTGGGCCAATATGGACAGTTTTTATTGCAAGGTTCTTTTTTTTTTGCTTACAGGGACTGTCAATATACAACAAATTAGGGTACTACTTGAGTGGGAGAAAAATTCGTTGAAATTCGGTCATATCCTACTCTTGCCGAGCACTCTTTTAGTTTTTGTTCGATTCTGCTTCCACTCTATTTTTTTAATCAGCAGAGACTCGGGAGCGCTGCCACACAAAACAAAAAAGTAAAGAGTACACTCTGTAAAAACGCTCCCGCTCTTCGAGCAATGCTGCTTGCTAGCAAGTTTCGCTCCCGAGTAAGAACAAGCAAATCAGTGCAACATCATCTGTTAAACAACATCTTTGGCATCGAACAAGTTAAGCCATAAAAATCGTAACCAAACAAAATGATCGTGTTTACTTACCAACTGAGTCATCTGAAAATGTGCACCTACGGTTCGCCACCAGAACTCAAGTGCCGGCCATGGTAAAAGAGTGGGCCGCCATAACAGCCGATGGTTGCTCTCCGCTGGTATTAATCGACCGTGGTATTAGAATAAATGCCGAATATTATCGCAAAAATATTCTGGAGGGTGAATTGAAGCCTTGGGCACGCAAACATTTTGGCCACAGACCTTGGACATTCCAACGGGACTCAGCTCTATCGTACTCAGCACTCGTCATCCAAGAATGGTTACAAAATTAGGTTCCCCGCTTCATTTCCAGCGCACAATAGCTACCAAAATCTGCGTATACCAATCCGTTGGACTATTGCAAGGTTGGGAGCAATGTTGACACTTAAAATACCAAAGTGTCGATCACCTGAAGCAAAATACCGCAAAGCAACATTTGGGCAGCGTGTGACGGTTTGATTGGTAGTTTGAAGGCCATAATTCGTGCCAAAGGTGACCAAATCGAACATTTTTTGCTTTCATTTAATAAAATTAAAAAAAGTGTAAAAAGTGTGGAGTTTGACTTTGTTGCAGTTTTTTATTCTCGCCCAGTAAGTCCGGCCGGGACAGGATAAAAAAATTAAAATTAAATTAAATAAATAAGAAAGGGTAGGTTCGGACGGGCCGAACTTTTAATATCCTCCACCATTTGGGAGAAAATTTCAACAAATTCCGAAAAATACCCTTTAAATATAAAAACCATTAAGATTTTCAAATACGAAATTTGAAAAATCATCAAAATACTGACTAAAATGAGGTACCGTTATATGGGGGCTATACGAAGACGTGGACCTACATGGTCCATTTATAAACTTAACCTGCCAACTGAAAGAAGCGTGATTAAAATAAACAGACGGGCATTGCTAAATCGTCTTGGATTTTTACGCTGATCCAGAATATATATTCATAAATAGGGTCTATCATGAATATTTCGAGGAGTTATAAACGGAATCACAAAGCTAATATACCCTCCATAGAATGGTGGAGGGCATAAAAACGATAAATGATGCAGTTAAAATCATACAAATACCGGGAGTTACCGTTATATTGGGGTCTATACCACCATTTGCTGGTGGTATTTATCTCACAATCTATTGATTTTTAGCGAACCAGTTACATCGATATTATCGTAAATATAAAATGTGTTTGATGCATGAGGCTCATACCTATGATTTTTAACTCATATTTTATTCGAAGACGACATGACATGAAGGTTATACTAATATTGAGTCTTTAACTCAAGATGTAAAGATAAACACTGTTTACGTAAAGACCCCAGACCATCTTCATCACTGTTGTTAAATTACGTCAAACAACAAACTTGTATGCATGTATGGGTACCTCCTCGACCGTGAAATTTTTTATGTATACACCGTATACGCAGGAACATAGTATGCGTAGGTTTGCCATTGATTTATACTCCATAAAAAAAACTGAAAAATAAAAACAACAACAACATGTCCTTAAGGAATATTTATATCCTTAAAGTGTGTGCAAAAAGTACAATGACGAAAAAAAACCAAGGACGAAGGATTTCCAGGTATTCATTGTAACACATAATGTCGTCCAGACTTATGTTACCAAAATTTATTAATGTCGTGACTTTAATGTAACGATATTGACAAAAAAGTCTAAAGACACTGTAATTTGTTCATTTTAGTTTCTTGGGCAATGCTACTGCTAACAAAACGTGTAATAGTTTGGTCTACATTTTTATACCCTCCACCATAGTAAGTTTGTCATTCCGCTTGTAACACTTCGGAAATTATATTTTAGACCCCAAAAAGTAAATATATTCTTGATAATAATAAAATTCTAAATCGATTTATCAATGTCCGTCCGTCTATCCGTCTGTCCGTCTGTGGAAATAACTCTAGCTTCCGAACGAAATGAAGTAGGTTGATAAAATTTAACTCAATTGTGTACTATGTCTGCAGGACTTTTGGTATTGAAAATGTATACAAACATACAATGTTTCGCCACCGCAGCCAGAACCAATTATTACCAACAAATACCAGTTTTAAGACAAATCCGTGAAAAAATGTAACGAAAACCATCAAAATACCGCATATCGGGAGGTACCATTATGTGGGGGCTATACCAAATCGTGGACCAAATCGTGGACCTACCTATATTATATGGGAACTATACCACAACGTGGGCGGATATATCTCATTTTTAATACCAACCATCCTAGGCACAATACAAATTATTCTGCAAAATTTTGAGGTTCTACGTCAAATAATGTGGGATGTATAGTGATTTCAACAGACAGACAGACGGACAGACAAATTGGTTATATATGCAAAATTCCATACCACTTGGGCGGATATTACACGTTTGGCGCACAATAAAAGGCAAATCGTACGAAGATATATATGGGAGATATATCTCAATTTTGACCGATAATATTATCAATTTCTATGGGAGTCTTCCTTGGGTCAAACAAATCACTTGTGCAAAATTTCATCTGGATCGGGCAATAAATGCGACACGTGCTTTGTTTATAATAATATATGGACAGAAAGACGTACGGACATGCATAAATCGACTCAGAATGTGATTCTATGCAGATAATCAAAAGGAATTATGGGTCTATCTAGTTTCCACCTACCATTCTAAGATATATTTCGAATTGAAAAAAATGAATAAAATTTTTTTGAATGCAGAATTACAATGTTTTTTAATTATTTCAATAATACTTCTCTTATATTTTATTTACTTTGAAATTTTTGCAAGCAATTGTGAGAGCAAATTCCAATTTATGCCTTTGCTTCGCAAATAAATCCATGTTTAGCAGCACAGTCCTTGTCGTTCCATTGGAACCCAGCTGCATTAGCCAAAAGGTGCAAGCAATGTTCATTACTGTTCATATTGTTTGGTTCTCCTTTAGCAAAATTAGAGTAGTTAACACGACCACCCTTCGATGACCAGTAGAATGGACGATTTGGGTCCTTGACTCTGTTATATTCATCATTAGCTCCTAACCAAAAATCCCTGGGGTTTCCTAAATTTTGAGAGAACAATTTTTGAGATCAATTCTAGCTTTAATCTCGGAATGTATGTTATACCAACGTATGACTTCAGTGCATCGACTACAACGGCATTCTTGTTACCGTCGGGTATTTCAAGAAGTTGCAGTCCCTTTCGAGCGCATTCGTGTGCTGCCTCAAACCAATTGTACTGAAAGAGAGAAACACCAGAAATGTATTATTTAAATATCACTCAAATCTCAAATCAAATGACAAGGAACTTACATTCTGATCTATTTCAATGTAAAAAACACCACCATCAAAACCACGTTGCAATGTTGGAACAGCTCGTACTGATTCCAGAGCCACAGCGGCCATGCAAAATGCTATAGCTATCACTGTAACACTTTTCATTCTGTCAACGATGCGTTTTCCCAGAAAACTGAACTGATTCGAATTCCGACTCCCATCTTTTATATACAAAATATTTATTATCTTTTTTTTGTAGTGCATTTATCAGAAAGCCAAACATCATAAACCCTTTTAAACAAATAGCCAATAAAAAGTTACATCTTTTCATGCTAAATATAGTTCTAATAAATTCAGGGTTATTTATCTTTCTAGATAATATTTAGAAGGCACGGCAACAGTTTATGGCCCCCACAACAACAGTTAGCAACAAGTTTTGACTTTTAATTCAACGCTGCGGGAAATCAATCGCATTGCAATTCATTGACCTCAAAGAAAAATTTTGCACACATGTTTATTTTTCCAGTAGGCAGGTTAAGTTCGTAAGTGGGCCATGTAGGTCTACGTTTTCATATAGCCCCCATATATAAATACCTCCAGATATACGGTATTTTGATGATTTTAGCGACCTTATTCACCTTAATTGTTTCAAATTTGGCGTTTGAAGTTCGAAATAGATACAACAGCCTAAGACAGAAAATTGTCTATGCAAGTTCACGTCTTCATATAGGCCCCATTAACGGTACCTCCCGATATTCGGTGTTTTGACGATTTTAGCGACATTATTCACCGTAATTCTCAATTTTTTTTTTAAATTTGCTATTTGAAGTTCGTAAAGGGAACTACAGTCTGTGACAGAAAATTGTCTATGCAGGTCCAGGTCTATGCAGGTCCATATATCAGTACCTCCCTATATTCGGTATTTTGACGAGTTTAGGTACAAAACTCACCGAAATTGTTTGAGATGTCGTATTTGAAGTTCGTAAGGATGCTACAGCCTGTGACAGAAAATTATCTTTGCTGGTTCAGGTCTTCGCACAGCTCCTATATATCGGTACCTCCCTATATACGATATTTTGACGATTTTAGCTGCATTATTCATCGTTTATTTCAAGTTTCGAATTTGAATATGGTAATGGCTTATGACAAACAATGCCTATGTAGGTTCACGTCGTATAGACCTCAATATAACGGCTATATTCGGTATTTTTAAAATTTTAACATAATTTTTTAAGAATTATAATTTTTGAAAATTTTAAAATTCGTTCCAAATGGTGGATGGTATTCAAAGTTCGGCCCGACTGAACTTACTGCTTTTTAACTTGTTCAAATATTACATTGTAAAATGTTGGGAATGTGAGACTTGATCGGGTCTAAACCTTAATAATCAAACCTCTCTTTCAAAAAAAATCTGAAAGTTGCGGAACTATGTATTCGATTCTCAAGCTTCAAGATTCACAATTTTTGAGCGTTTTTAAGTATGTACTATTAGATCAATAAATGATAAATTTCGAAAAATGTCTAAAATTTGAGTATGCGTTTTATAGGAGTTTATACCCTCCACCATACTATGGAAGTATATTAACTTTGTCATTACGTTTGTAACTCCTCGAATTACATATATCAGACCCAACAAAGTATATATAAAGGATAAGAAAAAAAGTCAAACGCCATAATTTTTATATTTTTTTAAATTTTATTGAATGAAAGCAAAAAATGTCGGATATAGCATCAAATTTTAGAATAAGTTTAGATTTGTTCGAATTGGTCACCTTTAGCACGAATTATGGCCTTCTAACGGCCATAGAAACGAATGAAAGCAAAAAATGTCGGAAAGAGTATCAAATTTTTGAATAAGTTTAGATTTGTTCGAATTAGTCCAAAGGATTTGTTATCCGGAGATTTTGGTGGCCTTTGTGCGCTGGAAATGAAACGATGAACCTCGTTTTGTAACCATTCTTGAGTGACGAGTGCTGAGTGCGATGGTGCTGAGACCTTGAGTTCTGGTGGCCAACCGAAGGTGTACATTTTTAGCTGACCTCTTTGGCAAGTAAACACGATCATTTTGTTTGTTTACAAACTGCTGCACAACAAATGTTTTCTCATAGGAAATAACCAAATTCGGCAGTTCACCACTTTCGACAATTTTTTAGCTCCATTTAATCTATTTTCTTTCTGTTGCGGTGTAAGTTCGTGCACTTTTTGGAATTTCAAAGGCTTTACTGCCAGCTCATTTTTCAATATTTGCCGAATGGAAAATTGCGATACGTTCAGCTCACGAGCCATTTTTCGGCCACTGCGACGCGGGTTTCGATCAAGTCGCTTCTATACTTTTCGAATCATTTCTGCTGATGTTGCTGTTTTCTTCCGTCCACTTCCTTGTCGTGGGGCTACGCTACCAGTATCACGGTAACGAGACACAAAATATTTATTCACATTTAACGATAGCCACTTGTGGTTTTCCAGCCAAATATAAAGAAATCACACTATCACGCTTGAATTCCATCACGAATAACTTTTTTCTGGACAATTCTCACCAAAATGCTTTTGTACGCTTGTAAACAATATAATGAGCTGTCACTGGAATAATTTTAACAGCTGTCGGACGAGTGTCTTAGAAATGACAGCAGTCTGAAGTTGGTTGCAGTTTTTTCATCTCACTCTGTATTTCCAAAAGCACCTCTTTATCACAAACCTACCACCAACAGGGATCCCAATACAAAATTGTCATTCACCATTAGCCAAACTGTTCCAAATTCCAAAACCTCCTTCATATATCAAACTTACTTCCAACCTTTATTCACATACCAAATTTCAGGATTTTATCTCCATCAATTCACATCATACCAAATGGTACCCTTTTAAAAGTTTAGAACCATTTTAGAATTTTTCGTTAGATTAAAGTTCGAATTCCCAAAAACCCTTTGGTACGTATATACTATATCTGTCCATCGGTGAATCTCATTAGAAAATTTCAGAATTCTAGCTCATTTCGTTTTTCCAATACAAAGTATAATATTTTTAGTACATTTTTGTACTTATTGTACCCAGCCTTTTTATATGCCTATGCACCAAGACTGACCCTTGTCCAAAATTTTAAGATTCTATCTCCAGCCGTTCGGTGTTGATTCTCAGTATCAGAATTATGATTTTAGTTTCTTGGGCAATGCTACTGCTAACAAAACTTGTATGGAGGGTACATTAAGTTTGTCATTCCGCTTGTAACACTTCGAAATTTACATTTTAGACCCCAAAAAGTAAATATATTCTTGATAATAATAAAATTCTAAATCGATTTATCAATGTCCGTCCGTCTATCCGTCTGTCCGTCTGTGGAAATAACTCTAGCTTCCGAACGAAATGAAGTAGGTTGATAAAATTTAACTCAATTGTGTACTATGTCTGCAGGACTTTTGGTATTGAAAATGTGCCATGTAGGTCCACGTCTTCGTATAGCCCCCATATAACGGTACCTCCCGATATTCGGTATTTTGATGATTTTAGAAACATTATTTACCGGAATTGTTTCAAATTTGGTATTTGAAGTTTATAATATATACTACAGCATAAAACAGAAAATGGACCATGTAGGTCCACGTCTTAGTATAACCCCTATGTAACGGTACCCCCGATATTCGGTATATTGATGATTATAGAGACATTATTTACCGGAACTATTTCAAATTTGCTATTTGAAGTTCGTATTGGATGATAGAACTTATGACAGAAAATTATCCGTTCAGGTCCACGTTTTGGTATAGCCCCCATAGAATAGTACCTCCCGATATTAGGTATTTTAAATAATGTCTATAATGTCTCTATACATTATTTACAGGAACTATTTCAAATTTGCTATTTGAAGTTCGTAATGAATACTATAGCCTATGACAGAAAATTGTCTGTGCAGGTCCAGGCTTTCGTATAGCCCCCATATAACGGTACACCCCGATATTCGGTATTTTCATGATTTTAGCGACATTATTTACCGGAATTGTTTCAAATTTCGCATTGGAAGTTCGTAATGGATATTACAGCCTATGACAGAAAATTGTCTGTGCAGATCCACGTTTTATAACCACCATGGTACCTCCCTATATACCGTATTTTGATGATTTTAGCTACATTATAAACAGATAGATAGACCCTAATGTAATAGCTACATTCGGCATTTTTAAAATTTTAACAGAAGTTTTAACGGATTTTATAGTTTTTGAGAATTGCCAAATTCGTTCCAAATGGTGGAGGGTATTCAAAGTTCGGCCCGGCCCTCAAGCGAGTCACCAAAAAATATGGTTAAAAACTCACTTTAAGCGTGGCCGTAGTGGTCAAATTATTCTACAAATTTGTTGGTCAAAAAATACAACTATAGGTCACGGAAGACATAAAAGTCTAAATCTCACATAAAAGAGAGGAATTTATATACATTAAAGAGAAATTTTAAAGCCGTACCTTATGTGACGTATACAAACATACAATGTTTCGCCACCGCAGCCAGAACCAATTATTACCAACAAATACCAGTTTTAAGACAAATCCGTGAAAAAATTTAACGAAAACCATCAAAATACCGTGGACCTATACATGCAATGTTTTGCCACCGAAGCTGGAACCCATTATGATCAACAAATACCAATTTTTAGACAAATCCGTGAAAAAATGTGGCAAAAATCATCAAAATACCGAATATCGGAAGGTACCGTTATATGGGGACTATACCAAACGTGGGCGGATATATCTCATTTTTAATACCAACCATCCTAGGCACAATACAAATTATTCTGCAAAATTTTGAGGTTCTACGTCAAATAATGTGGGATGTATAGTGATTTCAACAGACAGACAGACGGACAGACAGATTGGTTATATATGCAAAATTCCATACCACTTGGGCGGATATTACACGTTTGGCGCACAATAAAAGGCAAATCGTACGAAGATATATATGGGAGATATATCTCAATTTTGACCGATAATATTATCAATTTCTATGGGAGTCTTCCTTGGGTCAAACAAATCACTTGTGCAAAATTTCATCTGGATCGGGCAATAAATGCGACACGCGCTTTGTTTATAATAATATATGGACAGAAAGTCGGACGGACATGCATAAATCGACTCAGAATGTGATTCTATGCAGATAATCAAAATGAATTATGGGTCTATCTAGTTTCCACCTACCATTCTAAGATATATTTCGAATTGAAAAAAATGAATACAATTTTTTTAATGCAGAATTAATTTTTTTTTAATTATTTCAATATTACTTTTCTTCTTTTGGATTAACTTTGAAAATTTTGCAAGCAATTGTGAGAGCAAATTCCAATTTATGCCTTTGCTTCGCAAATAAATCCATGTTTAGCAGCACAGTCCTTGTCGTTCCATTGGAACCCAGCTGCATTAGCCAAAAGGTGCAAGCAATGTTCATTACTGTTCATATTTTTTGGTTCTCCTTTAGCAAAATTAGAGTAGTTAACACGACCACCATTCGATGACCAGTAGAATGGACGATTTAAATCTTTGACTCGGTTATATTCATCATTAGCTCCTAACCAAAAATCCCTGGGGTTTCCTAAATTTTGAGAGAACAATTTTTGAGATCTATTCTAGCTTTAATCTCGGAATGTATGTTATACCAACGTATGACTTCAGTGCATCCACTACAACGGCATTCTTGTTAGCATCGGGTATTTCAAGAAGTTGTAGGCCTTTTCGAGCGCACTCGTGTGCTGCCTCAAACCAATTGTACTGCAAGAGAAACACGAGAAATGTATTATTTAAAAATTCAATTGATTTTCTGGAATCAAATTCAGAGAAAAGATTTCGAAGTCGACTTCCGAATAAATGACCACATAAATGCTCACTTAGAATTGATCCAAGAAACTCACTTTTATATTACAAATTTACATTCAAATTCATGTTTTTGTGCGATTTGATATTTGAGTTATTTGGAAGAAATGCAAAATTTAATATAAGCTAACATAATGACAAGGAACTTACATTCTGATCTATTTCAATGTAAAAAACACCACCATCAAAACCACGTTGCAACGTTGGAACAGCTCGAACTGGTTCCAAGGCCACTGAGGCCATGCAAAATGCTATAGCTATCACTGTAACACTTTTCATTCTGTCAACGATGCGTTTTCCCAGAAAACTGAACTGATTCGAATTCCGACTCCCATCTTTTATATACAAAATATTTATTATCTTTTTTTTGTAGTGCATTTATCAGAAAGCCAAACATCATAAACCCTTTTAAACAAATAGCCAATAAAAAGTTACATCTTTACATGCTAAATATAGTTCTAATAAATTCAGGGTTACTTATCTTTCTAGATAATACTTAGAAGGCACGGCAACAGTTTATGACCCCCACAACAACAGTTAGCAACTAGTCTTGACCTTTAATTCAGCACTGCGGGAAATTAAATGCAATCGCATTGCAATTCATTGACCTCAAAGAAAAATTTTGCACACATGTTTATTTTTCCAGTAGGCAGGTTAAGTTTGTAAGTGGGTCATGTAGGTCCACGTTTTCATATAGCCCCCATATAACGGTACCTCCAGATATTCGGTATTTTGATGATTTTGGCGACATTACTCACCGGAATTGTTTTAAATTTGATGTTTGAAGTTCGAAATAGATACTACAGACTAAGACAGAAAATTATCTATGCAGGTTCACGTCTTCGTATAGCCCCCATATAACGGTACCTCCCGATATTCGGTATTTTAAATTTCTTAATTCTTAATTTTTTAAGGGGAACTACATTCTGTGACAGAAAATTGTCTATGCAGGTCCAGGTCTTCGTATAGGGCCCATATATCAGTACCTCCCTATATCCGGTATTTTGACGAGTTTAGGTACAAAACTCACCGAAATTGTTTGAGATGTCGTATTTGAAGTTCGTAAGGATGCTACAGCCTGTGACAGAAAATTATCTTTGCTGGTTCAGGTCTTCGCACAGCTCCTATATAACGGTACCTCCCTATATACGATATTTTGACGATTTTAGCTGCATTATTCATCGTTTATTTCAAGTTTCGAATTTGAATATGGTAATGGCTTATGACAAACAATGCCTATGTAGGTTCACGTCGTATAGACCTCAATATAACGGCTATATTCGGTATTTTTAAAATTTTAACATAATTTTTTAAGAATTATAATTTTTGAAAATTTTAAAATTCGTTCCAAATGGTGGATGGTATTCACAGTTCGGCCCGACTGAACTTACTGCTTTTTAACTTGTTCAAATATTACATTGTAAAATGTTGGGAATGTGAGACTTGATCGGGTCTAAACCTTAATAATCAAACCTCTCTTTCAAAAAAAATCTGAAAGTTGCGGAACTATGTATTCGATTCTCAAGCTTCAAGATTCACAATTTTTGAGCGTTTTTAAGTATGTACTATTAGATCAATAAATGATAAATTTCGAAAAATGTCTAAAATTTGAGTATGCGTTTTATAGGAGTTTATACCCGTCCACAATACTATGGAAGTATATTAACTTTGTCATTACGTTTGTAACTCCTCGTAATACACATATCAGACCCAACAAAGGATATATATAGGATGAGATAAAAAAACTGCAACAAAGTCATACGCCATAATTTTTACATTGTTTTTTAAATTTTTTTTTGGATGAAAGCAAAAAATATCGGATATAACATCGAATTTTAGAATAAGTTTAGATTTGTTCGAATTGGTCACCTTCGGCACGAATTATGGCCTTCTAACGGCCAAAGTATCGAATGAAAACAAAAAATGTCGGAAAGAGTATAAATTTTTTGAATAAGTTTAGATTTGTTCGAATTGGTCACCTTCGGCACGAAATATGACCTTTAAACGGCCAATGAAACCGTCACATGCTGCCTGAATGTTGCTCTGCGGGATTTTGGCCCATTTTCGCCCTAACGCTTGCTTAAGGTGATCGATACCTTGATATTTTTTAGTACCAACCTTGCTTTCCAAAATACTCCAGACACATTAGTCCAAAGGATTGGTATCCGGAGATTTTGGTGACCTTTGTGCGCTGGAAATGAAGAGAGGAACCTCGTTTTGTAATCATTCTTGAATGACGCGTGCTGAGTGCGATGGTGCTGAGTCCTGTTGTCCAAGGTCTGCGGCCAAAATGTTTGCGTGCCCAAGGCTTTAATACACCCTTCAGAATATGTTCGCGATAATATTCCGCATTTATTCTGACGTCATGGTCGACTAATAAGAGTGGAGAGCGACCATCGACTGTTATGGCGGCCCACACCATCACCGTGGCCGGCGCTTGAGTTTTGGTGGCACACCGAAGGTGCACATTTTCAGCTGACCTCTTTGGCAAGTAAACACGATCATTTTGTTTGTTTACAAACTGCTGCACAACGAATGTTTTTCTCATCGGTGAAAGCCAAATTCGGCAGTTCACCACTTTCGGCCAAGCGAAGCAACTCTTTAGCTCTTTTGAATCTATTTTCTTTCTGTTGCGGTGTAAGTTCTAGCACTTTTTGGAATATCAATGACTTTACCCTGAGCTCATTTTTCAATATTTGCCGATTGGAATATTGCGATATGTTCAGTTCTAGAGCCATTTTTCGGCCACTGCCATGCGGGTTTCGATGAATTCGCTTCTATACTTTTCAAACCATTCCACTTCCTTGTCGTGGGGCTACGCTACCAGTATCACGGTAACGAGCGATGGTACTAGACACAAAATATTTATTCACATTTAAATACTGGAGTGCTCTAACGATAGCCACTTGTGGTTTTCCAGCCAAATATTAAGAAATCATACTATCACGCTTGAATTCCATCACGAATAACTTTTTTCTGGAAAATTCTCACCAAAATGCTTTTGTACGCTTGTAAACAATATAATGAGCTGTCACTTGAATAATTTCAACAGCTGTCGGACGAGTGTCTTAGAAATGACAGCAGTCTGAATTTGGTTGCAGTTTTTTCATCTCACTCTGTATTTCCAAAAGCACCTCTTTATCACAAACCTACCACCAACAGGGATCCCAATACAAAATTGTCATTCACCATTAGCCAAACTGTTCCAAATTCTGTACTATTTAGTACAGTTCGTACACCTAGTAGACATTCCAAAACCTCCTTCATATATCAAACTTACTTCCATCCTTTATTCACATACCAAATTTCAGGATTTTAGCTCCATCAATTCACATCATACCAAATGGTACCCTTTTAAAAGTTTAGAACCATTTTAGAATTTTTCGTTAGATTAAAGTTCGAATTCCCAATATTTTCGAATATTTTTAGTACATTTTTGTACTTATTGTACCCAGCCTTTTTATATGCCTATGCACCAAGACTGACCCTTGTGCAAAATTTTAAGATTCTGGCTTCAGCCGTTGGTTGTTTATATATATATGGATAAGAAAATGTAAAGACTTCCGTGATTGCTTAATTAGGTATGACATTTTTTGGTTTTCCACAGGCTTATGGCCTCTTGCATTGCGGATTCGGATACATCAAATTTATGGAATACAATTTAATTGAACAAAAATAAATAACAAGACCTTAAATAATATTTATCAGCAAAAGCAATTTGTAACAAACGCACGCACACACACTCCGATTTACAGCACATCTGTATAAATAGCGAATTCGCTGGACACCATCTAACATAGAAAACGCTGCATAGCATAAATATTAAATCGCATTAAATTTGTTTACTAAAATAATATTTCATGTTATGATAACTAACCATATTTCCTATTTCTGGCGAAGAGTGCTGGCGGCATGGTCCTCCACCTTGTGCTCGTCAATGGTTCCGCTGCTGGCATCACCCAATCCAACATTGTGTCCAGTTTGTTTGATTGTGGCGTGTATAATTTTGAAATACATTTGTGGTTAGACTCTATCAAAAATCAATAAAATTCATATTCGAGCATATAAAAGTGACCGACAAAGGGAAAGAGAGACCCTGACGGACGGAGGGAAAAAAGTATAAATTTTGTAATTTAAATAGTTTTGTGGTGAAAAATAGTTGAGGTTTTCGTTTAACACATCAATGAATTTGATAAAATTTTGTAGGCATTCGTTTCAGTTGAAATGATATTTAAATGCCAATTTATAAAATTGTATGCACACAGAATATTGTTGTCCATGTGTGTGTGAGTGAGTGTGTGAGTGAGTGTGTCAGTGTGTGTCCGTGTGTGAATCGGTCGCACATGGAAATCAGTGTAAATTATGACATTTATCAAAATTACTGCGGTTATAGGGGTTGTTTGTACAAGTGTAATATTTTAATATTAAATAAACATGTAAATATACTCTCGGTACAATACCACACCTGGAATCTGATGAATATATTTTTTTTTTTTTTGAAAGTCTATATAAAATAAAATTTCAATGAAATACATTTGGCCATAGAGGTTTAATTACAATTAAGAATGTAAATGTAAACACCATGGTGTATTAATTTACTCTGTGATTTAACGTAGTCAAATGAATGTAGGAAAGAATGACTGCTAGATGAGGGATTCGAACCTTCCAAAATTAAATGTAAGTTCGAAGATAACACTGTGCGACGCACAAAATAATTACAAGGAAAACATGGTAGGTTATGAAAATCGAGCTTAAAATACTAGACATGTGTTTCGTTGTTGTTATATCCACCGCCATACATAGTATGGAGGGTATATAAATTATGTCAGTCCGTTTATAACATCCCGAAATAAGCATATTAGTCCCCACAGAGTATATACATATTCTTGATCAACATAAGATTCAATTTCGACTTAGCCATGCCCGCCCGTCTGCCGTAATCACGCTAGAGGATATGATAGAAAGCTAAGATTTTGCATAGAGTTCTCTTTTGTCCATAGGCAGTTCGAAGATGAGCCATATAATTGCATGTTCCCCATGTTCGTTGCTTTGAGGATTTTAGCCACACTTCCTTACGGAATTGTGTCAATTTCGGTATTTATAGTTTATAACATGTTCCAAATCTTGTGCAGAGTACTGTATACAGGGTGAGATAAAAACAAGTAAGCAAAAGCTACAGTCGAGCGGGGCCGACCGTTGAATACCCTACAATACTATAATAAACCATACAGTTTATTAGGCGAAATACTCGACAGAATTCCACAAGATATTGTGACAAATAATAAAAGAAAACCATCAGGTTTCGTTCTCCAATTTTCGAATAATAGCAACTTAAACTAATTTGCTCATTTCCAATTTATTGGTAGATGTTGCACTTAAATGGTCTTCCTAGATCTGGAACCAATCTTTCCCAAAGACTCTCAGAAGTGGCAAACGAATAACATTTATTATTGGTTTTTGACTGAAAAGCATATATATGAGATACAGACATTTGACTATAATCTTCAACGAAATCAGCGTTAACAAAATAGTCAGAAGTGCGTCTTTCCTGTATTTGTGAATTCTCCAAAAAGTCACTGGAATGTACATTTTCGTATTTTGTCTACAAAAGTTGGCAAACTATTTCACACATTGAATATTTTTGGATGGCCATCCGAAACTGTTTGGCTTTTGCAATGTGCGGTAACCCCCATTCAAATGTGCGTGAGGATCGGGCGATAATTACGACCCACCGACAATTTTGCAGTTTTTTGGTTCATTTCAACCCCTCATCTCCAAAAAGAGTAGCCTTCTATTCTGACCCTCATCTTATTTCCATGCAAAATTTCGTAAGGATAGGGCCATAAATGCGATCTGTATATGATATCCTGATATCCTAACTACTTAGTTTTTTTAGCTGTAGAAATATTACCAAATGTTTAATTCAAAATGAAAATATGCCAAAAATGTGACAAAATTGAAAAAATATGAGAAAATGTAAAAGATCTGCCAATAGAACTTGAGTCGAACCTGGAGAGTTTCTAGTGTATAATTCGCATATGCTAATTTGCAATAAGTTCAAAATATATACTACTTTCCAGAGAACGGCCCTTGTAAGCCATCATCCACACCAAATATGCCTGATGAGCCGCTTAACCAACGGTGAAACGCGTCGCATAGTGGTGAGTGTGTAATAGTGTCTATCTGGCTTTCCTTTTCACTGCAAATTTCAGATCATTAAGCTCGTCTCGAAAGAGAAAACAAACACATAAATCATAAAACATATGATCTTCGCCTTAACAAGGCAAAACTCAAAAATTCAGCCGAGCCTGGCTGTGGGATTTGAACCGCGGACCTCGGTGTGCAGCCAACTAGAAGTTGCCGTCTCTACATTCAGAGCCATTAAACCGTCTTCCTAAAAGCAGCACTAAAACAAGTGTATGCATTGGAAGCAATGTAGTTGTTGTGGACAAAAAATCCATCACTACAAAAGCAAAAAAACTTTGCTGTGAAAAAGATCTGCCAATAGAAATTGAGTCGAACCTGGAGAGTTTCTAGTGTATAATTCGCATATGCTAATTTGCAATAAGTTCGAAATATATACTACTTTCCAGAGAACGGCCCTTGTAAGCCATCATCCACACCAAATATGCCTGATGAGCCGCTTAACCAACGGGGAAACGCGTCGCATAGTGGTGAGTGTGTGATAGTGTCTATCTGGCTTTCCTTTTCACTGCAAATTTCAGATCATTAAGCTCGTCTCGAAAGAGAAAACAAACACATAAATCATAAAACATATGATCTTCGCCTTAACAAGGCAAAACTCTTAAATATTTTCAGCTTTAGAGAGATATTTTTATGCGATTTTTTAGACGTTTTTTCTTTCCATGCCAAGAAGCCATTCAGAATTAATGAGAACTGTCGAAATCAGTTCAGCCGTTCTCGACATATAAGAGATCTTTCAAGCATATCTTCTTTGATAGACATATATATCGCACCTATTTTGCTATATATCCGATTTGTTGGATGCTAAGATCAATGTAAAGGTCAGAAGTAACATTGTGATGGCTTCGTGATTTCGCCGGGATTTAAAATATTCACGGTTTAATGACAAATTTTGAATTTTTTCAACACAAAAGATATGGTCTATTTTACCCGCTAAATATTATCCGATGACCACCCAAATTGGTAGGCTTCTTCCCCGCCCTAAACTCTAGCTTCATGCGAAGTTCCGCGTCGATTGGTCTATAATTGCGACCTGTATAGGTACTGCAAAATCCGACATTTTTTCAGTACTTGGTCCATTTCAACCCCTAAACATTTGGCGATCATCTCCAAAAGAAATAGGCTTCTATTCTGACCCTAACCCCAACTTCGTGCATTTTCGTAAGGATCGGGCCATAATTGCGACCTGTAGCGTGATTACAAATTAACATGGACAGATGGACGGACGGACATACATAGCTAGATCGACTCAGCTCGGCGAGCTAGGAAGATCCATATATACTTTCCCATATGGGAAACCAATATTTCGAGGTGTTACATAAATTCTAGCCCAATCAAACTTATAATACCCCCAACACATAGTGTTGTAGGGTATAAAAACTGCAACAAAGTCAAACGCCATAAATTTTAAATTTTTATACCCTACAATACTATGTGTTGGGGGTATTATAAGTTTGATTGGGCCAAAAATTATGTAACACCTCGAAATAGACGAACAGGTCAATCCTGACCGTTTCGGTGATGCCGATAGTAAATATATCGGATATATATTTCGAAATATATACAATGTGTCTACCGAAACGCTGAAAATAACTTACAGGCGAAATCCAAAACACACAATGGGCGAACTTCTGGTTTTTAATGCTGATTTCGTTGACGAATATAGCCAAATATCATAGAGAAGATCAGTCTAAATTTGACAATACAGAGGAACCTCTTGCTTTTGGAGATGATCGCAAAATATTTAGGGTTCAAATGAACCAAAAATAGAAAAATTTTCCTGATCACACAATTGAAACCGATCGACACGGATATTTGCTGAGAAGAGGGTTAAGGACAAGCAAGAAGTCTAGCATTTCGGATGACCATTGGATTATACTTAGCTGTAAAATGGACCACAACAACTAACAACAGACGGTGTGCGTAAATATTAGGCAAATGCCCCTGTACAAAAGGATAAGGATAATATCTGGGCAATGTTCTATGACATAATTTCAAATGCGGAGTCTTCCAAAAATGGATTTGGACATAAGGGTGCTTCTAACATATTGTAGTGTTGTAGGGTATCACATGGTCGGCCCCGCACGACTATAGCCTTTGCTTACTTGTTTTTTTTTAATTTTATTGAATGAAAGCAAAAAAAGGCGGAAATAGCAACACATTTTAGAATAAGTTTAGATTTGTTCAAATTGTCACGAATTATGGCCTTCAAACGGCCAATGAAATCGTCACACGCTGCTGCTGAATGTTTTTCTGCGGTATTTTGGCCCATTCTCGGCGAAGCGCTTGCTTGTGACGATCGACAGTTTGGTATTTTTTGGTGTCAAACTTGCTTTCCAGACACGATAGTCCAACGGATTGGTATCTGGAGACTTTGGTTGCCATTGTGCGCTGGAAATAAAGCGAGGAACTTCATTTTGTAACCATTTTTGGGTGGCGCGTGCTGAGTGCGATGGTAATGAGTTCTGTTTGAAAGTCCAGAGTCTGCGGCCCAAAATGTTTGCGTGCCCAAGGCTTTAATACAGCCTCCAGAATATTTTCGCGATAATATTCGGCATTTATTCTGATAACACGGTCGATTAATAAGAGCAACCATCGGCTGTTATGGCGGCCCACACCATCACCATGGCCGGCGCTTGAGTTCTGGTGGCCAACCGAAGGTGCACAGTTTCAGCTGATCTCTTTGGCAAGTAAACACGATCATTTTGTTTGTTTTCAAACTGCTGGACAACGAATGATTTCTCATCGGAGGAAACCAAATTTGGCAATTCACCACTTTCGGCCAAGCACTTATTGGAATTTCAATGGCTTTACCCTTAGCTCATTTTTATACCCTACACCACATAGTGGTAAGGGTATTATGTCTTTGTGCATTTGTTTGTAACAGGCAAAAGGAAACGAGATAGACCCATAGTCCCATTGCTGATCTGCATAGAATCAAATTCTGAGTCGATTTATGCATGTCCGTCCGTCCATCTGTCCATGTATTTTTGTAAACAATGTACAGTTCGCATTTATTGCACTATCCAGATGAAATTTTGCACAAATCATTTGCTTGGCCCAAGGACGAACCCTATTAAAATTGGAGATAATCGGTCAAAATTTAGATATAGTTTCCATATATATCTTCGTCCGATTTGCCTTTTATTGGCCACCAAACGTGTAATATCAGCCCGAATAGTATGGAATTTCGCACATACAACCAAATTAGGCCTGAAAGAAAGTATGCCAAATTTTATTCGGTTCAGATTCGAAATCGGTTCCGATTTGGATATAGCTCCCATATATACTGTTCATCCGATTTGTTATATTTGTTACCCACAGCCGTAATATGCACTCCGTAACAACAATATTCAGGGAAATATATCAAACACAGCTCAGAAATATCTTTGTCAAATTTTATGGAGATCGATTCAAATTTGGATACAGCTCCCATATATGTCTTTATCCGATTTCAAATTAATTGTGCACCAAATGAGCAATACAAGTCCGAATTTAAAAGATACAACTGCTACGGCATATTTAAACTTTTAATTATTATGCGGAGCTCTACTAAATTAGAAAAGTGGTGCAGGGTATCATAAAGTCGGCCCGCCCGACTTTAAGACTTTTTTTACTGGTTAATATTTGCCGAATGGAATATCGCGATATGTTCAGCTCACGATCCATTTTTCGGCCACTGCGACGCGGGTTTCGACTAAGTCGCTTCTTTACTTTTGGAACCATTTTTGCTTATGTTGCTGTTTTCTTTCGTCCACTTCCTTGACGTCGGGCTACGCTACCAGTATCACGGTAACGAGCGATGGTACGAGACACAAAATATTTATTCACAGTTAAATGTTGAAGTGCTCTAACGATAGCCAATTGTCGTTTTCCAGCCAAATATTAACAAATCACACTATCACGCTTGAATTCCATCACGAATAACTTTATTTCGGGAAAATTCTCACCAAAATGCTTCCGTACGCTTTTAAACAATATAATGAGCTGTCACTAGAATAATTTTAGCAGCTGTCGGACGAGTGGCTTGGAAATGACAGCAGTCTGAAGTTGGTTGCAGTTTTTTCATCTTACCCTGTTTTGGTACCGATTATAGGCCCAAGTTGTATTTTCAAACAGAAATAGCCGTATGATTTAAATTTTGAAATCAGAATGGGTAGAAAAATTTCTTTGAACCCAAAAAAAAAACTTCATAAAAATCGCTAGAACTTTTGTATAATATAGTTACTGAATTTTGGTCAATGAATACGATACTGAATTCTGTCGGAACTTCATATTCTTTTACTACTAGTGCTAGAAGTTTCATTTTTTTCACTTTTTCAACTTTTTCCACAACTTTGCTCATATTATTTTTGTTTTTAGCGAGAATCTAAATGTTTTCATTTATTTACTGGACACCACCATTGCATGTAGTTAACCATCACCATTACAATTTTTATTATCACAAAAAATACCTATGATATGACACGTTGTTAGAATTTGATTCGATGTTTGATTGATGTCTAGAATATACTATTCTGATATTTTGCTATTAAATCGACCACACAAATCCACATACAAACATAACCATTACCGCACAACAATCAATAACCCAAATGGTCAACATCCATTCATGGACCACAAACACGCACCCACGCACAGTATCTGATGTGAATAATTTATAATTGACAATGATAGAACTTGGTAACCAACCGTATTTATGGATATGATAGACAATGTTTGTGAGAGGTCAATGGTAGTAGTTTATGTTCATTAGGATATAAATTAAAATAGGAAATATTTTAAGGAAAAAAACAAGTAAGCAAAGGCTACAGTCGAGCGGGGCCGACCGTTGAATACCCTACAACACTATAATAAATGATACAGTTTATATAGGCGAGATACTCGATAGAATTCCAAAAGATATTGTGACAAGTAGTAAAAGAAAACCATCAGGTTTCGTTCTCTAATTTTCGAATAATAGCAACTTAAACTAATTTGCTCATTTCCAATTTATTGGTAGATGTTGCACTTAAATGGTCTTCCTAGATCTGGAACCAATATTTTCCAAAGACCTATAATATCTTAGAAGTGGCAAAAGATTAACATTTATTATTGGTTTTTGACAGAAACGCATCTATATGAGATACAGACATTTGACTACATTCTTCAACGAAATCAGCGTTAACGAAATAGTCTCCAAAAAGTCACTGGAATGGACATTTTCGTATTTTGTCTACAAAAGTTGGCAAACTCCTTCACACATTGAATATTTTTGGATGGCCATCCAAAACTGCTTGGCTTTTGCAATGTCCGGTAACCCCCATTCAAATGTGCGTGAGGATCGGGCGATAATTACGACCTGCTGACAATTTTGCAGTTTTTTGGTCCATTTCAACCCCTAAATATATGACGATCATCTCCAAAAAAAGTAGGCTTCTATTCTGACCCTCATCTTATCTCCATGCAAAATTTCGTAAGTATCGGGCCATAAATGCGATCTGTATATGATATCCTGATATCCTAACTACTTAGTTTTGTAAGCTGTAGAAATATTACCAAATGTTTAATTCAAAATTAAAATATGCCAAAAATATGACAAAATTGAAAAAATATGAAAATTTTACAAAATCAATATTTTCATCATTAGAGAGATATTTTTATGGGATTTTTTCAGACGTTTTTTCTTTCCTGCCAAGAGGCCATTCTGAATTAATGAGAACTGTCGAAATCAATTCAGCCGTTCTCGACATATAAGAGATTTTTCAAGCATATCTTCTTTGATAAACATATATGTCGCACATATTTTGCTATATATCCGTTTTGTTGGATGTTAACATCAATGTAAAGGTCAGAAGTAACCTTGTGATGGCTTTGTGATTTCGCCGGAATTTAAAATATTCACGGTCTAATGAAAAATTTTGAATTTTTTCAACACAAAAGATATAGTCTATTTTACCCGCTAAATATTATCCGATGACCACCCAAATTGGTAGGCTTCTTGCCAGCCCTAAACTCTAGCTACATGCGAAATTCCGCGTCGATTGGTCTATAATTGCGACCTGTATAGCTACTGCAAAATTCAACATTTTTTCAGTATTTGGTCCATTTCAACCCCTAAACATTTGGCGATCATCTCCAAAAGAAATAGGGTTCCATTCTGACCCTAACCCCACCTTCGTGCAAAATTTCGTAAGGATCGGGCCATAATTGCGACCTGTAGAGTGATTACAAATTAACATGGACAGACGGACAGACGGACGGACGGACATACATAGCTAGGAAGATCCATATATACTTTCCTGTATGGGAAACCAATATTTCGAGGTGTTACATAAATTCTGGCCCAATCAAACTTATAATACCCCCAACACATAGTGTTGTAGGGTATAATTATTTAAATTTGATTTTTGTTTTAGCATCTCAAATGGCTCAATAATCTCTCCAGCATTTCGGACGGTATCTTACGAATAAATGTTTCAATTTTGCCTTTGTCAACGTTTTTAGCTATTATTTCTGATCACTTTTTTTTAGCCTTATTTTAAAGTGATCACAAATAATAGCTAAAAACGCTCTAAAGTCAATATTTAAGGAGTTATGGCCATTTTAAAATATTGACTAATTCGCACTTAAAAAAGTAATCACAAATAATAGCTAAAAACGCTCTAAAGTCAATATTTAAGGAGTTATGGCCATTTTAAAATATTGACTAATTCACAGTTAAAAAAGTGATCACAAATAATAGCTAAAAACGCTCTAAAGTCAATATTTAAGGAGTTATGGCCATTTTAAAATATTGACTAATTCACACTTAAAAAGTGATCACAAATAATAGCTAACAACGCTCTAAAGTCAATATTTAAGGAGTTATGGCCATTTTAAAATATTGACTAATTCTCACTTAAAAAGTGATCACAAATAATAGCTAAAAACTCTCTAAGGTCAACACTTAAGGAGTTATGGCCATTTTAAAATATTGACTAATTTACACTTAAAAAGTGTAAACACATATAAAATCTAAAAACGCTCTAAAGTCAATATTTAAGGAGTTATGGCCATTTTAAAATATTGACTAATTCACACTTAAAAAAGTGATCACAAATAATAGCTAAAAACGCTCTAAAGTCAATATTTAAGGAGTTATGGCCATTTTAAAATATTGACTAATTCACACTTAAAAAAGTGATCACACATAATGGCTAAAAACGCTCTAAAGTCAATATTTAAGGAGTTATGGCCATTTTAAAATATTGACTAATTCACAGTTAAAAAAGTGATCACAAATAATAGCTAAAAACGCTCTAAAGTCAATATTTAAGGAGTTATGGCCATTTTAAAATATTGACTAATTCACACTTAAAAAAGTGATCACAAATAATAGCTAAAACGCTCTAAAGCCAATATTTAAGGAGTTATGGCCATTTTAAAATATTGACTAATTCACACTTAAAAAAGTGATCACAAATAATAGCTAAAAACGCTCTAAAGTCAATATTTAAGGAGTTATGGCCATTTTAAAATATTGACTAATTCACACTTAAAAAAGTGATCACACATAATGGCTAAAAACGCTCTAAAGTCAATATTTAAGGAGTTATGGCCATTTTAAAATATTGACTAATTCACACTTAAAAAAGTGATCACACATAATGGCTAAAAACGCTCTAAAGTCAATATTTAAGGAGTTATGGCCATTTTAAAATATTGACTAATTCACAGTTAAAAAAGTGATCACAAATAATAGCTAAAAACGCTCTAAAGTCAATATTTAAGGAGTTATGGCCATTTTAAAATATTGACTAATTCACACTTAAGAAAGTGATCACAAATAATAGCTAAAACGCTCTAAAGCCAATATTTAAGGAGTTATGGCCATTTTAAAATATTGACTAATTCACACTTAAAAAAGTGATCACACATAATGGCTAAAAACGCTCTAAAGTCAATATTTAAGGAGTTATGGCCATTTTAAAATATTGACTAATTCACACTTAAAAAAGTGATCACACATAATGGCTAAAAACGCTCTAAAGTCAATATTTAAGGAGTTATGGCCATTTTAAAATATTGACTAATTCACAGTTAAAAAAGTGATCACAAATAATAGCTAAAAACGCTCTAAAGTCAATATTTAAGGAGTTATGGCCATTTTAAAATATTGACTAATTCACACTTAAGAAAGTGATCACAAATAATAGCTAAAACGCTCTAAAGCCAATATTTAAGGAGTTATGGCCATTTTAAAATATTGACTAATTCACACTTAAAAAAGTGATCACAAATAATAGCTAAAAACGCTCTAAAGTCAATATTTAAGGAGTTATGGCCATTTTAAAATATTGACTAATTCACACTTAAAAAAGTGATCACACATAATGGCTAAAAACGCTCTAAAGTCAATATTTAAGGAGTTATGGCCATTTTAAAATATTGACTAATTCACAGTTAAAAAAGTGATCACAAATAATAGCTAAAAACGCTCTAAAGTCAATATTTAAGGAGTTATGGCCGTTTTAAAATATTGACTAATTCACACTTAAAAAGTGATCACAAATAATAGCTAACAACGCTCTAAAGTCAATATTTAAGGAGTTATGGCCATTTTAAAATATTGACTAATTCTCACTTAAAAAGTGATCACAAATAATAGCTAAAAACTCTCTAAAGTCAATATTTAAGGAGTTATGGCCACTTTAAAATATTGACTAATTCACACTTAAAAAAGTGATCACAAATAAAAGCTAAAAACGCTCTAAAGTCAATATTTAAGGAGTTATGGCCATTTTAAAATATTGACTAATTCACACTTAAAAAAGTGATCACAAATAATAGCTAAAAACGCTCTAAGGTCAACACTTAAGGAGTTATGGCCATTTTAAAATATTGACTAATTTACACTTAAAAAGTGTAAACACATATAAAATCTAAAAACGCTCTAAAGTCAATATTTAAGGAGTTATGGCCATTTTAAAATATTGACTAATTCACACTTAAAAAAGTGATCACAAATAATAGCTAAAAACGCTCTAAAGTCAATATTTAAGGAGTTATGGCCGTTTTAAAATATTGACTAATTCACACTTAAAAAAGTGATCACAAATAATAGCTAAAACGCTCTAAAGTCAATATTTAAGGAGTTATGGCCATTTTAAAATATTGACTAATTAACACTTAAAAAAGTGATCACAAATAATAGATAAAAACGCTCTAAAGTCAATATTTAAGGAGCTAGAATAAGGAGTTATGGCCGTTTTAAAATATTGACTAATTCACACTTAAAAAAGTGATCACAAATAATAGCTAAAAACGCTCTAAAGTCAATATTTAAGGAGTTATGGCCATTGTAAAATATTGACTAATTCACACTTAAAAAAGTGAACACAAATAATAGCTAAAAACGCTCTAAAGTCAATATTTAAGGAGTTATGGCCATCTTAAAATATTGACTAATTAACACTTAAAAAGTGATCACAAATAGTAGCCAAAAACGCTCTAAAGTCAACATTTAAGGAGTTATGGCCATTATAAAATATTTACTAATTCGCACTTAAAAGAGTGATCACAAATAATTGCTAAAAACGCTCTAAAGTCAATATTTAAGGAGTTATGGCCGTTTGAAAATATTGACTAATTCACACTTAAAAAAGTGATCACAAATAATAGCTAAAAAGCTCTAAAGTCAATATTTAAGGAGTTATGGCCATTTTAAAATATTACCTAATTCACACTTAAAAAAGTGATCACAAATAATAGCTAAAAACGCTCTAAAGTCAATATTTAAGGAGTTATGGCCATTTTAAAATATTGACTAATTCACACTTAAAAAAGTGATCACAAATAATAGCTAAAAACGTAATGGCCATAAAAGTTATGGCCATTATAAAATATTGACTAATTCACACTTAAAAAAGTGATCACAAATAATAGCTAAAAACGCTCTAAAGTCAATATTTAAGGAGTTATGTCCATTTTAAAATATTGACTAATTCACACTTAAAACAGTGATCACAAATAATAGCTAAAAACGCTCTAAAGCCAACATTTAAGGAGTTATGGCCATTTTAAAATATTGACTAATTCACACTTAAAAAAGTGACCACAAATAATAGCTAAAAACGATCTAAAGTCAATATTTAAGGAGTTATGGCCGTTTTAAAATATTGACTAATTCACACTTAAAAATGTGATGACATATAATGGCTAAAAACGCTCTAAAGTCAATATTTAAGGAGTTATGGCCATTTTAAAATATTGACTAATTAACACTTAAAAAGTGATCACAAATAATAGCTAAAACGCTCTAAAGTCAATATTTAAGGAGTTATGGCCATTTTAAAATATTGACTAATTCACACTTAAAAAAGTGATCACAAATAATAGCTAAAAACGCTCTAAAGCCAACATTTAAGGAGTTATGGCCATTTTAAAATATTGACTAATTCACACTTAAAAAAGTGACCACAAATAATAGCTAAAAACGATCTAAAGTCAATATTTAAGGAGTTATGGCCGTTTTAAAATATTGACTAATTCACACTTAAAAATGTGATGACATATAATAGCTAAAAACGCTCTAAAGTCAATATTTAAGGAGTTATGGCCATTTTAAAATATTGACTAATTAACACTTAAAAAGTGATCACAAATAATAGCTAAAAACGCTCTAAAGTCAATATTTAAGGAGTTATGGCCATTTTAAAATATTGACTAATTCACACTTAAAAAAGTGATCACAAATAATAGCTAAAAACGCTCTAAAGTCAATATTTAAGGAGTTATGGCCGTTTGAAAATATTGACTAATTCGCATTTAAAAAAGTGATCACAAATAATTGCTAAAAACGCTCTAAAGTCAATATTTAAGGAGCTATGGCCATTTTAAAATATTGACTAATTCACACTTAAAAAAGTGATCACAAATAATAGCTAAAAACGCTCTAAAGTCAATATTTAAGGAGTTATGGCCATTTTAAAATACTTCCTAATTCACACTTAAAAAAGTGATCACAAATAATAGCTAAAAACGCTCTAAAGTCAATATTTAAGGAGTTATGGCCATTTTAAAATATTGACTAATTCACACTTAAAAAAGTGATCACAAATAATAGCTAAAAACGCTCTAAAGCCAATATTTAAGGAGTTATGGCCGTTTTAAAATATTGACTAATTCACACTTAAAAAAGTGATTACAAATAATTGCTAAAAACGCTCTAAAGTCAATATTAAAGGAGTTATGGCCATTTTAAAATATTGACTAATTCACAATTAAAAAATTGATTACAAATAATAGCTAAAAACGCTCTAAGGTCAACATTTAAGGAGTTATGGTCATTTTAAAATATTGACTTATTCACACTTAAAAAGTGATCACAAATAATAGCTAAAAACGCACTAAAGTCAATATTTAAGGAGTTATGGCCATTTTAAAATATTGACTAATTTACACTTAAAAAGTGTAAACACATATAAAAGCTAAAAACGCTCTAAAGTCAATATTTAAGGAGTTATGGCCATTTTAAAATATTGACTAATTCACACTTAAAAAAGTGATCACAAATAATATCTAAAAACGCTCTAAAGTCAATATTTAAATAGTTATGGCCATTTTAAAATATTACCTAATTCACACTTAAAAAAGTGATCACAAATAATAGCTAAAAACGCTCTAAAGCCAATATTTAAGGAGTTATGGCCGTTTTAAAATATTGACTAATTCACACTTACAAAAGTGATTACAAATAATAGCTAAAAACGCTCTAAAGTCAATATTTAAGGAGTTATGGCCTTTTTAAAATATTGACTAATTCACAATTAAAAAAGTGATCACAAATAATAGCTAAAAACGCTCTAAAGCCAATATTTAAGGAGTTATGGCCGTTTTAAAATATTGACTAATTTACACTTAAAAAGTGTAAACACATATAAAAGCTAAAAACGCTCTAAAGTCAATATTTAAGGAGTTATGGCCATTTTAAAATATTGACTAATTCACACTTAAAAAAGTGATCACAAATAATATCTAAAAACGCTCTAAAGTCAATATTTAAATAGTTATGGCCATTTTAAAATATTACCTAATTCACACTTAAAAAAGTGATCACAAATAATAGCTAAAAACGCTCTAAAGCCAATATTTAAGGAGTTATGGCCGTTTTAAAATATTGACTAATTCACACTTACAAAAGTGATTACAAATAATAGCTAAAAACGCTCTAAAGTCAATATTTAAGGAGTTATGGCCGTTTTAAAATATTGACTAATTCACACTTAAAAAAGTGATCACAAATAATAGCTAAAAACGCTCTAAAGCCAATATTTAAGGAGTTATGGCCATTTTAAAATATTGACTAATTCACACTTAAAAAAGTGATCACAAATAATAGCTAAAAACGCTCTAAAGTCAATATTTAAGGAGTTATGGCCATTTTAAAATATTGACTAATTCACACTTAAAAAAGTGATCACAAATAATAGCTAAAAACGCTCTAAGGTCAACATTTAAGGAGTTATGGTCATTTTAAAATATTGACCAATTCACACTTAAAAAGTGATCACAAATAATAGCTAAAAACGCTCTAAAGTCAATATTTAAGGAGTTATGGCCATTTATAACGGGTGGTTTTATCTAAGGCTGAGGTATGTTCAGTCGCAGCCAGGGTCTACTCAAGGACCCACAAACCTTAAGTCAAAACACGAGTGTGGTAATATTTAATTCTTTATTATCACTTCTTGGTGTCTAAATTATGATAAACATGTGGATTTGGATGTAGGTGATGCAGTATAGGTTTAAGTAAGTTGGTGATTTCTCTCAGCTGGGAGGATTTGTACTGTTAGCTTCTCGACAATGGTCTTCGGGTTGAGGGCTTAGTTGAACGAGAGCACCGGAGGGGATGTGATAAGGCTGTAGCTTCGGTTCGATAGTGCCTGGATGGTGGTGATCGGTATGATGTCGAGGTTATTCGGTTTTGAGTAACCCGACTAGATGCAAGGGTGGGCGGTAATCGTCGTAAAGTCTAGTCGATGGCGATCGGAATGCAGGTTGGATTCGGATTAGGCTCTGTTTGATGCACTAGATTAGATGGTACTCGGCTTGCAGTATTTGGCTCTGTTAGATGGCAGTCGTGTTCGGATATGTTCGCTCAGTTGTGGTGTTCGGGTGCTGAAGTCGTGTTGTGGGTGTTCAGCTCTTGTCGTCGGGACGGTGGTATTCGGCTCTTTTGGGCGGCAGTCGTATTCGGGTATGTTCGCTCGGTTGTTGTATTCGGGTGTTGCTACTCGGTTATTAAAGTCGTCCCCTTGGCGTTCGGCTCTTGCCTTCGGGACGGTGGTATTCGACTGAGTAGTCGGATGAAGGGCTGTAGCTGGACTCTTCGGTTTAGTCAGTTCTGAAATGAGGAAAAACAATCGTATGAGGCAGGAAGCGAACGAATCGCGGAAGCGAACGAATCGCAGGAAGCGAACGGATCGCAGGAAGCGAACGAATCGCAGGAAGCGAACGAATCGCGGAAGCGAACGAATCGCAGGAAGCGAACGAATCGCAGGAAGCGAACGAATCGCGGAAGCGAACGAATCGCAGGAAGCGAACGAATCGCAGGAAGCGAACGGATCGCAGGAAGCGAACGAATCGCAGGAAGCGAACGAATCGCGGAAGCGGACGAATCGCAGGAAGCGAACGAATCGCAGGAAGCGAACGGATCGCAGGAAGCGAACGAATCGCAGGAAGCGAACGAATCGCAGGAAGCGAACGAATCGCAGGAAGCGAACGGATCGCAGGAAGCGAACGGATCGCAGGAAGCGAACGAATCGCGGAAGCGAACGGATCGCAGGAAGTCTTCGGCTATGTTGGATATCGGGCCGACTGCGGACACTGCCACAAGTCAACTTCGTGTATCCTCGGTCTAACACCGGTACGACTCGACTTCTGGAGTTAATAACTGAACTACTTATCCGGGAAGTGCAATGAAGTGAATGAGAATTATTTCCCACCAATGGGAAATAATTTAAATTCAACTACAAGAGCTCTATGGGAGTGAGTGTTTTCATGTGACCAAAGGTGAATTCACTATGTTTATTAGGCTGGTGCGTATATTAAGATGGTTTAGGTAAATACTGGAATATTATTTACAGGGCAAAATGTAATGGTCACGTTACATCCTTCCCTTACTTTAAAAAAAAAAAAAAACAAAGAAAAAAAAGTATTTTTACTTGGGATTTAAGTAATTTCTTTCATCTACCTATTTTTGTTGGTTGACTGAGTTTTGGCGTTCGGCCCGCACGACCTGCAAGCAGGTGCATTTCACTCTCCACAGAGAGAGCTCATGTCAACTTAGCGTTAAATCGTATTTTATTATTGTATATATGTTTTGCACATAAACAAAAATATAGCTATTCTACAGCTTTGCAATTGATTTCTAAAATTTAAACTCAGAATTCGATCGCTGTCCTACAGCTTTGTTAAAAAATATATATGATTTGTACTTCATGAAAAACATTGGCTGTCCTACAGCTTTGTTGGAAAAATATATATGATTTGTACTTCATGAAAAAAACATTGGCTGTCCTACAACCTTATGACTACTCTCCTAGCCTACACTATGTTTTGAAACAGGAGTAGAGGGGGGTATCAAATGCACTGTGCAAACCACGTTTCGGCATACTAGACGAGCACGGTCGGCATTTATGAAGGTCACCTTCACCGCTGGCCGGTTAGCATAGTACAGCACTGTCTGGTGCCGACGACCGCGTGGTCTCTGGATACGCAACGACTGCATCCATTGGAGTAGCTCTCGGTCTGCCTGCGTTCGGTGCTGCATGTAAGCTAACTGTTCCGGCTGTGAGTGGATTGGCGGAGCCGATGTCGTTTGATTGGTGGCGCAGTTACTGAGCGCTGTTGCCGAAGGTATAGGCTGCTTGTGACTGCCGACGCTTTGCGCAGGCTGGTTTACGACGTAGACCGCCTTCGCTTGTTGATTTTGGCTCGTCTGTGAAAGGGTTACTGCAGAAGAACGTAGGTCTGCCGAGGGCAGAACCGGCTGACTATTGGTGACTGGCTTGCACGTTGTTGCTGATGCTCTTGACAGACTACGGCTTGTACGAGTACGTTTCTGCACTGGCTGCGGTGGCGTGGTCTGGTCCGATTGATTCTTGGTGACAGAGGAGACTATTGTAGATGATGCCCTTGACTGGTTATAATTCAAGCGAGCTTGCATCGGTCCATCTAAAACCGGCATGTCTCTTGGAAGAGCTGTCTGGGATACGAGAGCTGTGGCTGTAGCTGGCGAGTTACGCTGATAAAAGTGAGATAATGGAGGAGGGCTCCTATTCGTGATTTGGCGGAAACTCACTTGTCGTGGAGGCAAAACAATATCCGAAATGATACGAGGGCGAGCCTCCATCGGTGGCATGTATGGTTTCGGAGCCTGTGGTGAGGTGACGACTCGCCGCGGTCTGGTAGGTTTGCGCTCCATCCTTTCTAGCTGACTGTCACAAGATGAATGCCACTTTTTTTGTTTGGTACTTGCTTTTTCCTTTTTTAGCAATCTTTTCCCTTCTCGTTTTCTTTCGCCTGTTTCTAAGATTTTTTTTCTTAAATGTAAATCTTGAGAGTATCGAGGGTTCGAGAGACCCACGCATGCTCTCTTTAAAAGAATTTGAAGTTGTTGGTTTTGTTTCTACTCTTGTTTACTGGAGTTATACGACTTTAAGTCTTGCACGTTTATTCTTTTTATTTTCCCTCTCTCATCTTTCACTTCTACAATGTTATTGTGTATCACAGATAAGACCTCGTAGGGACCGGAGAATTTTGGAGCGAGTTTATGATTAAATTTATCTACAGCGGAAGATAACTGTCGTTCTCTCACCCAAACAAGGCTTCCAACTGGCGGTGTCCAATTTCTCCTTCGTAGATTATAGTAATGCTGTTGCTTTTTACACGCTCTTTTGCTGTTTTCTCTTACATCCATCCAAAGCTCTTTGTACCGTGCATTGTTCTTTGGCTCGTTGATGGAGGGTAGCAACAATGTATTTGGAGTGACGGGATTATGTCCAAAAATTACTTCGGCAGGGGAGTATTTTGACGATTCATTTACGGCTGTGTTTATAGCGAAGGAAATTTCGGGTATATGTTTGTCCCAGTGGCGATGATCCGCACCCGTATTTTGGGCTATCATCGTCTTGACGACTCGGTTAGTGCGCTCAGTGGGGTTTTCATGAGGGGCATAAAAAGCAGTTGTTCGATGCTCAATGTGGTGTTCTTTTAGTAGTGAAGCCAGTATGTGACCTGTGAACTGGACGCCGTTGTCTGTTAAGAGTACCTTTGGGCAACCAAACCGATAAATTATTCTCTCTTTAAGCGCTTTGACGACATCCTGGGCAGTTGCTCGTCTTGTGGGTATTAGCTCCACCCATCGGCTAAACTTGTCGATAATCACCAATAACGAAGTATTTCCTTGCTTTGATCTTGGTAGTGGACCGACAAAGTCTGCGCAAACGATCTCCCACGGCGCACTACATTGCATTGTGTACATAAACCCACACGGAGCTCTCTGCTCCACCTTGTATCGGGCACATGTTTCACAAGTCCGGAGATACTTCCTCACATCTCTGGACATCCCAGGCCAGTAATAATTCTCTTGAATACGTTTCAAGGTTTTATACATGCCGAGATGCCCAGCGTGAAGGGACTCGTGCTGATCGCGTAGGACATCCGAACGCATATCACCCGGTAGACATAGCTTCCATTCCGGTCGTGGATCGAAGGCATTTTTTCGAGGAAAATGTTTAAAAAGTCTGTTATCAATAATTTGCAAATCCGGGTATTCCTGGGGTTTGGATGTTACCTTTGTCCACATCTTTTCGTACCAATCATTGGTGGCGGTGGTTAATGCGAAACAATCATCTATGTTCGGCAAAGGAGCTCTGGATAGTGCATCGGCCACGACGTTCAAACTGCCTTTCCTATATTCAATTGCAAAATCGTATTGTTGAAGCTCCAATACCCATCTTGCTAGTCGACCGGAAGGATTTTTTAATGTATGTAGCCACTTCAAAGAGTGATGATCAGTGATGACTGTAAAATGGTAGCCTTCCAGGTATTGGCGCATCTTTCGAATCCCCCAAACTATTGCAAGACATTCTTGCTCTGTAGTCGTGTAATTCTTTTCGGGGTTAGATAAAGACCGACTAGCGTAAGCGATGACCGATTCTTGCTCCGAATGTCGCTGGAACAAGACCACACCCAGGCCGTTACAACTGGCATCCGTCTGAAGGAAAAAGGGAAGAGTGAAGTCGGGACATCTCAGGACGGGGGCTTCGGTTAGTATGCGTTTTAACTGGTTGAATGCTTCTGCTTCGTCTGGGCCCCAGACCCATTGCACTGTCTTCTTCAGAAGTCGGGTGAGCGGATGGACGATTTTCGAAAAGTTCGGTATGAATCTTCGGTACCAAGACGCCATGCCTAATATCCTTCGCAGCTCCGTTAAGTTAGTGGGCGGGGGGAGTTTCCGCACCGCCTCCACCTTTTCGGGGTCGGTTCGAATACCTTCAGGCGTCACGACATGACCAAGATATTTCATGGAACTTTGAACGAACTGACACTTTTCTATATTTAACTGCATTCCCGCGGCCTGTAATCTCTCGAAAACGGTTTCCAATGTTTTCAAGTGTTCGGTAAAATCTCGTCCGAGAACAATTATATCGTCTAGATACACGAACACTAATGGATATAGGTCGGCTCCTATTATCGCATCCAGAGTTCGCTGGAAGGTCGCGGGGGCGGCATGCAATCCAAAGGGCATTACCTTCCACTGGAATAACCCTCGGCCTGGGACAGTAAATGCAGTGCATGGTCGGGAGGCCTCTTCCAGTGGGATTTGCCAATATCCGTTCTTAAGATCCAAGGTGGATTTAAACTTGGCTTCCTTTAATTGGTCTAGCAGGGCATTGATGTGCGGCAGAGGGTAGGCGTCGGGCTGACTGGCTTCGTTCAATTGTCGGTAGTCTATACACATTCGCCAACCTCCCTGCTTCTTTCGTGTTAACACTATTGGTGAACTGTATGGACTGTACGACGGTTCTATCTTGTTCTGAAGTATTAGCTTGTCCACCTCTTCATTAACTATTGCCATCATCGCTGGGTTGCGAGGTATGTATCGCTGCTTTATTGGTCTTTGGTGTTTTAAACGGATAGTATGTGTGGCTACCGAACATAACCCGGGACTGTTAGCAAAACGCTCGGTGTGAAACTTAAGAACGGCGTCTAACTTAGCGTTCTGTGCTTCATTTAGGAACGCACTGGATGTTATAGTGTGTACAACATCCACTCCCGGATCGATGTTTACTCGGGGTACTGCCTCATCATCCAGCATTAGACGGCAGTTTCGTGCGGACAAGAAGTCCATCCCAAGAATGAGTGGTTCGGCCAGTGTCGGGACTACCGTCACCGAGAGCTGAGTCGTTTTACCCCGATACTCTACTCCTAAACGTAAGCCCGCTTCGCAGTTCGTCATTCTCTGATCGGCCATCTGGATCATCCTCTTAGCTCTTCCGGGCTGCACCCCTCTTGCCTGCAGCGCCTTCCTAATGTCCTTATCTATGTAACTTATGGATGCCCCAGTATCGATGAGAGCGTTAACTCGGATACCCTCAATTAAAACGGATATGAAGTACCGACTAACTTGTCCACCAGTGATTTCCTCCTCAATCGTCGGAGACTGTTTATTGTTGCAGGCACATTCCCGTGAGAGAACCCCGTTCTTACCACAGTGTGAGCAAAATAATAGCCCCTTCTTCTTACATTGCCATCGGGAATGACCAGGCCCCTTACAGCGCCAACAGTGTGTGTCCCGGGAGTAAGGGACATCGGCAGCGTGAAGCATATGAGACGTGTGTGGTTTCTCTAGACGAGCTTCATCTCGTTTTAACAATTCAAAATCATCCGTCAATTCGATTAGTTCATCCAAGGACGCAAAGTCGTTACGCCGAACGTAATGCCTATACTCAGGACGTAGACCGTCGTAAATACGATCCACATGATTCATATTCCTCAGCTGTGGATGTCTTCTGGAAGTCGACAGCATGGCTAAAATGTAGTCTTTTGCACGCTCTCTATTCTGCTGCCTTCGGTTGTAGAATGAATGTTCGATTTGGCTTAAATAACGCTTCGGTAGGAAAAATCTCTCTGCTTCGGCTCGAAACTGCGTCCAAGACTTAATGTTGCTCCTTTTCACACGGTACCATTTTAATGCATTTCCTTCTAAGATAGTGAGTAGGGAAGGAAGAAGACGGTCAAAGTGAATATTGTGACATTCGGCTAACTCCTCAAATCTTTCGAGGAATTCCACGAGATCGTGTTCTCCCGAAAATTTTAGTGACCAACGATGGACAATATTTATAATTTCCAAATCTGACATTCCAGTGCGCTGAGATGGTGTAGGAACATCTATAGACGTGTTCGTGCATGATTCTCTCGCCGAAGATTTCACCTCGTTTTCCAACTCCCGCAGCAGATCTTCTGCTGAGCCGCGTGTGCGTTTCTCTCGTAAGTACTTGCAGAGTTGCTTTCTCAGATGTTCCACCTTGTAACCTTCGGTCGCAATCCCTGCATCCTGGCAGTGATGTATTAATTGTTCGCGTTTTAGTAAATATACCCAACTGAGTGACTCGGGACTCAGTGAGTCCTCTGCATCCAATCCTCCTAACATGTTTTTCATTGAACTCGACAAGTCTTCGCTGGCGGGTGGATCTGGTTTTCCGCTTTTCGTATCCTTGTCGGGTCCCTGCTCGGGCGCCATTTATAACGTACCGGTGTTAGACCGAACCACCAACCTTTCGGCTGTTAACCGAAAGGTTGGTGGTTCGTGCCCACCCGGGGGCGCCATTTATAACGGGTGGTTTTATCTAAGGCTGAGGTATGTTCAGTCGCAGCCAGGGTCTACTCAAGGACCCACAAACCTTAAGTCAAAACACGAGTGTGGTAATATTTAATTCTTTATTATCACTTCTTGGTGTCTAAATTATGATAAACATGTGGATTTGGATGTAGGTGATGCAGTATAGGTTTAAGTAAGTTGGTGATTTCTCTCAGCTGGGAGGATTTGTACTGTTAGCTTCTCGACAATGGTCTTCGGGTTGAGGGCTTAGTTGAACGAGAGCACCGGAGGGGATGTGATAAGGCTGTAGCTTCGGTTCGATAGTGCCTGGATGGTGGTGATCGGTATGATGTCGAGGTTATTCGGTTTTGAGTAACCCGACTAGATGCAAGGGTGGGCGGTAATCGTCGTAAAGTCTAGTCGATGGCGATCGGAATGCAGGTTGGATTCGGATTAGGCTCTGTTTGATGCACTAGATTAGATGGTACTCGGCTTGCAGTATTTGGCTCTGTTAGATGGCAGTCGTGTTCGGATATGTTCGCTCAGTTGTGGTGTTCGGGTGCTGAAGTCGTGTTGTGGGTGTTCAGCTCTTGTCGTCGGGACGGTGGTATTCGGCTCTTTTGGGCGGCAGTCGTATTCGGGTATGTTCGCTCGGTTGTTGTATTCGGGTGTTGCTACTCGGTTATTAAAGTCGTCCCCTTGGCGTTCGGCTCTTGCCTTCGGGACGGTGGTATTCGACTGAGTAGTCGGATGAAGGGCTGTAGCTGGACTCTTCGGTTTAGTCAGTTCTGAAATGAGGAAAAACAATCGTATGAGGCAGGAAGCGAACGAATCGCGGAAGCGAACGAATCGCAGGAAGCGAACGGATCGCAGGAAGCGAACGAATCGCAGGAAGCGAACGAATCGCGGAAGCGAACGAATCGCAGGAAGCGAACGAATCGCAGGAAGCGAACGAATCGCGGAAGCGAACGAATCGCAGGAAGCGAACGAATCGCAGGAAGCGAACGGATCGCAGGAAGCGAACGAATCGCAGGAAGCGAACGAATCGCGGAAGCGGACGAATCGCAGGAAGCGAACGAATCGCAGGAAGCGAACGGATCGCAGGAAGCGAACGAATCGCAGGAAGCGAACGAATCGCAGGAAGCGAACGAATCGCAGGAAGCGAACGGATCGCAGGAAGCGAACGGATCGCAGGAAGCGAACGAATCGCGGAAGCGAACGGATCGCAGGAAGTCTTCGGCTATGTTGGATATCGGGCCGACTGCGGACACTGCCACAAGTCAACTTCGTGTATCCTCGGTCTAACACCGGTACGACTCGACTTCTGGAGTTAATAACTGAACTACTTATCCGGGAAGTGCAATGAAGTGAATGAGAATTATTTCCCACCAATGGGAAATAATTTAAATTCAACTACAAGAGCTCTATGGGAGTGAGTGTTTTCATGTGACCAAAGGTGAATTCACTATGTTTATTAGGCTGGTGCGTATATTAAGATGGTTTAGGTAAATACTGGAATATTATTTACAGGGCAAAATGTAATGGTCACGTTACACATTTTAAAATATTGACTAATTCACACTTAAAAAAGTGATCACAAATAATAGCCAAAAACGCTCTAAAGTCAATATTTAAGGAGTTAGAATAAGGAGTTATGGCCGTTTGAAAATATTGACTAATTCGCATTTAAAAAAGTTATCACAAATAATTGCTAAAAACGCTCTAAAGTCAATATATAAGGAGTTATGGCCATTTTAAAATATTGACTAATTAACACTTAAAAAAGTGATCACAAGTAATAGCTAAAAACGTTCTAAAGTCAATATTTAAGGAGTTATGGCCATTTTAAAATATTGACTAATTCACACCCAAAAAGGTGATCACAAATAATAGCTAAAAACGCTCTAAAGTCAATATTTAAGGCGTTATGGCCATTTTAAAATATTGACTAATTCACACTTAAAAAAGTGATCACAAATAATAGCTAAAAACGCTCTAAAATCAATATTTAAGGAGTTATGGCCATTTTAAAATATTGACTAATTCACACTTAAAAAAGTAATCACAAATAACAGCTAACAACGCTCTAAAGCCAATATTTAAGGAGTTATGGCCATTTTAAAATATTGACTAATTCACACTTAAAAAAGTGATCACAAATAATAGCTAAAAACGCTCTAAAGTCAATATTTAAGGAGTTATGGCCGTTTTAAAATATTGACTAATTCACACTTACAAAAGTGATTACAAATAATAGCTAAAACGCTCTAAAGTCAATATTTAAGGAGTTATGGCCATTTTAAAATATTGACTAATTCACACTTAAAAAAGTAATAGCTAACAACGCTCTAAAGCCAATATTTAAGGAGTTATGGCCATTTTAAAATATTGACTAATTCACACTTAAAAAGTGATCACAAATAATAGCTAAAAACGCTCTAAAGTCAATATTTAAGGAGTTATGGCCATTTTAAAATATTGACTAATTCACACTTAAAAAAGTGATCACAAATAATAGCTAACAACGCTCTAAAGCCAATATTTAAGGAGTTATGGCCATTTTAAAATATTGACTAATTCACACTTAAAAAAGTGATCACAAATAATAGCTAAAAACGCTCTAAGGTCAACATTTAAGGAGTTATGGTCATTTTAAAATATTGACCAATTCACACTTAAAAAGTGATCACAAATAATAGCTAAAAACGCTCTAAAGTCAATATTTAAGGAGTTATGGCCATTTTAAAATATTGACTAATTTACACTTAAAAAGTGTAAAGACATATAAAAGCTAAAAACGCTCTAAAGTCAATATTTAAGGAGTTATGGTCATTTTAAAATATTGACCAATTCACACTTAAAAAGTGATCACAAATAATAGCTAAAAACGCTCTAAAGTCAATATTTAAGGAGTTATGGCCATTTTAAAATATTGACTAATTCACACTTAAAAAAGTGATCACAAATAATAGCTAACAACGCTCTAAAGCCAATATTTAAGGAGTTATGGCCATTTTAAAATATTGACTAATTCACACTTAAAAAAGTGATCACAAATAATAGCTAACAACGCTCTAAAGCCAATATTTAAGGAGTTATGGCCATTTTAAAATATTGACTAATTAACACTTAAAACAGTGATCACAAATAATAGCTAAAACGCTCTAAAGTCAATATTTAAGGAGTTATGGCCATTTTAAAATATTGACTAATTCACACTTAAAAAAGTGATCACAAATAATAGCTAACAACGCTCTAAAGCCAATATTTAAGGAGTTATGGCCATTTTAAAATATTGACTAATTCACACTTAAAAAAGTGATCACAAATAATAGCTAAAAACGCTCTAAAGTCAATATTTAAGGAGTTATGGCCATTTTAAAATATTGACTAATTTACACTTAAAAAGTGTAAAGACATATAAAAGCTAAAAACGCTCTAAAGTCAATATTTAAGGAGTTATGGCCATTTTAAAATATTGACTAATTCACACTTAAAAAAGTGATCACAAATAATAGCCAAAAACGCTCTAAAGTCAATATTTAAGGAGTTAGAATAAGGAGTTATGGCCGTTTGAAAATATTGACTAATTCGCATTTAAAAAAGTTATCACAAATAATTGCTAAAAACGCTCTAAAGTCAATATATAAGGAGTTATGGCCATTTTAAAATATTGACTAATTAACACTTAAAAAAGTGATCACAAGTAATAGCTAAAAACGTTCTAAAGTCAATATTTAAGGAGTTATGGCCATTTTAAAATATTGACTAATTCACACCCAAAAAGGTGATCACAAATAATAGCTAAAAACGCTCTAAAGTCAATATTTAAGGCGTTATGGCCATTTTAAAATATTGACTAATTCACACTTAAAAAAGTGATCACAAATAATAGCTAAAAACGCTCTAAAGCCAATATTTAAGGAGTTATGGCCATTTTAAAATATTGACTAATTCACACTTAAAAAAGTGATCACAAATAATAGCTAAAAACGCTCTAAAGTCAATATTTAAGGAGTTATGGCCATTTTAAAATATTGACTAATTAACACTTAAAACAGTGATCACAAATAATAGCTAAAACGCTCTAAAGTCAATATTTAAGGAGTTATGGCCATTTTAAAATATTGACTAATTCACACTTAAAAAAGTGATCACAAATAATAGCTAACAACGCTCTAAAGCCAATATTTAAGGAATTATGGCCATTTTAAAATATTGACTAATTCACACTTAAAAAAGTGATCACAAATAATAGCTAAAAACGCTCTAAAGTCAATATTTAAGGAGTTATGGCCATTTTAAAATATTGACTAATTCACACTTAAAAAAGTGATCACAAATAATAGCTAACAACGCTCTAAAGCCAATATTTAAGGAGTTATGGCCATTTTAAAATATTGACTAATTAACACTTAAAAAAGTGATCACAAATAATAGCTAAAACGCTCTAAAGTCAATATTTATGGCCATTTTAAAATATTGACTAACTCACACTTAAAAAAGTGATCACCAATAATAGCTAAAAACGCTATAAAGCCAATAGTTAAGGAGTTATGGCTGTTTTAAAATATTGACTAATTCACACTTAAAAAAGTGATCACAAATAATAGCTAAAACGCTCTAAAACCAATTTTTAAGGAGTTATGGCCATTTTAAAATATTGACTAATTCACACTTAAAAAGTGATCGCAAATAATAGCTAAAAACGCTCTAAAGTCAATATTTAAGGAGTTATGGCCATTTTAAAATATTGACTTATTCACACTTAAAAAGTGATCACAAATAATAGCTAAAAACGCTCTAAAGTCAATATTTAAGGAGTTATGGCCATTTTAAAATATTGACTAATTCACACTTAAAAAAGTGATCACAAATAATAGCTAAAACGCTCTAAAGCCAATTTTTAATGAGTTATGGCCATTTTAAAATATTGACTAATTCACACTTAAAAAAGTGATCACAAATAATAGCTAAAAACGCTCTAAAGTCAATATTTAAGGAGTTATGGCCATTTTAAAATATTGACTTATTCACACTTAAAAAGTGATCACAAATAATAGCTAAAAACGCTCTAAAGTCAATATTTAAGGAGTTATGGCCATTTTAAAATATTGACTAATTCACACTTAAAAAAGTGTAAACACATATAAAAGCTAAAAACGCTCTAAAGTCAATATTTAAGGAGTTATGGCCATTTTAAAATATTGACTAATTCACACTTAAAAAAGTGATCACAAATAATAGCTAAAAACGCTCTAAAGTCAATATTTAAGGAGTTAGAATAAGGAGTTATGGCCGTTTGAAAATATTGACTAATTCGCATTTAAAAAAGTGATCACAAATAATAGCTAAAAACGCTCTAAAGTCAATATTTAAGGAGTTATGGCCATTTTAAAATATTGACTAATTAACACTTAAAAAAGTGATCACAAATAATAGCTAACAACGCTCTAAAGCCAATATTTAAGGAGTTATGGCCGTTTTAAAATATTGACTAATTCACACTTAAAAAAGTGATCACAAAAAATAGCTAAAAACGCTCTAAAGTCAATATTTAAGGAGTTATGGCCATTTTAAAATATTGACTAATTAACACTTAAAAAAGTGATCACAAATAATAGCTAAAAACGCTCTAAAGTCAATATTTAAGGAGTTATGACCATTTTAAAATATTGACTAATTCACACTTAAAAAAGTGATCACAAATAATAGCTAAAACGCTCTAAAGCCAATTTTTAAGGAGTTATGGCCATTTTAAAATATTGACTAATTCACACTTAAAAAAGTGTAAACACATATAAAAGCTAAAAACGCTCTAAAGTCAATATTTAAGGAGTTATGGCCATTTTAAAATATTGACTAATTCACACTTAAAAAAGTGATCACAAATAATAGCTAAAAACGCTCTAAAGCCAATATTTAAGGAGTTAAGGCCATTTTAAAATATTGACTAATTAACACTTAAAAAAGTGATCATAAATAATAGCTAAAAACGCTCTAAAGTCAATATTTAAGGAGTTATGGCCATTTTAAAATATTGACTAATTCACACTTAAAAAAGTGATCACAAATAATAGCTAACAACGCTCTAAAGCCAATATTTAAGGAGTTATGGCCATTTTAAAATATTGACTAATTAACACTTAAAAAAGTGATCACAAATAATAGCTAAAAACGCTCTAAAGTCAATATTTATGGCCATTTTAAAATATTGACTAACTCACACTTAAAAAAGTGATCACCAATAATAGCTAAAAACGCTATAAAGCCAATAGTTAAGGAGTTATGGCTGTTTTAAAATATTGACTAATTAACACTTAAAAAAGTGATCACAAATAATAGCTAAAACGCTCTAAAGCCAATTTTTAAGGAGTTATGGCCATTTTAAAATATTGACTAATTCACACTTAAAAAAGTGATCACAAATAATAGCTAAAAACGCTCTAAAGTCAATATTTAAGGAGTTATGGCCATTTTAAAATATTGACTTATTCACACTTAAAAAGTGATCACAAATAATAGCTAAAAACGCTCTAAAGTCAATATTTAAGGAGTTATGGCCATTTTAAAATATTGACTAATTCACACTTAAAAAAGTGTAAACACATATAAAAGCTAAAAACGCTCTAAAGTCAATATTTAAGGAGTTATGGCCATTTTAAAATATTGACTAATTCACACTTAAAAAAGTGATCACAAATAATAGCTAAAAACGCTCTAAAGTCAATATTTAAGGAGTTAGAATAAGGAGTTATGGCCGTTTGAAAATATTGACTAATTCGCATTTAAAAAAGTGATCACAAATAATTGCTAAAAACGCTCTAAAGTCAATATTTAAGGAGCTATGGCCGTTTTAAAATATTGACTAATTCACACTTAAAAAAGTGATCACAAATAATAGCTAAAAACGCTCTAAAGTCAATATTTAAGGAGTTATGACCATTTTAAAATATTGACTAATTAACACTTAAAAAAGTGATCACAAATAATAGCTAACAACGCTCTAAAGCCAATATTTAAGGAGTTATGGCCGTTTTAAAATATTGACTAATTCACACTTAAAAAAGTGATCACAAAAAATAGCTAAAAACGCTCTAAAGTCAATATTTAAGGAGTTATGGCCATTTTAAAATATTGACTAATTAACACTGAAAAAAGTGATCACAAATAATAGCTAAAAACGCTCTAAAGTCAATATTTAAGGAGTTATGACCATTTTAAAATATTGACTAATTCACACTTAAAAAAGTAATCACAAATAATAGCTAACAACGCTCTAAAGCCAATATTTAAGGAGTTATGGCCATTTTAAAATATTGACTAATTAACACTTAAAAAGTGATCACAAATAATAGCTAAAACGCTCTAAAGTCAATATTTAAGGAGTTATGGCCATTTTAAAATATTGACTAATTAACACTTAAAAAAGTGATCACAAATAATAGCTAAAAACGCTCTAAAGTCAATATTTAAGGAGTTATGGCCATTTTAAAATATTGACTAATTCACACTTAAAAAAGTGATCACAAATAATAGCTAAAAACGCTCTAAAGTTATGGCCATTTTAAAATATTGACTAATTAACACTTAAAAAAGTGATCACAAATAATAGCTAAAAACGCTCTAAAGTCAATATTTAAGGAGTTATGGCCATTTTAAAATATTGACTAATTAACACTTAAAAAAGTGATCACAAATAATAGCTAAAAACGCTCTAAAGTCAATATTTAAGGAGTTATGGCCATTTTAAAATATTGACTAATTCACACTTAAAAAAGTGATCACAAATAATAGCTAAAAACGCTCTAAAATCAATATTTAAGGAGTTATGGCCATTTTAAAATATTGACTAATTAACACTTAAAAAGTGATCACAAATAATAGCTAAAAAAGCTCTAAAGTCAATATTTAAAGAGTTATGGCCATTTTAAAATATTGACTAATTCACACTTAAAAAAGTGATCACAAATAATAGCTAAAAACGCTCTAAAGTCAATATTTAAGGAGTTATGGCTGTTTTAAAATATTTAAGGAGGTAAGGCCGTTTTAAAATATTGACTAATTCAAACTTAAAAAAGTGATCACAAATAATAGCTAAAAACGCTCTAAAGCCAATATTTAAGGAGTTATGGCCGTTTTAAAATATTGACTAATTCACACTTAAAAAAGTGATCACAAATAATAGCTAAAAACGCTCTAAAGTCAATATTTAAGGAGTTATGGCCATTTTAAAATATTGACTAATTCACACTTAAAAAAGTGATCACAAATAATAGCTAAAAACGCTCTAAAGTCAATATTTAAGGAGTTATGGCCATTTTAAAACATTGACTAATTCACACTTAAAAAAGTGATCACAAATAATAGCTAAAAACGCTCTAAAGTCAATATTTAAGGAGTTATGGCCATTTTAAAATATTGACTAATTCACACTTAAAAAAGTGATCACAAATAATAGCTAAAAACGCTCTAAAGTCAATATTTAAGGTGTTATGGCCATTTTAAAACATTGACTAATTCACACTTAAAAAAGTGATCACAAATAATAGCTAAAAACGCTCTAAAGTCAATATTTAAGGAGTTATGGCTGTTTTAAAATATTTAAGGAGTTAAGGCCGTTTTAAAATATTGACTAATTCAAACTTAAAAAAGTGATCACAAATAATAGCTAAAAACGCTCTAAAGCCAATATTTAAGGAGTTATGGCCGTTTTAAAATATTGACTAATTCACACTTAAAAAAGTGATCACAAATAATAGCTAAAAACGCTCTAAAGTCAATATTTAAGGAGTTATGGCCATTTTAAAATATTGACTAATTCACACTTAAAAAAGTGATCACAAATAATAGCTAAAAACGCTCTAAAGTCAATATTTAAGGAGTTATGGCCATTTTAAAACATTGACTAATTCACACTTAAAAAGTGATCACAAATAATAGCTAAAAACGCTCTAAAGTCAATATTTAAGGAGTTATGGCCATTTTAAAATATTGACTAATTCACACTTAAAAAAGTGATCACAAATAATAGCTAAAAACGCTCTAAAGTCAATATTTAAGGAGTTATGGCCATTTTAAAACATTGACTAATTAACACTTAAAAATTTTAATTAAAGATCACAAGTAATAGCTAAAAACGTTCTAAAGTCAATATTTAAGGAGTTATGGCCATTTTAAAATATTGACTAATTAACACTTAAAAAAGTGATCACAAATTATAGCTAAAAACGCTCTAAAGTCAATATTTAAGGAGTTATGGCCATATTAAAATATTTACTAATTCACACTTATAAAAGTGATTACAAATAATAGCTAAAAACTCTCTAAAGTCAATATTTAAGGAGTTATGGCCGTTTTAAAATATTGACTAATTCACACTTAAAAAAGTGATCACAAATAATAGCTAAAAACGCGCTAAGGTCAATATTTAAGGAGTTATGGCCATTTTAAAATATTGACTAAATCACACTTAAAAAAGTGATCACAAATAATAGCTAAAAACGCTCTAAAGTCAATATTTAAGGAGTTATGGCCATTTTAAAATATTGACTAATTAACACTTAAAAAAGTGATAACAAATAATAGCTAAAAACGCTCTAAAGTCAATATTTAAGGAGTTATGGCCATTTTAAAATATTGACTAATTCACACTTACAAAGGTGATCACAAATAGTAGCTAAAAACGCTCTAAAGTCAATATTTAAGGAGTTATGGCCATTTTAAAATATTGACTAATTCACACTTAAAAAAGTGATCACACATAATGGCTAAAAACGCTCTAAATTCAATATTTAAGGAGTTATGGCCATTTTAAAATATTGACTAATTCACACTTAAAAAAGTGATCACAAATAATAGCTAAAAACGCTCTAAAGTCAATATTTAAGGAGTTATGGCCATTTTAAAATATTGACTAATTCACACTTAAAAAAAAGTGATCACAAATAATAGCTAAAAACGCTCTAAAGTCAATATTTAAGGAGTTATGGCCGTTTTAAAATATTGACTAATTAACACTTAAAAAAGTGATCACAAATAATACCTAAAAACGCTCTAAAGTCAATATTAAGGAGTTATGGCCATTTTAAAATATTGACTAATTCACACTTAAAAAAGTGATCACAAATAATAGCTAAAAACGCTCTAAAGTCAATATTTAAGGAGTTATGGCCATTTTAAAATATTGACTAATCCACACTTAAAAAAGTGATCACAAATAATAGCTAAAAACGCTCTAAAGTCAATATTTAAGGAGTTATGGCCATTTTAAAATATTGACTAATTCACACTTAAAAAAGTGATCACACATAATGGCTAAAAACGCTCTAAATTCAATATTTAAGGAGTTATGGCCATTTTAAAATATTGACTAATTCACACGTAAAAAAGTGATCACAAATAATAGCTAAAAACGCTATAAAGCCACTGTTTAAGGAGTTATGGCCGTTTTAAAATATTGACTAATTCACACTTAAGAAAGTGATCACAAATAATACCTAAAAACGCTCTAAAGTCAATATTAAGGAGTTATGGCCATTTTAAAATATTGACTAATTCACACTTAAAAAAGTGATCACAAATAATAGCTAAAAACGCTCTAAAGCCAATATTTAAGGAGTTATGGCCGTTTTAAAATATTGACTAATTCACACTTAAGAAAGTGATCACAAATAATAGCTAAAACGCTCTAAAGCCAATATTTAAGGAGTTATGGCCGTTTTAAAATATTGACTAATTCACACTTAAGAAAGTGATCACAAATAATAGCTAAAACGCTCTAAAGCCAATATTTAAGGAGTTATGGCCATTTTAAAATATTGACTAATTCACACTTAAAAAAGTGATCACAAATAATAGCTAAAAACGCTCTAAAGTCAATATTTAAGGAGTTATGGCCATTTTAAAATATTGACTAATTCACACTTAAAAAAGTGATCACACATAATGGCTAAAAACGCTCTAAAGTCAATATTTAAGGAGTTATGGCCATTTTAAAATATTGACTAATTCACACTTAAAAAAGTGATGACAAATAATAGCTAAAAACGCTCTAAAGTCAATATTTAAGGAGTTATGGCCATTTTAAAATATTGACTAATTCACACTTAAAAAAGTGATCACACATAATGGCTAAAAACGCTCTAAATTCAATATTTAAGGAGTTATGGCCATTTTAAAATATTGACTAATTCACACTTAAAAAAGTGATCACAAATAATAGCTAAAAACGCTCTAAAGCCACTGTTTAAGGAGTTATGGCCGTTTTAAAATATTGACTAATTCACACTTAAGAAAGTGATCGCAAATAATAGCTAAAAACGCTCTAAAGCCAATATTTAAGGAGTTATGGCCGTTTTAAAATATTGACTAATTCACACTTAAGAAAGTGATCACAAATAATAGCTAAAACGCTCTAAAGCCAATATTTAAGGAGTTATGGCCGTTTTAAAATATTGACTAATTCACACTTAAGAAAGTGATCACAAATAATAGCTAAAAACGCTCTAAAGCCAATATTTAAGGAGTAATGACCGTTTTAAAATATTGACTAATTCACACTTAAGAAAGTGATCACAAATAATAGCTAAAAACGCTCTAAAGTCAGTATTAAGGAGTTATGGCCATTTTAAAATATTGACTAATTCACACTTAAAAAAGTGATCACAAATAATAGCTAAAAACGCTCTAAAGTCAATATTTAAGGAGTTATGGCCATTTTAAAATATTGACTAATCCACACTTAAAAAAGTGATCACAAATAATAGCTAAAAACGCTCTAAAGTCAATATTTAAGGAGTTATGGCCATTTTAAAATATTGACTAATCCACACTTAAAAAAGTGATCACAAATAATAGCTAAAAACGCTCTAAAGTCAGTATTAAGGAGTTATGGCCATTTTAAAATATTGACTAATTCACACTTAAGAAAGTGATCACAAATAATAGCTAAAAACGCTCTAAAGTCAATATTAAGGAGTTATGGCCATTTTAAAATATTGACTAATTCACACTTAAAAAAGTGATCACAAATAATAGCTAAAAACGCTCTAAAGTCAATATTTAAGGAGTTATGGCCATTTTAAAATATTGACTAATCCACACTTAAAAAAGTGATCACAAATAATAGCTAAAAACGCTCTAAAGCCAATATTTAAGGAGTAATGACCGTTTTAAAATATTGACTAATTCACACTTAAGAAAGTGATCACAAATAATAGCTAAAAACGCTCTAAAGTCAGTATTAAGGAGTTATGGCCATTTTAAAATATTGACTAATTCACACTTAAGAAAGTGATCACAAATAATAGCTAAAACGCCCTAAAGCCAATATTTAAGGAGTTATGGCCATTTTAAAATACTGACTAATTCACACTTAAGAACGTGATCACAAATAATAGCTAAAAACGCTCTAAATTCAATATTTGAGGAGTTATGGCCATTTTAAAATATTGTCTAATTCACACTTAAAAAAGTGATCACAAATAATAGCTAAAAACGCTCTAAATTCAATATTTGAGGAGTTATGGCCATTTTAAAATATTGACTAATTCACACTTAAAAAAGTGATCACAAATAATAGCTAAAAACGCTCTAAAGCCAATATTTAAGGAGTTATAGCCATTTTAAAATATTGGCTAATTCACACTTAAAAAAGTGATCACAAATAATAGCTAAAAACGCTCTAAAGTCAATATTCAAGGAGTTATGGCCATTTTAAAATATTGACTAATTCACACTTAAAAAAGTGATCACAAATAATAGTTAAAAACGCTCTAAAGTCAATATTTAATGAGTTATGGCCATTTTAAAATATTGGCTAATTCACACTTAAAAAAGTGATCACAAATAATAGCTAAAAACGCTCTGAAGTCAATATTTAAGGAGTTATGGTCATTTTAAAATATTGACTAATTCACACTTAAAAAAGTGATCACAAATAATAGCTAAAAACGCTCTAAAGTCAATATTTAAGGAGTTATGGCCATTTTAAAATATTGACTAATTCACACTTAAAAAAGTGATCACAAATAATAGCTTAAAACGCTCTAAAGTCAATATTTAAGGAGTTATGGCCATTTTAAAATATTGACTAATCCACACTTAAAAAAGTGATCACAAATAATAGCTAAAAACGCTCTAAAGTCTATATTTAAGGAGTAATGGCCATTTTAAAATATTGACTAATTCACACTTAAAAAAGTGATCGCAAATAATAGCTAAAAACGCTCTAAAGTCAATATTTAAGGAGTTATGGCCATTTTAAAATATTGACTAATTCACACTTAAAAAAGTGATCACAAATAATAGCTAAAAACGCTCTAAAGCCAATATTTAAGGAGTTATGGCCATTGTAAAATATTGACTAATTCACACTTAAAAAAGTGATCACAAAAAATAGCTAAAAACGCTCTAAAATCAATATTTAAGGAGTTATGGCCATTTTAAAATATTGACTAATTCACACTTAAAAAAGTGATCACAAATAATAGCTAAAAACGCTCTAAAGCCAATATTTAAGGAGTTATGGCCATTTTAAAATATTGACTAATTCACACTTAAAAAAGTGATCACAAATAATAGCTAAAAACGCTCTAAAGTCAATATTTAAGGAGTTATGGCCGTTTTAAAATATTTACTAATTCACACTTAAAAAAGTGATCACAAATAATAGCTAAAAACGCTCTAAAGTCAATATTTAAGGAGTTATGGCCATTTTAAAATATTGACTAATTCACACTTAAAAAAGTGATCGCAAATAATAGCTAAAAACGCTCTAAAGTCAATATTTAAGGAGTTATGGCCAGTTTAAAATATTGACTAACTCACACTTATAAAAGTGATCGCAAATAATAGCTAAAAACGCTCTAAAGTCAATATTTAAGGAGTTATGGCCATTTTAAAATATTGACTAATTCACACTTAAAAAAGTGATCACACATAATGGCTAAAAACGCTCTAAAGTCAATATTTAAGGAGTTATGGCCATTTTAAAATATTGACTAATTCACACTTAAAAAAGTGATCACAAATAATAGCTAAAAACGCTCTAAAGCCAATATTTAAGGAGTTATGGCCATTTTAAAATATTGACTAATTCACACTTAAAAAAGTGATCACAAATAATAGCTAAAACGCTCTAAAGTCAATATTTAAGGAGTTATGGCCATTTTAAAATATTGACTAATTCACACTTAAAAAAGTGATCACAAATAATAGCTAAAAACGCTCTAAAGCCAATATTTAAGGAGTTATGACCATTTTAAAATATTGACTAATTCACACTTAAAAAAGTGATCGCAAATAATAGCTAAAAACGCTCTAAAGTCAATATTTAAGGAGTTATGGCCATTTTAAAATATTGACTAATTCACACTTAAAAAAGTGATCACAAATAATAGCTAAAAACGCTCTAAAGTCAATATTTAAGGAGTTATGGCAATTTTAAAATATTGACTAATTCACAATTAAAAAAGTGATCACAAATAATAGCTAAAAACGCTCTAAAGTCAATATTTAAGGAGTTATGGCCATTTTAAAATATTGACTAATTCACACTTAAAAAAGTGATCACACATAATGGCTAAAAACGCTCTAAAGTCAATATTTAAGGAGTTATGGCCATTTTAAAACATTGACTAATTCACACTTAAAAATGTAATCACAAATAATAGCTAAAAACGCTCTAAAGTCAATATTTAAGGAGTTATGGCCGTTTTAAAATATTTACTAATTCACACTTAAAAAAGTGATCACAAATAATAGCTAAAAACGCTCTAAAGTCAATATTTAAGGAGTTATGGCCATTTTAAAATATTGACTAATTCACACTTAAAAAAGTGATCGCAAATAATAGCTAAAAACGCTCTAAAGTCAATATTTAAGGAGTTATGGCCAGTTTAAAATATTGACTAACTCACACTTATAAAAGTGATCGCAAATAATAGCTAAAAACGCTCTAAAGTCAATATTTAAGGAGTTATGGCCATTTTAAAATATTGACTAATTCACACTTAAAAAAGTGATCACACATAATGGCTAAAAACGCTCTAAAGTCAATATTTAAGGAGTTATGGCCATTTTAAAATATTGACTAATTCACACTTAAAAAAGTGATCACAAATAATAGCTAAAAACGCTCTAAAGCCAATATTTAAGGAGTTATGGCCATTTTAAAATATTGACTAATTCACACTTAAAAAGTGATCACAAATAATAGTTAAAAACGCTCTAAAGTCAATATTTAAGGAGTTATGGCCATTTTAAAATATTGACTAATTCACACGTAAAAAAGTGATCACAAATAATGGCTAAAAACGATCTAAAATCAATATTTAAGGAGTTATGGCCATTTTAAAATATTGACTAATTCACACTTAAAAAAGTGATCACAAATAATAGCTAAAAACGCTCTAAAGTCAATATTTAAGGAGTTATGGCCATTTTAAAATATTGACTAATTCACACTTAAAAAAGTGATCACAAATAATAGCTAAAAACGCTCTAAAGCCAATATTTAAGGAGTTATGACCATTTTAAAATATTGACTAATTCACACTTAAAAAAGTGATCGCAAATAATAGCTAAAAACGCTCTAAAGTCAATATTTAAGGAGTTATGGCCATTTTAAAATATTGACTAATTCACACTTAAAAAAGTGATCACAAATAATAGCTAAAAACGCTCTAAAGTCAATATTTAAGGAGTTATGGCAATTTTAAAATATTGACTAATTCACAATTAAAAAAGTGATCACAAATAATAGCTAAAAACGCTCTAAAGTCAATATTTAAGGAGTTATGGCCATTTTAAAATATTGACTAATTCACACTTAAAAAAGTGATCACACATAATGGCTAAAAACGCTCTAAAGTCAATATTTAAGGAGTTATGGCCATTTTAAAACATTGACTAATTCACACTTAAAAATGTAATCACAAATAATAGCTAAAAACGCTCTAAAGTCAATATTTAAGGAGTTATGGCCGTTTTAAAATATTTACTAATTCACACTTAAAAAAGTGATCACAAATAATAGCTAAAAACGCTCTAAAGTCAATATTTAAGGAGTTATGGCCATTTTAAAATATTGACTAATTCACACTTAAAAAAGTGATCGCAAATAATAGCTAAAAACGCTCTAAAGTCAATATTTAAGGAGTTATGGCCAGTTTAAAATATTGACTAACTCACACTTATAAAAGTGATCGCAAATAATAGCTAAAAACGCTCTAAAGTCAATATTTAAGGAGTTATGGCCATTTTAAAATATTGACTAATTCACACTTAAAAAAGTGATCACACATAATGGCTAAAAACGCTCTAAAGTCAATATTTAAGGAGTTATGGCCATTTTAAAATATTGACTAATTCACACTTAAAAAAGTGATCACAAATAATAGCTAAAAACGCTCTAAAGCCAATATTTAAGGAGTTATGGCCATTTTAAAATATTGACTAATTCACACTTAAAAAAGTGATCACAAATAATAGTTAAAAACGCTCTAAAGTCAATATTTAAGGAGTTATGGCCATTTTAAAATATTGACTAATTCACACGTAAAAAAGTGATCACAAATAATGGCTAAAAACGATCTAAAATCAATATTTAAGGAGTTATGGCCATTTTAAAATATTGACTAATTCACACTTAAAAAAGTGATCACAAATAATAGCTAAAAACGCTCTAAAGTCAATATTTAAGGAGTTATGGCCATTTTAAAATATTGACTAATTCACACTTAAAAAAGTGATCACAAATAATAGCTAAAAACGCTCTAAAGTCAATATTTAAGGAGTTATGGCCATTTTAAAATATTGACTAATTCACACATAAAAAAGTGATCACAAATAATGGCTAAAAACGCTCTAAAGTCAATATTTAAGGAGTTATGGCCATTTTAAAATATTGACTAATTCGCACTTAAAAAAGTGATCATAAATAATAGCTAAAAACGCTCTAAAGTTAATATTTAAGGAGTTATGGCCATTTTAAAATATTGACTAATTCACACTTAAAAAAGTGATCACAAATAATAGCTAAAAACGCTCTAAAGTCAATATTTAAGGAGTTATGGCCATTTTAAAATATTGACTAATTCACACATAAAAAAGTGATCACAAATAATGGCTAAAAACGCTCTAAAGTCAATATTTAAGGAGTTATGGCCATTTTAAAATATTGACTAATTCACACTTAAAAAAGTGATCACAAATAATAGCTAATAACGCTCTAAAGTCAATATTTAAGGAGTTTTGGCCATTTTAAAATATTGACTAATTCACACTTAAAAAAGTGATCACAAATAATAGCTAAAAACGCTCTAAAGTCAATATTTAAGGAGTTATGGCCGTTTTAAAATATTGACTAATTCGCACTTAAAAAAGTGATCACAAATAATAGCTAAAAACGCTCTAAAGTCAATATTTAAGGAGTTATGGCCATTTTAAAATATTGACTAATTCACACTTAAAAAAGTGATCACAAATAATAGCTAAAAACGCTCTAAAGTCAATATTTAAGGAGTTATGGCCATTTTAAAATATTGACTAATTCACACATAAAAAGTGATCACAAATAATGGCTAAAAACGCTCTAAAGTCAATATTTAAGGAGTTATGGCCATTTTAAAATATTGACTAATTCACACTTAAAAAAGTGATCACAAATAATAGCTAAAAACGCTCTAAAGTCAATATTTAAGGAGTTTTGGCCATTTTAAAATATTGACTAATTCACACTTAAAAAGTGATCACAAATAATAGCTAAAAACGCTCTAAAGTCAATATTTAAGGAGTTATGGCCATTTTAAAATATTTACTAATTCACACTTAAAAAAGTGATCACAAATAATAGCTAAAAACTCTCTAAAGTCAATATTTTAGGAGTTATGGCCGTTTTAAAATATTGACTAATTCACACTTAAAAAAGTGATCACAAATAATAGCTAAAAACGCTCTAAAGTCAATATTTAATGAGTTATGGCCATTTTAAAATATTGACTAATTCACACTTAAAAAAGTGATCACAAATAATAGTTAAAAACGCTCTAAAGTCAATATTTAATGAGTTATGGCCATTTTAAAATATTGGCTAATTCACACTTAAAAAAGTGATCACAAATAATAGCTAAAAACGCTCTAAAGCCAATATTTAAGGAGTTATGGCCATTTTAAAATATTGACTAATTCACACTTAAAAAAGTGAACACAAGTAATAGCTAAAAACGCTCTAAAGTCAATATTTAAGGAGTTATGGCCGTTTAAAAATATTGACTAATTCACACATAAATAAGTGATCACAAATAATAGCTAAAAACGCTCTAAAGTCAATATTTAAGGAGTTATGGCCATTTTAAAATATTGACTAATTCACACTTAAAAAAAAGTGATCACAAATAATAGCTAAAAACGCTCTAAAGCCAATATTTAAGGAGTTATGGCCGTTTTAAAATATTGACTAACTAACACTTAAAAAAGTGATCACAAATAATAGCTAAAAACGCTCTAAAGTCAATATTTAAGGAGTTATGGCCATTTTAAAATATTGACTAATTCACACTTAAAAAAGTGATCACAAATAATAGCTAAAAACGCTCTAAAGTCAATATTTAAGGAGTTATGGCCATTTTAAAATACTGACTAATTCACACTTAAAAAAGTGATCACAAATAATAGCTAAAAACGCTCTAAAGTCAATATTTAAGGAGTTATGGCCATTTTAAAATATTGACTAATTCACACTTAAAAAAGTGATCACAAATAATAGCTAAAAACGCTTTAAAGTCAATATTTAAGGAGTTATGGCCATTTTAAAATATTTACTAATTCACACTTAAAAAAGTGATCACAAATAATAGCTAAAAACCCTCTAAAGTCAATATTTAAGGAGTTATGGCCATTTTAAAATATTGACTAATTCACACTTAAAAAAGTGATCACAAATAATAGCTAAAAACGCTCTAAAGTCAATATTTAAGGAGTTATGGCCATTTTAAAATATTGACTAATTCACACTTAAAAAAGTGATCACAAATAATAGTTAAAAACGCTCTAAAGTCAATATTTAATGAGTTATGGCCATTTTAAAATATTGGCTAATTCACACTTAAAAAAGTGATCACAAATAATAGCTAAAAACGCTCTATAGTCAATATTTAAGGAGTTATGGTCATTTTAAAATATTGACTAATTCACGCTTAAAAAAGTGATCACAAGTAATAGCTAAAAACGCTCTAAAGCCAATATTTAATGAGTTATGGCCATTTTAAAATATTGACTAATTCACACTTAAAAAAGTGATCACAAATAATAGCTAAAAACGCTCTAAAGTCAATATTTAGGGAGTTATGGCCGTTTAAAAATATTGACTAATTCACACATAAATAAGTGATCACAAATAATAGCTAAAAACGCTCTAAAGTTAATATTTAAGGAGTTATGGCCATTTTAAAATATTGACTAACTCACACTTATAAAAGCGATCACAAATAATAGCTAAGAACGCTCTAAAGTCAATATTTAAGGAGTAATGGCCATTTTAAAATATTGACTAATTCACACTTAAAAAAGTGATCACAAGTAATAGCTAAAAACGCTCTAAAGCCAATATTTAATGAGTTATGGCCATTTTAAAATATTGACTAATTCACACTTAAAAAGTGATCACAAATAATAGCTAAAAACGCTCTAAAGTCAATATTTAATGAGTTATGGCCATTTTAAAATATTGACTAATTCACACTTAAAAAAGTGATCACAAATAATAGCTAAGAACGCTCTAAAGTCAATATTTAAGGAGTAATGGCCATTTTAAAATATTGACTAATTCACACTTAAAAAAGTGATCACAAATAATAGCTAAAAACGCTCTAAAGTCAATATTTAAGGAGTTATGGCCATTTTAAAATATTGACTAATTCACACGTAAAAAAGTGATCACAAATAATGGCTAAAAACGCTCTAAAGTCAATATTTAAGGAGTTATGGCCATTTTAAAATATTGACTAATTCACACTTAAAAAAGTGATCACAAATAATAGCTAAAAACGATCTAAAGTCAATATTTAAGGAGTTATGGCCGTTTTAAAATATTGACTAATTCACACTTAAAAAAGTGATCACAAATAATAGCTAAAAACGCTCTAAAGTCAATATTTAAGGAGTTATGGCCATTTTAAAATATTGACTAATTCACACTTAAAAAAGTGATCACAAATAATAGCTAAAAACGCTCTAAAGTCAATATTTAAGGAGTTATGGCCATCTTAAAATATTGACTAATTCACACTTAAAAAAGTGATCACAAATAATAGCTAAAAACGCTCTAAAGTCAATATTTAAGGAGTTATGGCCGGTTTAAAATATTGACTAATTCACACTTAAAAAAGTGATCACAAATAATAGCTAAAAACGCTCTAAAGTCAATATTTAAGGAGTTATGGCCATTTTAAAATATTGACTAATTCGCACTTAAAAAAGTGATCACAAATAATAGCTAAAAACGCTCTAAAGTCAATATTTAAGGAGTTATGGCCATTTTAAAATATTGACTAATTCACACTTAAAAAAGTGATCACAAATAATAGCTAAAAACGCTCTAAAGTCAATATTTAAGGAGTTATGGCCGGTTTAAAATATTGACTAATTCACACTTAAAAAAGTGATCACAAATAATAGCTAAAAACGCTCTAAAGTCAATATTTAAGGAGTTATGGCCATTTTAAAATATTGACTAATTCACACTTAAAAAAGTGATCACAAATAATAGCTAAAAACGCTCTAAAGTCAATATTTAAGGAGTTATGGCCATTTTAAAATATTGACTAATTCACACATAAAAAAGTGATCACAAATAATGGCTAAAAACGCTCTAAAGTCAATATTTAAGGAGTTATGGCCATTTTAAAATATTGACTAATTCGCACTTAAAAAAGTGATCACAAATAATAGCTAAAAACGCTCTAAAGTCAATATTTAAGGAGTTATGGCCATTTTAAAATATTGACTAATTCACACTTAAAAAAGTGATCACAAATAATAGCTAAAAACGCTCTAAAGTCAATATTTAAGGAGTTATGGCCATTTTAAAATATTGACTAATTCGCACTTAAAAAAGTGATAATAGCTAAAAACGCTCTAAAGTCAATATTTAAGGAGTTATGGCCATTTTAAAATATTGACTAATTCACACTTAAAAAAGTGATCACAAATAATAGCTAAAAACGCTCTAAAGTCAATATTTAAGGAGTTATGGCCATTTTAAAATATTGACTAATTCACACTTAAAAAAGTGATCACAAATAATAGCTAAAAACGCTCTAAAGTCAATATTTAAGGAGTTTTGGCCATTTTAAAATATTGACTAATTCACACTTAAAAAAGTGATCACAAATAATAGCTAAAAACGCTCTAAAGTCAATATTTAGGGAGTTATGGTCATTTTAAAATATTGACTAATTCACACTTATAAAAGTGATCACAAATAATAGCTAAAAACGCTCTAAAGTCAATATTTAAGGAGTTATGGCCGTTTTAAAATATTGACTAATTCACACTTAAAAAAGTGATCACAAATAATAGCTAAAAACGCTCTAAAGTCAATATTTAAGGAGTTATGGCCATTTTAAAATATTGACTAATTCACACTTAAAAAAGTGATCACAAATAATAGCTAAAAACGCTCTAAAGTCAATATTTAAGGAGTTATGGCCATTTTAAATATTTACTAATTCACACTTAAAAAAGTGATCACAAATAATAGCTAAAAACGCTCTAAAGTCAATATTTAAGGAGTTATGGCCGGTTTAAAATATTGACTAATTCACACTTAAAAAAGTGATCACAAATAATAGCTAAAAACGCTCTAAAGTCAATATTTAAGGAGTTATGGCCATTTTAAAATATTGACTAATTCACACATAAAAAAGTGATCACAAATAATGGCTAAAAACGCTCTAAAGTCAATATTTAAGGAGTTATGGCCATTTTAAAATATTGACTAATTCGCACTTAAAAAAGTGATCACAAATAATAGCTATAAACGCTCTAAAGTCAATATTTAAGGAGTTATGGCCATTTTAAAATATTGACTAATTCACACATAAAAAAGTGATCACAAATAATGGCTAAAAACGCTCTAAAGTCAATATTTAAGGAGTTATGGCCATTTTAAAATATTGACTAATTCGCACTTAAAAAAGTGATCACAAATAATAGCTATAAACGCTCTAAAGTCAATATTTAAGGAGTTATGGCCATTTTAAAATATTGACTAATTCACACTTAAAAAAGTGATCACAAATAATAGCTAAAAACGCTCTAAAGTCAATATTTAAGGAGTTATGGCCATTTTAAGATATTTACTAATTCACACTTAAAAAAGTGATCACAAATAATAGCTAAAAACGCTCTAAAGTCAATATTTAAGGAGTTATGGCCGGTTTAAAATATTGACTAATTCACACTTAAAAAAGTGATCACAAATAATAGCTAAAAACGCTCTAAAGTCAATATTTAAGGAGTTATGGCCATTTTAAAATATTGACTAATTCACACTTAAAAAAGTGATCACAAATAATAGTTAAAAACGCTCTAAAGTCAATATTTAATGAGTTATGGCCATTTTAAAAATATTGGCTAATTCACACTTAAAAAAGTGATCACAAATAATAGCTAAAAACGCTCTATAGTCAATATTTAAGGAGTTATGGTCATTTTAAAATATTGACTAATTCACGCTTAAAAAAGTGATCACAAGTAATAGCTAAAAACGCTCTAAAGCCAATATTTAATGAGTTATGGCCATTTTAAAATATTGACTAATTCACACTTAAAAAAGTGATCACAAATAATAGCTAAAAACGCTCTAAAGTCAATATTTAAGGAGTTATGGCCGTTTAAAAATATTGACTAATTCACACATAAATAAGTGATCACAAATAATAGCTAAAAACGCTCTAAAGTTAATATTTAAGGAGTTATGGCCATTTTAAAATATTGACTAACTCACACTTATAAAAGCGATCACAAATAATAGCTAAAAACGCTCTAAAGTCAATATTTAATGAGTTATGGCCATTTTAAAATATTGACTAATTCACACTTAAAAAAGTGATCACAAATAATAGCTGAAAACGCTCTAAAGTCAATATTTAAGGAGTTATGGTCATTTTAAAATATTGACTAATTCACACTTAAAAAAGTGATCACAAATAATAGCTAAGAACGCTCTAAAGTCAATATTTAAGGAGTAATGGCCATTTTAAAATATTGACTAATTCACACTTAAAAAAGTGATCACAAATAATAGCTAAAAACGCTCTAAAGTCAATATTTAAGGAGTTATGGCCATTTTAAAATATTGACTAATTCACACGTAAAAAAGTGATCACAAATAATGGCTAAAAACGCTCTAAAGTCAATATTTAAGGAGTTATGGCCATTTTAAAATATTGACTAATTCACACTTAAAAAAGTGATCACAAATAATAGCTAAAAACGCTCTAAAGTCAATATTTAAGGAGTTATGGCCGTTTTAAAATATTGACTAATTCACACTTAAAAAAGTGATCACAAATAATAGCTAAAAACGCTCTAAAGTCAATATTTAAGGAGTTATGGCCATTTTAAAATATTGACTAATTCACACTTAAAAAAGTGATCACAAATAATAGCTAAAAACGCTCTAAAGTCAATATTTAAGGAGTTATGGCCATCTTAAAATATTGACTAATTCACACTTAAAAAAGTGATCACAAATAATAGCTAAAAACGCTCTAAAGTCAATATTTAAGGAGTTATGGCCGGTTTAAAATATTGACTAATTCACACTTAAAAAAGTGATCACAAATAATAGCTAAAAACGCTCTAAAGTCAATATTTAAGGAGTTATGGCCATTTTAAAATATTGACTAATTCGCACTTAAAAAAGTGATCACAAATAATAGCTAAAAACGCTCTAAAGTCAATATTTAAGGAGTTATGGCCATTTTAAAATATTGACTAATTCACACTTAAAAAAGTGATCACAAATAATAGCTAAAAACGCTCTAAAGTCAATATTTAAGGAGTTATGGCCATTTTAAAATATTGACTAATTCGCACTTAAAAAAGTGATCACAAATAATAGCTAAAAACGCTCTAAAGTCAATATTTAAGGAGTTATGGCCATTTTAAAATATTGACTAATTCACACTTAAAAAAGTGATCACAAATAATAGCTAAAAACGCTCTAAAGTCAATATTTAAGGAGTTATGGCCATTTTAAAATATTGACTAATTCACACGTAAAAAAGTGATCACAAATAATGGCTAAAAACGCTCTAAAGTCAATATTTAAGGAGTTATGGCCATTTTAAAATATTGACTAATTCACACTTAAAAAAGTGATCACAAATAATAGCTAAAAACGCTCTAAAGTCAATATTTAAGGAGTTATGGCCGTTTTAAAATATTGACTAATTCACACTTAAAAAAGTGATCACAAATAATAGCTAAAAAACGCTCTAAAGTCAATATTTAAGGAGTTATGGCCATTTTAAAATATTGACTAATTCACACTTAAAAAAGTGATCACAAATAATAGCTGAAAACGCTCTAAAGTCAATATTTAAAATATTTACTAATTCACACTTAAAAAAGTGATCACAAATAATAGCTAAAAACGCTCTAAAGTCAATATTTAAGGAGTTATGGCCGGTTTAAAATATTGACTAATTCACACTTAAAAAAGTGATCACAAATAATAGCTAAAAACGCTCTAAAGTCAATATTTAAGGAGTTATGGCCATTTTAAAATATTGACTAATTCACACTTAAAAAAGTGATCACAAATAATAGCTAAAAACGCTCTAAAGTCAATATTAAGGAGTTATGGCCATTTTAAAATATTGACTAATTCACACATAAAAAAGTGATCACAAATAATAGCTAAAAACGCTCTAAAGTCAATATTTAAGGAGTTATGGCCATTTTAAAATATTGACTAATTCCCACTTAAAAAATGATCACAAATAATAGCTAAAAACGCTCTAAAGTCAATATTTAAGGAGTTATGGCCATTTTAAAATATTGACTAATTCACACTTAAAAAAGTGATCACAATAATAGCTAAAAACGCTCTAAAGTCAATATTTAAGGAGTTATGGCCATTTTAAAATATTGACTAATTCGCACTTAAAAAAGTGATCACAAATAATAGCTAAAAACGCTCTAAAGTCAATATTTAAGGAGTTATGGCCATTTTAAAATATTGACTAATTCACACTTAAAAAAGTGATCACAAATAATAGCTAAAAACGCTCTAAAGTCAATATTTAAGGAGTTATGGCCATTTTAAAATATTGACTAATTCACACTTAAAAAAGTGATCACAAATAATAGCTAAAAACGCTCTAAAGTCAATATTTAAGGAGTTTTGGCCATTTTAAAATATTGACTAATTCACACTTAAAAAAGTGATCACAAATAATAGCTAAAAACGCTCTAAAGTCAATATTTAGGGAGTTATGGTCATTTTAAAATATTGACTAATTCACACTTATAAAAGTGATCACAAATAATAGCTAAAAACGCTCTAAAGTCAATATTTAAGGAGTTTTGGCCATTTTAAAATATTGACTAATTCACACTTAAAAAAGTGATAACAAATAATAGCTAAAAACGCTCTAAAGTCAATATTTAAGGAGTTATGGCCATTTTAAAATATTGACTAATTGTAAAAGTGATCACAAATAATAGCTAAAAACGCTCTAAAGTCAATATTTAAGGAGTTATGGCCATTTTAAAATATTGACTAACTCACACTTATAAAAGTGATCACAAATAATAGCTAAAAACGCTCTAAAGTCAATATTTAATGAGTTATGGCCATTTTAAAATATTGACTAATTCACACTTAAAAAAGTGATCACAAATAATAGCTGAAAACGCTCTAAAGTCAATATTTAAGGAGTTATGGTCATTTTAAAATATTGACTAATTCACACTTAAAAAAGTGATCACAAATAATAGCTAAGAACGCTCTAAAGTCAATATTTAAGGAGTAATGGCCATTTTAAAATATTGACTAATTCACACTTAAAAAAGTGATCACAAATAATAGCTAAAAACGCTCTAAAGTCAATATTTAAGGAGTTATGGCCATTTTAAAATATTGACTAATTCACACGTAAAAAAGTGATCACAAATAATAGCTAAAAACGCTCTAAAGTCAATATTTAAGGAGTTATGGCCGTTTTAAAATATTGACTAATTCACACTTAAAAAAGTGATCACAAATAATAGCTAAAAACGCTCTAAAGTCAATATTTAAGGAGTTATGGCCGTTTTAAAATATTGACTAATTCACACTTAAAAAAGTGATCACAAATAATAGCTAAAAACGCTCTAAAGTCAATATTTAAGGAGTTATGGCCATTTTAAAATATTGACTAATTCACACTTAAAAAAGTGATCACAAATAATAGCTAAAAACGCTCTAAAGTCAATATTTAAGGAGTTATGGCCATCTTAAAATATTGACTAATTCACACTTAAAAAAGTGATCACAAATAATAGCTAAAAACGCTCTAAAGTCAATATTTAAGGAGTTATGGCCGGTTTAAAATATTGACTAATTCACACTTAAAAAAGTGATCACAAATAATAGCTAAAAACGCTCTAAAGTCAATATTTAAGGAGTTATGGCCATTTTAAAATATTGACTAATTCGCACTTAAAAAAGTGATCACAAATAATAGCTAAAAACGCTCTAAAGTCAATATTTAAGGAGTTATGGCCATTTTAAAATATTGACTAATTCACACTTAAAAAAGTGATCACAAATAATAGCTAAAAACGCTCTAAAGTCAATATTTAAGGAGTTATGGCCATTTTAAAATATTGACTAATTCGCACTTAAAAAAGTGATCACAAATAATAGCTAAAAACGCTCTAAAGTCAATATTTAAGGAGTTATGGCCATTTTAAAATATTGACTAATTCACACTTAAAAAAGTGATCACAAATAATAGCTAAAAACGCTTTAAAGTCAATATTTAAGGAGTTATGGCCATTTTAAAATATTGACTAATTCACACGTAAAAAAGTGATCACAAATAATGGCTAAAAACGCTCTAAAGTCAATATTTAAGGAGTTATGGCCATTTTAAAATATTGACTAATTCACACTTAAAAAGTGATCACAAATAATAGCTAAAAACGCTCTAAAGTCAATATTTAAGGAGTTATGGCCGTTTTAAAAATATTGACTAATTCACACTTAAAAAAGTGATCACAAATAATAGCTAAAAACGCTCTAAAGTCAATATTTAAGGAGTTATGGCCATTTTAAAATATTGACTAATTCACACTTAAAAAGTGATCACAAATAATAGCTAAAAACGCTCTAAAGTCAATATTTAAAATATTTACTAATTCACACTTAAAAAAGTGATCACAAATAATAGCTAAAAACGCTCTAAAGTCAATATTTAAGGAGTTATGGCCGGTTTAAAATATTGACTAATTCACACTTAAAAAAGTGATCACAAATAATAGCTAAAAACGCTCTAAAGTCAATATTTAAGGAGTTATGGCCATTTTAAAATATTGACTAATTCACACTTAAAAAAGTGATCACAAATAATAGCTAAAAACGCTCTAAAGTCAATATTTAAGGAGTTATGGCCATTTTAAAATATTGACTAATTCACACATAAAAAAGTGATCACAAATAATGGCTAAAAACGCTCTAAAGTCAATATTTAAGGAGTTATGGCCATTTTAAAATATTGACTAATTCGCACTTAAAAAAGTGATCACAAATAATAGCTAAAAACGCTCTAAAGTCAATATTTAAGGAGTTATGGCCATTTTAAAATATTGACTAATTCACACTTAAAAAGTGATCACAATAATAGCTAAAAACGCTCTAAAGTCAATATTTAAGGAGTTATGGCCATTTTAAAATATTGACTAATTCGCACTTAAAAAAGTGATCACAAATAATAGCTAAAAACGCTCTAAAGTCAATATTTAAGGAGTTATGGCCATTTTAAAATATTGACTAATTCACACTTAAAAAAGTGATCACAAATAATAGCTAAAAACGCTCTAAAGTCAATATTTAAGGAGTTATGGCCATTTTAAAATATTGACTAATTCACACTTAAAAAAGTGATCACAAATAATAGCTAAAAACGCTCTAAAGTCAATATTTAAGGAGTTTTGGCCATTTTAAAATATAGACTAATTCACACTTAAAAAAGTGATCACAAATAATAGCTAAAAACGCTCTAAAGTCAATATTAGGGAGTTATGGTCATTTTAAAATATTGACTAATTCACACTTATAAAAGTGATCACAAATAATAGCTAAAAACGCTCTAAAGTCAATATTTAAGGAGTTTTGGCCATTTTAAAATATTGACTAATTCACACTTAAAAAGTGATCACAAATAATAGCTAAAACGCTCTAAAGTCAATATTTAAGGAGTATGGCCATTTTAAAATATTGACTAATTGTAAAAGTGATCACAAATAATAGCTAAAAACGCTCTAAAGTCAATATTAAGGAGTTATGGCCATTTTAAAATATTGACTAACTCACACTTATAAAAGTGATCACAATAATAGCTAAAAACGCTCTAAAGTCAATATTTAATGAGTTCTGGCCATTTTAAAATATTGACTAATTCACACTTAAAAGTGATCACAAATAATAGCTGAAAACGCTCTAAAGTCAATATTTAAGGAGTTATGGTCATTTAAAATATTGACTAATTCACACTTAAAAAAGTGATCACAAATAATAGCTAAAAACGCTCTAAAGTCAATATTTCAGGAGTATGGCCATTTAAAATATTGACTAATTGTAAGTGATCACAAATAATAGCTAAAAACGCTCTAAAGTCAATATTAAGGAGTTATGGCCATTTTAAAATATGACTAACTCACACTTATAAAAGTGATCACAAATAATAGCTAAAACGCTCTAAAGACAATATTTAAGGAGTTATGGCCATTTTAAAATATTGACTAATTCACACTTAAAAAAGTGAACACAAATACAGCTAAAAACGCTCTAAAGTCAATATTTAAGGAGTGTATGGCCATTTTAAAATATTGACTAATTCACACTTAAAAAAGTGATCACAAATAAGAGCTAAAAAACGCTCTAAAGTCAATATTTAAGGAGTTATGGTCATTTTAAAATATTGACTAATTCACACTTATAAAAGTGATCACAGATAATAGCTAAAAAACGCTCTAAAGTCAATATTAGGGAGTTATGGCCATTTTAAAAATATTGACTAATTCACACTTAAAAAAGTGATCACAAATATAGCTAAAAACGCTCTAAAGTCAATATTTAAGGAGTAATGGCCATTTTAAAATATTGACTAATTCACACTTAAAAAAGTGATCACAAATAATAGCTAAAAACGCTCTAAAGTCATATTTAAGGAGTTATGGCCATTTTAAAATATTGACTAATCACACTTATAAAAAGTGATCACAAATAATAGCTAAAAACGCTCTAAAGTCAATATTTAAGGAGTTATGGCCATTTTAAAATATTGACTAATTCACAAATAAAAATTGACTGATCACAAATAATAGCTAAAAACGCTCTAAAGTCAATATTTAAGGAGTTATGGTCATTTTAAAATATTGACTAATTCACACTTATAAAAGTGATCACAAATAATAGCTAAAAACGCTCTAAAGTCAATATTTAGGGAGTTATGGCCATTTTAAAATATTGACTATTCACACTTAAAAAGTGATCACAAATAATAGCTAAAAACGCTCTAAAGTCAATATTTAAGGAGTTATGGCCATTTTAAAATATTGACTAATTCACACTTAAAAAAGTGATCACAAATAATAGCTAAAAACGCTCTAAAGTCAATATTTAAGGGTTATGGGCCATTTTAAAATATTGTCTAATTCACACTTAAAAAAGTGATCACAAATAATAGCTAAAAACGCTCTAAAGTCAATATTTAAGGAGTTATGGCCATTTTAAAATATTGACTAACTCACACTTATAAAAGTAATCACAAATAATAGCTAAAAACGCTCTAAAGTCATATTTAAGGAGTTATGGCCATTTTAAATATTGACTAATTCACAAATAAAATATTGACTGATCACAAATAATAGCTAAAAACGCTCTAAAGTCAATATTTAAGGAGTTATGGTCATTTTAAAATATTGACTAATTCACACTTAAAAAAGTGATCACAAATAATAGCTAAAAACGCTCTAAAGTCAATTTTAGGGAGTTATGGCCATTTTAAAATATTGACTAATTCACACTTAAAAGTGATCACAATAATAGCTAAAAACGCTCTAAAAGTCAATATTTAAGGGTTTGACCATTTTAAATATTGTCTAATTCACACTTAAAAAGTGATCACAAATAATAGCTAAAAACGCTCTAAAGTCAATATTTAAGGAGTTATGGCCATTTTAAATATTGACTATTCACACTTAAAAAGTGATCACAAATAATAGCTAAAAACGATCTAACAATAGCTAAAAACCGCTAAAGTCAATATTTAAGGAGTTATGGCCGTTTTAAAATATTGACTAATTCACACTTAAAAAGTGATCACAAATAATAGCTAAAACCACTCTAAAGTCAATATTTAAGGAGTTTGGCCATTTAAAAATATTGACTAATTCACACTTATAAAAGTGATCACAATAATGGCTAAAACGGCTCTAAGTCAATATCCAAGGAGTTTATGGCCATTTTAAAATATTGACTATTCACACTTAAAAGTGATCACAAATAATGGCTAAAAACGCTCTAAGTCAATATTTAGGAGTTATGGCCATTTTAAAAAATATGACTAATTCACACTTAAAAAAAGTGATCACAAATAATAGCTAAAAACGCTCTAAAGTCAATATTTAAGGAGTTATGGCCATTTTAAAATATTGACTAATTCACACTTAAAAAAGTGATCACAATAATAGCTTAAACGCTCTAAAGTCAATATTTAAGGAGTTATGGCCATTTTAAAATATTGACTAATTCACACTTAAAAAAGTGATCACAAATATAGCTAAAAACGCTCTAAAGTCAATATTTAAGGAGTTATGGCCATTTAAAAATAATGACTAATTCACACTTAAAAAGTGATCACAAATAATAGCTAAACGCTCTAAAGTCAATATTTAAGGAGTTATGGCCATTTTAAAAATATTGACTAATTCACACTTAAAAAGTGATCACAATAATAGCTAAAACGCTCTAAATCAATATTTAAGGAGTTATGGCCATTTTAAAATATTGACTAATTCACACGTAAAAAAGTGATCACAAATAATAGCTAAAAACGCTCTAAAGTCAATATTTAAAATATTGACTAATTCACACTTAAAAATGATCACAAATAAGCTAAAACCTCTAAAGTCATATTAAGGAGTTTATGGCATTTTAAAATTGACTAATTCACACTTAAAAAAGTGATCACAATAATAGCTAAACGCTCTAAGTCAATATTTAAGGAGTTATGGCCATTTTAAAATATTGACTAATTCACACTTAAAAGTGATCACAATAATAGCTAAATATTTAAGGAGTTATGGTCATTTTAAAATATTGACTAATTCACACTTAAAAAAGTGATCACAATAATAGCTAAAAACGCTCTAAAGTCAATATTTAAGGAGTTATGGCCAGTTTAAAATATTGACTAATTCACACTTAAAAAGTGATCACAAATAATAGCTAAAAACGCTCTAAAGTCATATTTAAGGAGTTATGGTCATTTAAATATTGACTAATTCACACTTAAAAAGTGATCACAGTAATAGCTAAAAACGCTCTAAAGTCAATATTTAGGGAGTTATGGCCATTTTAAAATATGACTAATTCACACTTAAAAAAGTGATCACAAATAAAGCTAAAAACGCTCTAAAAGTCAATATTTAAGGAGTCATGCCATTTTAAAATATTGACTAATTCACACTTAA